>NW_004955524.1:34120-90091 GCF_000276665.1 Chinchilla lanigera | reverse complement strand
TGAAGATAACAATATGTAATACAACAACCACTGTTAATTCCCTATCACCTTGTTTTGAAATTCTGTATTGTTTTTATTGTTTTATGTGGTTTTGTTTACATCTTTGTTTTTGTTCTTTTCTCTTTAAAATAAAATTTTAAAAATCTATTACTAGACATATCATTATAAACTTCTCATTTTCCCATATCTTGGTAACTACCATTCTGCTCATATGAATTCAATTCTTCAGATTTCCCATATAAATGATATTATTCAGTATTTATTTATTGCTTATTTCAACAAATAAAATATCTGTTAGGAACATCCACATAGTTGCATATGACATAATTTCCTTTTTTGTGGTTGAACAATTTTTGATTTTACTTATGTGGCACATTTCATTTATCCATTCATCTGTTGGAAATCATGGACATTTTGGTAGATAACTTGGCTATGTGAATAATGATACAATAAAGGTGTGCAAATATCTCTTCAATGTATTGATTTTATTTCCTCTGGATATATAGGTACAAGAAAAAGATTGTTGGGTTATATGCTATTCATATTTTTAATTTTTAAATGAACCTCTATACTTTTTTAAATGGATGTAAAAATTTACATCCTTACTAATAGAGCTCAGGTTTTTTTTTTTCTTATTATATTTCAACATTTTGTTCTTTCCCTTTTTTTGGTATATTAGATGATATTTCACTTTGGTTTGATTTGCATTTCACTGACGGGCAATATGTAGCATTTTTCCCATGTACTGGTGGGACATTAATAATATGCTTTGTTTTAAGAAATGTATATTCAGTTTTTCATCCAGTTTTTAATCAGAATGTTATTTTCTTATTATTGTGTTCTTTGAGTCCATTGTGTATTTTGGATATTAATCTCTTTTTAGTTATATAACTTACAGTATTTTCACACATTATGTGGTTTGTCTCTTATGGTTTTTATCTAGATGACCATCAACAGCCTCATCTAGTCAGAGGGGGAGCTTTTGAAAGGTGATTTAATCATGGAGACAGCCCAGCTAAATGTGGTTTTAAGAGGTGGAGCCTGATTTAAGAAAGTGGGTCACTGAGGGCATGACCTAGGAAGATGCTTCCATCCCTCAGTCCTGCTATCTCTCTGCTTTTAGGCTACTATGAAATGAATATCTTTTCCTGTATTATGTCTCTCTCCTTGCCTTCCTGCCTTGTGGCTTGCAGACTACAGACTAAAATTGTGCGAAAAACAAATCTTCAAGTTGCGGGTTTTGTGTATTGTGACCAAGTGGCAAGGACAATGTCTAAGACAGAATTTGGTACCAGAGAAGTGGGATTTTTTGCCATGATGAGATCTGACCATGTGGTTCAGATGCCTTTGAAACCAATTCATAGGGGCTTTGTATTGGAATTTTTTTCACATACCAGCTGAAGAAGTAGCCCTAGAATGCTGGGCGCTGAGCTTGACTGGAGATTCTGGCGAGAGCTCAGAAGACCAGAATGCTGATAAAAAGCCAGAGGAAAGAGCAGGAGAACAGGTTCAGGAGGTTTCAGTTGGAAACAGGACTACACTGGTGATTGGACTCCGGCCCACATGCCTTATACTCTGGCTGAAAAGTTGTCTAAATTTTGATGTTTTGATACTTTGTGGGAGACTGTGATTAAGGATGGTGGACCATCTAAGCTGATCAAGAAACCTTCAACACACTCAAATATTCAGGCGTTAGGAGAGATACTGTTTGCTGCTTTTAGCCAGGCTTATGCTGAAAATCAGGAGCAAAAGGCCATTTGAAAAAGTTTTCAGTTTTCCCAAAAGTGAGGTGCCTGCTAAGTTTTGACTAAAAAACCTCAGTTGCTGAAAATGTCTGCATTTTAAAAAGTCAAATATTTTGCATCAGGACAATAGAAAAGGTGCCTTGAGTGTCTTGGAAGCCTCTGAAAGAACACCTGTCACAGGCCCAAGGGTAGAAGACTATAATGCTTTAAGAAAAGAACCGCAGAGCATCATGCTGAAGAAGGGCCACCTGGAGAACTGGTTTGTAGAGATTTATGACACAGTGCTCAGCCACTGAGGCACTGAAAGACCACTGCAGCGATGATTCAAATGGACCTGGCTACTGCTTCAACCACTGGAAGACCTTAGTGTCACTTACATGGTGCTATTGGGTGGGGAGTGGTGCCAAGAATGAAACTCAGGACTTCATGCTTTCCAGGCAGGTACTGCACCACTAAGCTAAATCCCCAGCCCTGGTGCTAATTTCATAGGTCTGGCAAGTGCAAAATTTGTGTGGTAGGAGTGGTTTCCACTCAGGTTGCCGAAGGAGGTCTGGGAGGCCAGGTGTTTTGCTCCTGACAAGGCCATGTGGGGATATATGAGGGTAAAGCCAAAAGTCCAATGGGGTCTTCCAAAATTTAAAGAAACCAAGTATGCAGAACATCCATTGAGGAAGACTGCATTTTGGGCAAGGCCAGCCCAAGAAAGAGGCCAGAGTATTATAGATAGCACAACTGGGGCTTGGATAACACTCTCCTTCCATCCACTTGAATTTAAGCAATACCACAAGGATAGTCATTCTTCTATCGTTCTAAGGGAAGCAAAAATAACAATAAGACGACCGAGGAAATCTCTGTAGTTTTAGGGCAGAACAGAGGTTTGTTAGGTCTCATAGCCTTATGTTTAGTAATATTTTTGTCACTCAAACCTTGCTGAATGTTCACACATATGGACTCCATATCATCTATGCAATTTAATCTGAGTGAACTTTGGGATAGGCATGTGTATTGGATGCCCTTGAGATGACTGATAGATGATTAATTGATAAATGATTGATAGATGACCTATCAATAATTTCTGTATATATTTTCTGGAGACACAATGAGATACACCCAGGGTAAAGTGCACTTCATTTAAACTGAAAGCTTGGTCTCTGTGTGCTTTATAATTCCCTGTTGTCCTGCCACCACTTTTTTGTTTATTCCACTTTTTTGCTTTGATTGGCATGGACTTGCCCTGAGCACATCTTCCCACTATCTTCAATAAATGTAGCAGGTTTTTTTAAACCATTTGATGTACTCTTGCTATTCTTTGCTCAGGGTACATAAGATCCTGGAATATATATATGGGACCCATCACATGGTATCAACAGGGCCATGGATTTAAAGGTGAGCTAAAATAAACGTCTCCTCTTTTAAATTGCTGGTATTGGGTGTATTGTCCCAGCACTGAAGAAAGTGATTAAGACACTGTCTCTTCACTTTGCTTATCAGTTTTTGCAGAACACATTTAGTTTTATGTGACCCCATTTAAAAATATATAACTTCCAAATTAAGAATTATTACTCTAAAAAGAAAATGGAATATACACTCTAAGAATTTACATTAAATCTAGTGAGGAAATGAGAATCAACGAAAATTCACGTTTTAGTGTCCTATTACCCAAGATTTTCTAACAAACAAACAAAACTACATTGGTTGACTTGAGAATTGAGAAGTCTAGCTTAATTAAGTGATTCAGCAGGGGGCCAGTGTTCTCACTTTGTAAATACCTTGAGCCTGTGAAAGAGGAGATCAGGGAGATGGTGTGGGCAGATAGCCTGAATACTGTATAATGGAGGAGAAGAGGCTTGCTTTTCACTTTTTGCTCTTGTTGCTTTTGCTGTCTCCTACCAACTTGAACTGCTGCCTCTCACCACACCACCATGCCTTGGAGCCAGCTGATTATGGACTGAAACCTTCACACACTGTTAGCTAAATAAACTTTTCCATCTTTAATTTTGGGTGTCAGGTATTTTGTCTCAGCAGCAAAAGATAATACCTTCACAGGCTATGGAAAACAATATTTGCTAATCTACATGTTGATTAAAAAGAGGTGAACTCTGAAACACATGTACAGAAATCTTTTAAAATATATCCCATAATAATAAAATATAACCTCTAATTTAAGAATTCTTTTGCTAAAAATAAAAATAGAATATACACCAAGAATTTACACCAAATCTAGTGACAAAATGATAATTAAAAATTCAGGCTTTAGTGTCTTATTACCCCAGAGTTTCTAACAAACAAAATGGCCCTACAGAGGGGCTGGGGATTTAGTTCAGCGACACAGCACCTGCCTGGCAAGCGCAAGATCGTGAGTTCAATTCCTAGTACCAGAAAACAAAAACAAAAACAAAAAAAGACCCTACAGAAATATTAAGCCTATTGTCATATATGGAAATGCATTTCAGTGTACTTATGGATTTGTCATGGTGCAAAATGAAAAATAATAACACCATTTAATTTGTTTAAAAGATAATACTGAGCTCCAGCATTACTGCATACATAAGCAGAATTATGTCAGCACATTTATTCTTAAAAGTAAACTTACAAATATGTACTCCAGAGACCTATTTAAGAATGAGTTGCATGTCTTAGCCTTGACAGAATTAAGAATTACGTGAGAGGGCTTTGATCCTCCTGGAGCCCTGAAATCACTCCATTTGCCTGTTCGTACTTAGCCTTCTCTGTACACTCATTCAGGAGAAGGCAGACCTTATCAGCCCGCAATAACTAAGGGATATTATTAACCCCATGACTGGCGCCTGGGCAGGGACATATAGTCCTCAGACTGAAAAAACTTTTAGCCTGACTGAGTAAGTCTACCCAGAATAGAAAAGTGTGGGAGATGGAGAAGGCCTTCACAGGACGAAAACTTCGCCAGGCACGCCTGGAGAAAGGAGGGAATAGATGCATTCCACAAGGAACAGGGGTGAGTCTTCCCACTGTGAACAAGCCATTTTTATCTGGGAGTAAAATGGACCAAAAATTTTCAACCAAAGAGCAAAGATACATAAAGCTGCTCCAAGGTTTGCTTAAATGCTCAGAGGCTCATGTGCCAAGAAAAGACCTAATAAAAATGTTACAAGAGCTAATCAATATAATTCAGGGTTTCCCTGGACAGGAACTGTAGATATTGATGACTGGGAGAGAGTTGGAAAACATCTTAGAAAGGCACACAGTATGGGAAAAATCATTTCCCGAGACATTCTCAGCTTGGAACCTAGTTCGTCCAGCTTTAAGTCAGTGGCAGGGCTTAGAGTCAGTAACCTCTGACTCAGGCAGAGGAAACAAGAGCCCCCAGTAGAGAAACTCAGGCTGGAGCAGGAGCCTTTCAAAAGAGCATCCCGTATGTACGGCTCTATCTAGAAACTTACAGATCTTAAAGGAATAAGCAGCCACAAAAGGAAGAATCACTGGCACCCCTGCTTGCTTCCCAGTTGGAACTCAGCAGAATGGTCATAATGAGGAGATTGTTTCTCCTTTGCCTTTTGAAATCCAGACGCTAAAAAATCTTAAACAAAGTGTTGTCAATAATAAGACAACCATGTGGGCTCAGGTTATGGCTGGTTTTAATAATACTGGAAGAGGTAATATAAGATGTTTTAACTGTGGAGAAATGGGACATAGAAAAAACTGTAGAGTTCTTGCAGGATCTAATGGGACAGTCGCTGCAAGTGCAACAGGTCTAGGGAGCAATGCCTCTGGCATGGAGGGTTTGGGTCCCACGCCCGGACTCTGTCCGAGATGCCAAAAAGGGAGACATTAGGCCAGACACTGTCATTCTAAAATCCATATGATGGTATACCTTTGCCAATAAAGGAGATAAGGGCCTTCCCTCAGGCCAGCCAAACAATAGAAGAAATATAACTTGTGAGTCAGAATATCAGCTTTATCCGGTGCAAAAACACCAGCACATTCTACAACATCCTCAAAGGTGGCTCCCCAGAAGGATATAAATTCCCTCACCAGGGGAACAATACAAAGTACAGGATTAGATCTTCCTGCAGCTTGTAGAGTCACTCTTATTGGGGGTGACAAACCTACCCTAATTCTCACAGGAGTTTGGGGTCCACCACCTGAGGGGACAGTTGGTCTTCTACTGAGAAAGGCTGATCTAATTTAAAAGGAATAACTATTGTGCCTAGTGTGATTGATGGTGATTGTCGAGATGAAATACAAGTTTTTGCATGTGCTACGGATCTCTGGGTGTTTGAACCGGGAGAAAATGGGGCACAGTTGATTTTGCTACCTATGGATAAACCCTCCTTTGTTAAATATAGACAGTTCATGAGGGAACAAGACCCTTAGAGCAGGACTACAAAAACAGAAATTTATTTTACACAGGAAGTGACTAAAAACAGGCCAGTGTGTTTTATAAAGATCAACGGAAAATGCTTTGAAGGCCTAATAGACACTGGCGCAGATGTGTCTGTACTTGCATTAGAACAATGGCCCACCATGTGGCCAACGCAAAGGGCCCTACCTCTTTAGTAGGACTGGGGTCACCTCAGCAGGTACTACAGAGCACCTCACCCCTGCCGTATGAGGGGCCAGACAAGCAAAAGGGCTTCTTTTCATCATATGTGGCACCTATTCCAGTCAGTTTGTGGGGAAGAGATTTGTTACAAAAGTGGAAATTAGTATTGACTAATGATTCTGATTATAACTGTTAACAAATTCTGATTCTGAAATTAAACAAGTAGATTCAAATCCTAAAATTAGACAAATGATGACTAACATGGGGTATCAGAAGGACAGAGGGTTGGGAAAGAACTTACAGGGAATCAAAGAGCCTGTAAGGAAAAAAAAAAAAAAAGAGCCTGTAAGGATTACAACTAAGAATGACAGGCGTGGTTTCGGATATCAACAGATTTTTTTCTTAATGAGGGCCATTGATGCTTCTCCCTCCAAAGAGCTCTGCCTTTGCAGTGGAAAACTGAGGAGCCCGCTTGGGTAGATCACTGGCCTCTTAACAGGGAGAAACTCATCCAGCTACACAAGTTAACTGAAGAACAATTCCAGCTGGGACATTTAGAAAATCAGTTAGTCCTTGGAATACTCCTGTCTTTGTTACTCCAAAAAAATCGAGCAAATGGAGGTTATTGCCAAGATTTAAGAGCTGTCATGCTTGCTTACTTCCTACGGGGGCACTGCAACCAGGACTGGCAAACCCAGCTGCAGTTCCCAGAGAGTGGCCCCTCATCATAATAGACTTAAAAGACTCCTTATGTAACATTCCTCTTTCTCCTGCAGATAGGTGCACTTTGCCTTTTCTGTACCTAGCTTAAACTTTAAAGAGCCAATGTAGCGATATCGATGGGCCACATTAGCTCAGGAATACAAAGCAGTCCAAGTTGGTGCCAGCTCTTTGTATGGCAGGCCTTACAGAGTTAGAGATGCTCTATACTGGCAAGTAGCACTTGCAGATTTTATGGGACAAATTGATGACCATTTTCCCACTGATCCCTTCCTTCCTTTTTTTCCTCAAGCATTCATGTACTATTCCAAAAATTACTAAATTTGAACCTATTTGTGATGCAGTAATCTATTTTACTGATGGTTCATCAAAGGGCAAGGCCGCCATTTGGAGTCGGGATTATCAACAGGTAAGAGAGTCTCCAGGAGTCTCTGCACAAAGATCTGAAGTTACAGGTATTTTACTTGTCATACAACAGTTTAACTCTAAACCTATTAACATAATTAGTGATTCAGCCTATGCACTCTACCTCACTCAGAGATTTAAGAGTGCAACCCTATATTCAGCTTTAGATCCACTTTCATTTATTTTTCAGACTACAAAAGAAAATTCATGATCAGTAAGCACCCTTCTATACTGGTCACATAAGATCTCATTTTAATTTACTTGGATTTTTAACATATGAGAATCAGCAAGCTGATTCATTAATCACTTTTACTACTCCATTTGATACAGCTAGACGATCTCATTCATACCATCACCAAATAGTAAGGCTTTACCCAAAGGATTTCAATTATCCAGGTTGCAAGCAAGACAAATTGTTCTGTCCTGCCCTACTTGTCAAAAGGTTCCTAGGCCTGTGCCACAGGAGTGCGATAACCCCAGAGGCTTAAAACATAATATTTGGCAAATGGATATTACACATCTTTCCTCTTTTGGCAAACTACAATATATTCTTGTATCTGTTGATATATATTCTCATTTAATTCATGCAATTTGTCACACAGGAGAAAAAATTGGCCATGTTCAGCAACATTGCTTGTCAGCATTTTGCTTCTATGGGTGTTCCACGCACCATAAAGACTGACAATGGGCCTTCATACATTAGTAAACCATTACAGTCCTTTTTCAACTATGGCACATTAAACACATTACAGGAATCCCTTACTACCCTCAAGGACAAGCGATTATAGAAAGAATACACCTATCACTTAAAACTCAGTTACAAAAACAAAAAGAGAAAGTACAGGTATTCCCACAAGCACAGTTAGATTTACCCATTTCTACTCTAAACCTTTTCAATCCAGCTGCAGACAGTAAATTGACGCCTGTGGAACTTCACTGGTCAACATCCCACGGTGATGCCCAACACAGGGCTCGAGTGCTTTGGAAGGACATCAAGGGAAATGGGAAGGACCAGTCCAGCTAATCACATGGGGAAGAGGTTAAGCTTCTGTCCTAGCAGGTCCACACGGTGGCTGCTTCCAGGAATGTACGACTTTGGCAAGAAACGCGACCGACCATGGAGACAGTCCCTTGTGAGGGCTCCACTGATCCAAGCCCTCCAGAGAAAGAGCCCGTACCATGAGGCTTGTGCCCAGGGACTTGCCAATCAGACAGGCAATCTACCACCAAGCCCTGAAAATCCTTTGATTGCCTCAATGGCTCCCTGACAATATCCCATGTGTAACACCTGTTTCAAGAGAGGATTATTGGACTTATGCTCCTAATCCACCATTACTTGGGCAGATTTTGCACCTAAGGTTTATCATGAACCAGACACTACTGCATGAACTATTGGCCCTAAATTAGGTAAAAGGTTTTTATTTTTTTTAATTCTTATGAGAGATCTTCACTAATTGACATATAAAAAATTCTGATGTCTTTGTATAATCACAAACTTAAAAAATGTATTATAATTCAATTTGACAAAAATATATTTCAGTGCACTCTAATTTTATAAGCAAATTGTCTTTTGTGTGTCTTTGTCACTTTGTCCAATCTATAAACAGCTGCTTTATTTGAGTTCAATGATTTTTCCTTCTTTTTGTATTTTTAAAGCATTTGCCTGTAATTTAATTTGGCTTGTAGATGAATGTCATATAAAATTAAGGATGTACTTCCGCCAAGGTTACCAGCTGGTCAAAATGATGTCAAAATTTGTGTTATAAATGTTATATGTATTATTGTCTATGTATTATGACTTGAGGGTCCCTCATTGTCAAATCTAATGTGCTAAATACTGAGATTGTACTTTTATGGACTATACAAATTTATGAAGGTAATTACACAAAAATCCCTTGCTGTGAGAAGAAACTGTTGGACAGGACTCCAGCTGATGAATAAGGAAGCAGCTGCCATGAAACACTCTTCCAGGCCTTGTTCATAAATGGGAAGGCCCAATAATCTCCATAGCCTTATGAGAAACACCCCAATAAGTATTGCTCAAAATAAAAAAAAAGAATGAGTTACAGATGACCACTCTACACCTATCCTTTAGGATACCCCTTTGATTGTATGCTTTCTGCAGAATTCTACACAGAAATAATGAACATCACATTTTCATATTACCTGTGAAAGTTTGTATTACATGAGTAATGTTCAAAAAATTTTGATAATGACATAACTGAGAACTTTTCACACTCAAAGGGCTTTGATCAAATCTGTTTTATTACCTGTGTACATCCTGTACACAGGTGGCTTCTCATTGTACTGTGTTGATTTGTAATATGAATAAAATCAAAATGAAGAGAGGTGTTCCCACAAAATATACATGTTGAGAAATCTAAATGACTATAGTTGTTCCACACAATATACACTGATATAGGTGTGTCTACAATGCAAGGTTTGTATAAAAAAATCATGTATAAATGAAGAGCTCTCACATTCTTTAAACTTACTCTAAATTGGAATTTGTTCATGTCTTCTGAGGTTGTGGGAAACACAAAATGCTTTCTCACATGTTCTACATAGGGTTTCTCTCCAGTGAGTTCCTTCAGGTATTTAAGGTAAGGGGTGTTCAGATTTTCTCCACTATGGTTTCTTCCATGTATGTAATGATGGCTGTGTTACTGAAGATTTTCCTTATTCTTAATAAAGAGTTTGTCTCCACTGTGAATCCTTTCCTAACAGTGTTGTAGTATGTATTCACAGTTAATATACTCCTGTGACTTTACTATCTATCATAACTGGGATAACTGAGTGATTTTCCGTATTACATATATATGGTTGCTCCTTAGTGCGACTTCTTTCATGTATTTGAAAATACCTGTGTACACTGAATGCTTTCCCACATTGCTTACATACATACGGTTTTCCCCAGAGTGAAATCTTTTACGTCTTTGAAACTCACTGTGAATGGAGACAGGTTTCACTCACTGCTTACACACACAGGATTTTTACAATTGTGCCTTCTTTTATGTTTATAAAATGAACTGTGGTAAGGAAACGCTTTCCCACACTGCTTACACACGTAAGGCTTCTCCCCAGTGTGACACATTTTGTGTCTACCGAATGAACCACTAGTAGGAAAGGCCTTCCCACATTGCTTACATACATAAGGCTTCTCCCCAGTGTGAATTCTTTCATGGATTTGACACTGACTGGGTTGCCTAAAAGCTTTCCCACACTGCTTACACACATAAGGCTTCTCTCCATTGTGGGATTTTTCATGTGTTTGAAGTAGAGTGTGAGACATGAAGGCCTTCCCACATTGCTTACAAACATGAGGTTTCTCCGCAGTGTGAGCTCTTTCATGGATTTTACAGTAACTCTGACTGGTAAATGCTTTTCCACACTGCTTACATATGTAAGGTTTCTTCCCAAACAATGAGTGACTTTTTTCATGGCTTTGATAACCTTTATATGAGATAAATCCTTTCCCACACTGCTCACATACATAGGGCTTCTTGCCAGTGTGTGAGCTTTCAGGTAGTTTACAAGTGGTATTACTGGTGAAAGCTCTCTCACACTGCTTAAACACATAGGGTTTCTTCCAAGTGTGAGCTTTTTCATGGATTTTGCAATAATACTGAGTCATAAATGCTTTTCCACACTGCTTACACACATAGGGTTTCTCCAAAGTGTGAGTTTTTTCATGGATTTGACAATAATACTGAGTTGTGAATGCTTTTCCACACTGCTTACATGTATAGGGTTTCTCCCCTGTGTGTGTTCTTTCATGTTGTTTATGACGACTATTACCGGTGAAAGCTTTCCCGCAGTACTTACACACATACAGTTTCTCCCCAGTGTGAATTCTTTCATGGGTTTGACAATAATAGCGAGTGGTGAAAACTTTCCCACAGTACTTACACTCATAGGGTTTCTCCCCACTGTGAATGTTTTCATGGATTCGACAGTAACTGTGAGTGGTAAAAGCTTTCCCACAGTGCTTACACACATAGGATTTCTCAGCAGTGTGACATTTTTCGTGAGTTTGACGAGAAATGTGAGTGTTGAATGCTTTCCCACACTGCTTACATACATAGGGCTTCTCCCCAGTGTGAATTCTTTCATGTGTTTTACAATTACCTTGTGTGATGAAAGCTTTCCCACAGTGCTTACATGCATATGGTTTCTCTCCAGTGTGAGTACGTTCATGTCTTTGACAATGACTCTTTCTGCTAAAGGCATTCCCACACTGCATACATACATAGGGTCTCTCCCCAGTGTGTGTTCTTTCATGAATTTTATAATGGCTGTTACTGGTGAAAGCTTTCCCACACTGCTTACATACATAGGAATTCTCTCTGTTGTGAGTTTGTTCCTGTTTTTTACAATGACTGTGTGTGCTGATAGCTTTCCCACACTGCTTCCTTACATATGCTTTAGCTTCTTCTTTAGTTACAAAGGGCTTCTCTCCAGTATGACGTCCTTCACTGCAGTTAGAGTAGGATTTCCCAAATTGCTTATACTCACAGAGTTTCCTTCCAGGGCATGTTGTTGCACGCGTCAGAATGGACTGGAAATCACTGCAGTTTTCCCAAAGTTCACTACAGGTAGAAGGCTTCACCTCAAATACCTGATAGTCATATGATTTGAGTACACTGTGAGCTTTCATGGGCACATCTGCTGATGCATACCCAATCAGGGAATATGTAGAAGCAAGGCTTTCAGTGGGTTGTGTGCCATTTGTTTTTCTGTTAGCCTTACAATATGGACTCCAAGAAAACATTCTATGTAGTTTCCATAATTTATATTGGTAGCATATCTCAACGTCTTCACTTCTATCACAGAAAAAAATAAAACAGTCAATCACATGTAAAAGTGTCTCCTTATTCATGATTTACCAGGAGCAGATCTGGTATGATGCCCTTTAAGAATATGTGACCATGAATTTAATGTACACTGTGCAGGATAGCTTGAATACAGCTTTCACTGAAACAGTGGTATTCACTTAGGAGCTTCTACCTAACATGTTTACAATATATAACATCCACTTCCATTTTGGAGAATTAGTGTACATAAGTACTATTTCTATTTTATACTCTTTCTTCTAAGAAACTACTGGAGCTCCCTTCAACTGAGCCCCTTTATCTTCTACAGAAAAGTCTACTTCTTCTTTTAACCATCTCTCATTTATTTTGCTCCTTAATTTACATTGTGTGTTTCTCATAGAAACTATGCCATATAATATTGAAGTTCTCATGCCTAACTTATTTTACTTAACATTATGGGCTTGAAGCCCATCTATTTTTTGGAAAATAACATCATTTCATTCTTCTTTATTGCATCCAATTCCGTTAGTTACATTTTTTTCAGTATGGTGATTTCACCCAGTGTCAGCACTGAGCTACATCCCAGACTTAACGTTTTTTCCTTTGAGAAGAACTCTCATTAATTACTCAGTTACGGCACCTGGTGCACACAGGAGATTCTGACTCAGAAGGCCCACAAACTGCTAACACAGGGGTTCGCGTTTGGGCCCTCCCTGCATGTGCCCTGCACTGCCTGAGGTACTAGAGCAGGCGGTACATGACTGCTAGCACCGCGGTTCACGTCTGGGCTTCATTTGCACTCTGACCACCAGGAGGTCACAGACACAGGCGGTCTATGATGACCGCCAGTGCAGTCCGCATCTGACTCCTTTGCACACCCTGAGCTGACCGGAGACACAGAGTAAGGCTGTGGGCGACCCGCTGACATCATGGTTCGCAGCTGAACGCCCAGAGAACCAAGTACTTCCCATCTACTTCCTGGGGGCACAGCAGGTGACCCGCGACCCTGCCGCCATTACAGTCTGAGTCTCCACCCTCCGTGTGCCCGGAGCAGACAGGAGATCCTGACTCAGAAGGCCCATGAACTGCTAACATGGGGGTGGGGTTAGGCCCTCCCTGTGCATGCCCTGTGCTGCCTGAGGTACTAGACCAGGCAGTCCACGCACTGCTAGCACCGCGGTTCAAGTCTGGGCTTTTCTTGTGCACTGACCTCCCAGAGGTCACAGTCGCAGGCGGTCCGCACTCACCGCCAACGAAGCCCACGTCTGGCTCCTGGGATGCCCTGAGCTGCCTGGAGACACAGAATCAGGTGGGCCACAAATAGTTGACCCTGAAATTTGTCTCTGGGTTCTGCCTGTGCCCTGAACTGCTGGGGACACAGGACCACTGATCAGGAATAGTGCCACCAGGGCAGCTCACTTTTGGGTCATACGCATGCCCTAAGCTCCAAGGGGACACTGGTTCACGGTCTGCCATTAGGTGACATCACATTTCAAGTCTGAGATGTGGAGGAACTAGGTACACTTCACCATCTGCCCGAAGACCCCAGACTAAGCAGCACATCTCAGTGGACACTGAGGGGCAAGCCTGACCACCAGGAAAACTAGGGACACTAGCCACCTTTGCTGAGCTGCCAGGGAAGAAGGAGACTGAGTGTTCTGGCTCCAGCATCAAACATGACAAGACGAAGAACTGAGACACAATCTCAGAACTCCACCCCACTCAGAACAAGTCCCTCTGGGGTGAGGGAACAGAGAAAAGAAAGAAGGGGAAATTATGCACGTATGCATGTACAGGATAGCTACCGCAGGTATACTAGTGACTTCTATTGCTTTACTGAAAGGAACAGTTAATGATTAATTATTTGATTAATCTTGCATGTCTCTATTTGTCTTCCCAAGAAACCACTTTGAAGATATCAATACGTAATACAACAACCATTGTTAATTTCCTACCACTTTGTGTGTAATTCTGTATTGTGTGTGTTATTCTTATGCTGTTTTGTAAATGGATGTCTGTTTGTTAACATGTTTCCTTCTTTTATTCTTAAAATAAATTTTGAAAAAATTACTCAGTTACCCAGGCTGAGCATGAGAGTGTGACATTTCTGCTCCAGCTTCCTAGAATGCTAAGATTCCAAGTATGCACCGCCATGCCTGGACTACTTTCTTGTTTTCTTTATTCACTCATCTGTGGGTTGGTATCTAGTTTGATTCCAGAGCTTAGCTATTGTGAGTTGTGCTACTACAAACATGGATATGTATCACTATAAACATGATTATTTAACTATCAGAGAAGTTCACCTGGATTGAATTAAAATTCTATTTTTAATATTTTGTGGAATCTTTATAGGCATTTCCATAGAGATTTGACTATATGGCATCCCTACTAACAATATAGGAAAATGTCTTGCAATAATTTTGAAACAAGAATAGAGTAATGTTTTTTAAAAACTGACTGATAACAGCTATTATCAATATAATGCGATTCATTTCAATTTTTCACAAGGTTAGAGATTTGGAAAATACTGAATATGTGTACCCCATTTAAAATACAGATAGCATTTCTCAGATAAATTGACTGATGTGAAAATCATTTTTGAAAAATATTCACATGTACACATAATTAGATACCCTGCACTTGGGTCCTAGCTTAAACATGAAAATTATTTCATATATAGCTATAGCAGATGCCTAAACATAATATCCTACAACATTTTTATAATCTTGCCTATGGAACAAGTTTTTGTTCATCCATGATCACTAAGACAATTATTACCTGAGATTTCTTCTCCAATATTTCCTGTCTTTTTGAATTTGCTGGTCAGTCCAGGTTTGTTCTAAAGTATAGAAACAGAAGGACAATGCTGAGTTACTACATTATTATATACAAATTAAGAGATTTCAGTTACATTTATGGCATTATATGATCTTGTCAGGAATATTCATCAAAATGCATTCATAGTTTAATGAATGAAACTTCACCAATAAGCAAGAAGCAATGCTAAGTACACAAATTAGAAAATGAGTATCTTCCTCACCTATAGCAGCCATGTTCTTAAGTGTTTCTAACATCACATCTCTGTAGAGCTTCTTTTGGGATGGATTCAGCAAAGCCCACTCCTCCAAAGTAAAGTTCACAGCCACATCCTCAATGGTCACTGCCTCCTAAATCATCACATATATATTTCCAAGAATAAGACTGAGACTCACAGCATAGAACACTTCAATTCCACTCCTAAACAGCTGAAATGAGCTTAAGTCCTTTAAAAGTTTACTCCACATCTTGGTCATCAACATTTATTCTTCAATCATATGCACATCTCACACAGGAAATCTGATGCTAGATTGGAATCCGTTGCTAAAGTCCCTGCAGAATGGGAGCACTGGTTCTCCTGCTGGTGAGATTCAGTTTTATTTGTACACTTCTCTAACGCACACCACACAGAGGGAGCCTCCCAAATCAACGTCCAAATAAAACACCAGGGTAGATGAATATCTAAGAAATTGTTCTGACAAAGTGTAGAAAATATCTCTTTTCTCAACCTCTGACTTAGATAATTCATCCTTTCACTCTCTGATTTTACTTAGTATTTGGGAATGTGAACTTGGTTCCATTGATTAAACCTTAATTAGACAATAAGTAAAATTCATGAAGTATAAAATTAAATCCTAATGAAAATCCTAATTATATAATTGAAGAATTAATTATATAATTAAGACTGTCTAATGATGGATTAATGATGGATTTAAATTTAGGAAAGTATATTATCTTATGTATCAGTGACACCAAATAGTCAATACCCCAGAGCTATAAAATATTCTAGTGTGGTGTAAGGGAGACTAATGTGGTGGACGGATGTGATTGAAATACATATGGATAGCATATCTACTGAACAGCAAATTTTGCTGAGTTAACTAAGAATCGAAAAATTGAAGAAAAACTGTTGCCAATTCTAAATCACATTTTTGATTTGTTAGTAAAATTATTGGTGTTTAGTATAATAAATATTAAATACTGTTCAATAACTAGTAAGCTGGATATTGACAGTTTGCCTAATATATAAGAAAGAAATTAAAAATTGACCATTTTGGGCAAGGGCATATGAGTAGAGTGAATGATACATAGATAACAGAAAATGAAGACAGTCTTCAATGGCTCGTATGTAAATAGAACACCCATTCATGACTGAGTTACTATACAAAGTAGCAGAAATCACAATCTTTCTACAGGACTCAGGGAAAACAGGTACTTATCTCAATACATCTATTGTACTCTCTATATCCCATGAACAATAATTAAGCTACATCTCGAAGTAGAAATATGAAGTTAAACACTTTGAGCAACCACAGGCAAATATATTTTGGAAGTGAAAAAGTGTTTCTTCAGTAGAAAATCCAGGAGCCATCAGAAACAGAACAAACTGAAATCTATGTCAATCATAGGCTGTAAAATAAACAAGAGTTTTAAAAACTTTGCAGTGTACACAATAAAAATGATTTGTGTACAGAGTATAAAAATCAATGAACAAATAGCAAAAATGAACAAAACATAATCGGGAGAAAACAACAATATAAAAAAGAACCCATGATCATGGTTAAAGGAATAATGAAAAGAAATGAAATTGTGGAAAGACACACCTACTAAGTAGATCTATCTATGAATAGATCGAATACTATGCTCCATTGCCATGCTCTTCACTTTGGAGTACATCAAAGCCTGCAGACCCATGACTTCATATAATATTCAGAAAATATATTTTGCTGTTGTTCCTGGAGACAGATATAATTGTTTTGACATCAGTGAAAAAAGTAAATGAGGTAACTTCAACCATGTTACCACTGAAATGGATAAGAAGCACTCTTCCCCGTCCCAGACATGAACACAATTGAAGCACAATGACGAGGAAATACACAATGGTTTTCCATGCAATTTTCTGTGCAATTTCTATAGTACTCCCTTATTAAACATTCCAAGGTGACAAGACTAAAAGAATAGTGCCTAGCAATAATAATAAATGGCAGACTTAGGAAAACTAGCGATAGAAATAGGAGAGTGGAAAGGACAAGAGTGAGTCAAATAAGTTTTAACCTGAATAAACACTGTGCAAAGCCCAGGTATAAAACTTTCCGAGGGGGTCACAGGATGTTCATATTTTTGTTATTATTAAATCTTACCACAGACTTCTGTGATGATAAAGTTTATTGTAAATATTTAAATATTAAATTATAACATCGAAAAATATATACATGTTTGCTTACATTCTAGCACGGTAAAATGAGAAAGTATTTACAGATTGGTCTGTAGGAAACCAGCAACACAGCTACAGACACGAGACCTCCGGACACACAGCAAGCTGGAGCCAGAATATAAGCTGCTTAGCAGGACAAGTACATGTTAGCCGGGCGTGGTGGGACACACCTGTAATCCCATCAATCCAGAGGCAGAGGCAAGAGGATCTCTGAGTTCAAGGTCAGCCTGGGATACATAGTGAGCTGAACTACTTAGTGAGACCGTGTCTCAACAAATCAAAGAAAAGAGAGAAAAAAAAAGGAAGAGTGCAGGTTAGAAAGACTGAGAAAAAAGAAAGATATCTGAGGTGATTAATACCCAGACATCCTACTTATGATGCAGAATCCATTGCAATCCTTGAGGGGAGTGGGTTTTATGTTTTTATGTTTAAGATATGGTATAAAAAACCAGGAGGACATGCAAAGCAGTATTTTTCACATAATTGAGCACTCAGGCAGATTAAGGCCAGACTCTCAGTGATGTACCAACTGTCTTGCAAGAGTGAAGAAAGGAGCCTGGCCTGAGAAAATATTGAGGTTAGAGGGAAATCACAATAAATATTTACTCCCATCAGTAGAAATTGGGTAATCAAGACATCTGTCAGATTCAAGGCTGTGAACTCCTAGGCTATTGATCGAATTACCTTTTATTGCAACACAAACAGCAGAAGTGTTACAAGTTAACACGGTCACTAAAGTGTCCGGCTGAGGCAGGAGAATGGAGAAGGATCGCCACAAGTTTGAGGCCAGCCTGGGTACAGAGTGAGTTCAAGGCGAGCCTGAATTAGCAACACCATGTCTCAAAAAACCAAATAGATTCTCCCCACACTGAAAATGTAACAGTGAACTCAGGACTCAACTGTCCAGTTCACCTGGAAGAACATAGAAAGGGACGTTCCCTCTTTAATAACAAAAATCCCAACTAACTTAATATCCACAACACCAATTTTTTTTTTCTTTTTTTGGAGATGGGTCTCGCTATGTAGTTTAGTCAAGCTTTGAACTCACTATGTAGCCAAGCTGGCCTTGAACGCTGGCAATGTTCCGGCCTCCGCTTCCTGAGTGCTGGGGTTACAGGATGTGCCACCACACTTGGCTAACATCCACAGCTCTTGAAGACTAGTGCAATCCATTGTTTCCAAACTGGAAAATATGGAGGAAGACTCACAAAAGTATAAATTAAATTACTCTCAAGAAATCAGGAGTGGAAGGATAGGGAAAGGACAGAAAATATGGTCCTCATGAAAGGATGACAGAAGGTTGAGATGTAAGAATAGACTTTGGGTGCAATTTGAAATCACCTAAAATTTTGTAGGTTTTTCCTCTAAAAGCACTATCAGCGTCCCACAATGACAATCAGAGAAAAGTTACTTCATGCTTCTTAGTGGCGTGGTGGGCAGAACAAAGCCAGCAGGAAAATTTTGGTGCTGAAACTAATTCTAACTTGAAAAGAGTGTTTGCAAGTCTCAACCACAGGGCAGTTTCTACAACTGAAGATTTAGCAGCAAGGGAAGGATCCAATTTTAATCAATCTATTGCCTTCAACACTGAGAAAAGAGCATATGATTCTGATTTTCACCTCATTACACTAATCATATATTCACTGAGGAGCAACAAAACTCAAAGCATACAGAGGAAGGAGAAGTTATGACTCACAAATAAGAAGAAACAAATTGAGGAAACAGCATCTGAAAAAGGTCAGTGAAAGGACAACAGGAAAAAGCTGTTTGCATCAAATAATTAGAATACACATTTAGATAATATGAAGAAGCCATACAGAAGTTATTCAAGGGCAGAGAATACCTGAAATGAATGTATTAGTATAGATTCAGACTGTATTCATGGAAAGATTCTGTTTAAATTGCTAATATCAACAATCTACTTGGTTGGTAAAGCCACTATCATATAAAATGAGGGACAGAAATTGTAGAGGGGATGGAAAATACTTGTGAATATGCTAATGTACATGAATGTGCCTGAAACAATAGTTTTATTGCAAAGTACACTCTGAAAATTTGTAACCAGATGTTCCTAACATGGAAAATTAGAAAATAATTAGGTTCAAGGCCTACAAGGTATCTTATCAACAGAATATCAAATCATATCAACTGTCCAATTAAAAACAGCATGGAGAAAAGAACTAAAAAGATTAACTAACTTAAAGAGATGTAAACCAAATAGAAAGCAGTATGAAATAGGCATATTTTCTTTATGCGACATTTGCATAAACAATTGAAAGACAGTGTGAAAACAGATAAGAAAACAAGACCCAATCTATATTTCATCAGAAAAAATCCATTTTGCATAAGAGGAGCTGGTGGGTTTGTGTACTGTTTAAAATACTTAAAATTTTATGTGGGCAAAGAAAATAAACAAGACACTTTTAAGCACTATTACGAAATACTTAAGAACATTTTCTATTCCTATTGAATTTTAACACAGAATTCAATTTGAAGTGTCTGCACTACAAAAAAATTAGGGAAATAATGTTGGCTTAGTTTAAACATCTGAAAATCTATCAATTTTTTCAATGCAACAGGCCTTAAATTTTCAATGTATTAAATTTCCATTTATTAACTAAAATATACAAATTCTTTAAACATATAACAAATATAAGATAAACCTAAAACCATACAATAAATAAAAACTTATAAGAAAACATCCACTTGTCTAGCATTGATTCAATACAACCTGCTGGAGTTATATTAATCTGACACTATTCAATCTGTACCTCAAGAAAATCAGGCTTACAGTGATCACAGAATGATGTGGAAGGTAATGCTCCAACAAAAAATAACAATTCCTCCCATATATCTTACTAAAAAGAGCTTCAAATAGCCTGAATCCAAACATGAAACTGAAGAGAAAATCACATATCCACATTTATTTTGAAACACCTGCAGATTTCAAAACACCTGCAGGAGTAATTGAGAGGTCAAAAAATTTCTAATTGTCATTAAACTCAACAGTATCCTCAAGTGGACCCACTGCATATTTCAGAATACTTCATCCAGTAACTGCTGAGTACACACCCTTCTCAAAATCACAAGGACTATTCAACAACACGGACCATGTTCAGAGCAACAACAAAGATCTTAATCTAAAGGGAAATCCTGTAAAGTAAGCTCTCACATGTTAAAATGAAACTAGAAACCAATGTCAGAAATGGACTTAGGGAGATTCATAATTACAGATTAAATCACACATTTTTAATAACAGGTGTCAAATGAAAGGCTTGATAAAATACTAAGTAATTCTTAGATAACAGGAAATAGGGAGAGAGATATTTTGCAAATAGGAAGGGGACCAAGACATGGAGTGGAGGAGAAGGGAGAGGAAAGAAATAAAAAATTAAGATGTGCTATGTACATGTGCCACCTCCCCACAAGGAATACAACCCTGAAGTACTGCAAACATGTGCTAATAAAAAGCAAACCAACAAAAATAATAAATGCACATCTTCTCATTTTGTGCACTAGAAAACAACAAAGACCTCCAGTGCTCCCCCTCAGAGAACCACACAACAGCAATGAGTAGCCTCCTAGAGAACTTTCCAAATAGCCAAAGGGAACCAAGGAGTGCTGCAGAGACTAGTTTTCCAGGATAGATTCTGGGTATAAAGGCCCCTTCTCTTGATAATCCTCTCTGCAGAAACCAAGAAAGCTGCACCCCTGCAGCACCCTCACGTACGCTAACCAACGGCAGAGGAACACCCCCTATGCCCCTGAGTCTGGGCAGTGAGAGGAAAAATAATTAAATGGCTACTGTCAAGTGCAGCCAGCCACTGGTGCCTCCATGAGTCACTCTCTGGCACTCTGCATCAGTACCAGGATCGCCTGAGCTCCCAGGCGATTGTTCTGGGCCCAGCCAACTCTGCCTGGGTCCTCAACTTGGTCCAGCCCCACCCAGTCTAGCAGGCATTGCTGACATTGGGTATGTTGAATCTGTGCCTGGCACCAAGGCTCACTTGTCTCCACCTTGTGCCCATTACCTGGCACACTTGCTGGGCCTGCAGGACTCTGCCTGGCTTCAAGCATCAGTCCTGGGCTTCCTGTGTCTTTAGTGGGTACCACAGGCACACTTGGGTCTCTACCTGGTGCCCTGGGCCTACCGAAGTCTCTGCTCATACCCTGGGACCCAGCGCTCTCCCGTTGTGCACCATGCATCAATCCCAGGCACATGGAGGACTCTGAGCAGTGGCCCCGACCCAACTGAGTCTCTTCCTAGTGCATCAGGGCACTCCCATGCTCACAGGAGTCTCTGGGACACAGCACTGGTCCATGGCCAGCTTGATTCTCAGCCTTGTGCCCAGGCTCACTTGAGTGTCCACTCAGAAACTGACACCCTCATGTGGCTTGTTGTAGTTTCTGTGTGGCAACCTGCATCAATCTGCAGCCTACCCGGGTCTCCCCTGAGCTCTCTAGGCCTACCTCAACTTCCACCTTTTGTTTCAAAATGCTCTTGCAACTGTTGAAGTCTCCACTGGGCATCCATCTCTGGTCCCAAGCCAGCTGGACCAAATGCCATCCAGCCCAGTCCACTCAAGTTTCCGTGGTCCATTTCCCCATATCCTGCCTCTGCTTTCTGGCCTCTCTGTCTGGCATCAGTCTGTGGCCCTCCTGAGTCCCCACTGACTGCCTGAGGTCTGCATGAATCTCTGCCTCATTCTTCAAATTGCTCCCACGCACATCAGAGCCTCGATCTGTCACCACACACAAATTCCAGGCACATGTGAGTCTGTACTGAGCACCTCTGACTCAACTTCTCTACCCCAAATATCAAGCTAGTTCCCTAGCAATGAGAATTTTTGTGGCACTCAGCACTGGTTCCAGGCCTGCCTGTGAGTGTAGCTGGTACCCTGGGCCATCTGAAGTCTGTCAGCAACCAGTGCCCTACCTGGGCATAATGGTGTCTCCACCTGGCCTCCCACATCGATCCTGGGCCCATCTCTGTCTTCACTCAACAGGGATGGGCCAGCTGAACCTCTGCCTGCCCCTTAGAGCTGGTCCTGGGCCCATCTGAGTCTATACCACGTGCTTCAGGCCTGAGTCCTACCAAGTGTCTGTTGCCCCATGTGCTCTCTCCACCCTCCGGAGTCCCTGTCTGGCAACCCAGAGCTGTCCTGGTTCCACTGAGCTTCTACTGAGTGCCCCAGTGCACGTTAGCTCCCACCTGGTGCCTGGAGCTGGTCCCATGTGCAACAGAATCTCTACCTGTCACACAGGGCCTGCCCCAGGGCATCCCAAAGCTCTGCCTGGTGCCCTGGCCTACTGGAGCCTCCTCTAAGCACCCCACAACACTCCCAGGCCACTTGAATCTGCCAGGCACTCCAGAATGCTCAAAGTCATCCAGTGCTGTACACCCTCCCTGCACTCATCTGAGTCTCTACCTGATGCTCCACAATAGGCCCACAATTACCTGACTATCCATCACAAAACCCTTACCTGCCTGAGCTCAGCCTGGCATCAACACCTACCAACTCTGCTACAAATCCTTCAGGAAGGAGCGTCTAAGGCAAAATTGGGGTGCAGGTCTGATCCTGCCTGCTGGATGAAGGGGAAATTGAAAAGAAGAAATTCATGAGGCTGCATGCAATCAGACTACAACTCGGGCAAGACAGGAATTGTGGGTTCACAGGCCATATGGCACAGCAGACACATGGACATTGCATTTACGAGCTCCCGTTGTAGCATTTGAACTGGGTCTTAACTGGATCTTTGTTGTTGCTTTGCTTTCTTTCTCTTTCATGTCTTTTTGCATTGATTTAATAGTCTCTCTCAGCCTCTCTCTCTCTCTCCTTCTCTTCTCCTAGCAATTGGGGCAGTATTAGTGTCTAATTTTTACAGTTTTTTCCCATCTTTTCAATACCTACCAAGTTTTATTTCTTATAATCTGCGTTTTTGTCCATCACTCCCCCTTCTCTCATATCAACCTCTGGCTGATGTATTCTATGTTAGCTCCATTTAGTATAACTAACTTTCCTGGCTTCTTTCCCAACAGGTGCATAAATATATCAGCAGGTTCTCACAGTTTTATAGCTATCCTCAATCATAAGTTACATCTCCCCCTGTACATACATCTCTGCCCACAATTATCTTCTTTATACTCTTACAACTTAACCTTGCATCATCAATACAAAATCTTTAAAAAAAATCTGATGCCCTAGCCAATATTTTACCTAATATAATTTCTTCTATTTACCTCTCTCTCTACTGACTCATATGTCTCTTTAACCCATCCCTCCTTCTTTTCCTTTTCTACTTCCTTTTTATCTTAGGCTACCAATGACACTACAGTATAGTTTATAAAGGGTATGGTTAAAAGTGTACATGCATGGCATAACACACATTGTCTAAGCAATGTATGATCAAATTTGTGCATGCTGTATAACCAACGGTAATTCCTCCTTACAACACAGTATCAGGGATAAAACCATTTAAATTAAACAGTTGAAGGGGTGAACAATATCTCTGGAGAAATAAAACAGCAAACACATCATCAAATGACAGAAACAAAATAAAAAGATCCTCATATGAACTACAATTTCTCATCACTGTACTAGATCTTAATCCATGGCTCTAATGTGAATATATAAACTTAAACATAGAAACATGGGAAAACAATGCAGGAAAAGGCCCCCTTGCTCTCCCACCTCTCCCAATACTGATCTGTGGGCATTAACAGAGAGGAAAGTAAATATAAGGTACCAAAGCTCTATGAAAAGCTTAAAGAAGAGATGAAAAATCTGACCAATTCAAAAACAAAATAGGCCAATAGTTTATGGAGCTATCATTCAAAATGTCCAATGTGGATTTTGGAGAAATACATAAACATCTGGAAAAGCAGACCAAAATGATTAAAACATGAATGATGAATTCATCAAAGATATAGAATCATTAAAATGTACCAGATACAAATACCTATAATTTTTTTTTAAAAATCTACAGAATTAATAAACTACAAAAATGACCAACTGAAGACAGAGGGCCTGCAATGGAAGATAAAAGGTAAGTTATGATGATGTACTCTAGAAGACCCCCTAAAAAGAAGAGAGAACAAGAAAAATTCATCCAGCAGCTGGTAGATGACATCAACAAGATGAACTAAAGGCCTCTTGGAGTTAGAGAAAAGCTAGAAGATAACACAGACAGAATTATTAATTTATTTAGTTATCATAATAGAAAATCTTCCAAATATGGGAAGAGGTATCTTAGTTACATTTCACAAATTGCTGAGACAAAATACCTGGCACTCAAAGTTAAAGAGGGAAAGGTTTATTTAGATCACAGTTTGTCGAGTTTTCAGTCCATAATTGGCTGACTCCAAGGCAGCTTGGCATGGCAGACACGCATCGTAAAGGAGAAACAGTTCATGATGGGCAGAAGATAGCAAAGAAAGCAAGAGACAAGACAAGCCTCTTTCTGACCCTTATGTTGTATCCAGGCTACTGGGATTAGGGCAGAGCCAAACCAATCACTGAACTGATTTAGTAATCACCCACTCTTAGTCCTAGCACATTTAATCCTAGCATTGCACCATGAGTCAGTCATATACCGTAGATTCAGCCACCTCAGAGACACCCAGAATATTGTAGGTTGCAACACTTAAGTCTCAAAATTATGGCCAGAGACAAAGATCAGCGTAAACTTCAGTGGATTTGAAAGTACCAGAACTAATACCCTGCCCTAATCCTACAGAAGACTTGCTAAGATTATCCAGCAATCCACCCACCCTAATGCTACTCCAGGTTTGCCGGGATTACCTGGTATGGATCTGGGCTCTGACTCCCTCCTTTGTCTAGCAGTAACAGCACAGGTACACCCTGAGTTAGAAAAGACCACAAAACTGTAGACACTAGAAGAAAACCACAGGTTTGAAAGCACAGAAAAATGTCTTTTATATTTTCCTTTGCTCTTGTTTTTTTGTTGTTGTTGTTATTTTTAGGATTTTGATTGTTTATTTTGTTTTTTTTTATCTTGGTACTGAGAATCGAACTCAGGGCTTTGCACTTGCCAGGCAGTCACTTGTGCCACTGAGCTATATCCTTGGCCTGACCACACCTTCTAAATCCACTCACCAGTTGATGGGCATTTGGGTTGTTTCCAAGATTTAGCTATTACAAATGGTGCCATTGTAAACATGAGTGTGCATGTATCACTGAGATATGATGCTTTTAAGGAAGATACCCAGAGAGGGAATAGCTGGGTCAAATGGAACGTCTACTCCTAGGTTTCTGAGAAATCTCCACACTGATTTCCACAGTGGTTGCCCCAGTCTACACTCCCACCAACAGTGGAGAAGGGTTCCTTTTTCTCAAGTGCCCCTCCAGCATTTGTTATTGGTTGATTTCTTGATAATGTCCATTTTTGGGGGTAAGATGGAATCTCAGAGCTGTTTTAATTTTTATCTCTCAAACGACCAGTGATGTTGAGCATTTTTTCATTTCATTATTTGCCATTTGTAGTGTTACAGCTGAGAAGTGTGTATTCATCTCAAATGCCCATTTTTGGATTGGGTCTTTAAATTTGGGGGGAGGGTCTGGTTTTGTTTTTTTTTAAATTCTTTATATGTTCTAGATAGTAGTCCTCTGTCTGAGGAGTAGCTGGCAAACATGTTTTCCCACACTGTGGGTTGTCTCTTCACTCTGTTGGTGGTTTCTCTTGCTGTGCAAAAGCTTTTTAATAAAATGAGATCCCAACTGTTCATTCTTTGTGATAGTTCCTGTGCAATTTGAGTTTTGTTCATAAAGTCTTTACCTACACTCAGAAACCAAAATTAACCAAGAAAATCCTCCTGTAATTACTTGAATCTTGGCATTAAAATATTTTCTAATTCTCAATTTCTATTAATTATTTCTTAAATGCCTCCAAAATGGTAAATAAAGCACTTATACCACAAAAATAACGCACAGAACCCTGAATGGTGACATTTACACAAATTCCTTTAGGTTCAAAAATATGGCAAGAATACTCATTGTCTCTCTTTTCTGTCACATGAAACCAAAATTCATGTGTGAGATTGTAGGAAAGAGGAAATAAGTGACATAAGGATTGCAATGGAAGAGAAAAAAACGCTACCCAGAAATGATGAAAGTATCACGGTGTAACATTTTAGAACCATGACAAGAACACCTATGCTGCCTGAGGAGATCAGCTGGAAAAAAAAAAAAAAAAAGTGTTTCTCCATTCTAATACTCACAAAAACTATGTAAATACAATACAATAAAACTGATTCCCAATCACAGCATTATAAATAAATGGCTCTCAAATATTTTTTCTCAAAATCACTAGACAATAACAACGGAGAAAACAAAAGTCCTCCTGTTTATGTTTAAGAACCCATCTTTAACGTAATGTAAGTTCGTCTACAAAAACATGCTTGGTTATTAATAGAAATGTAATTAAAACATTGAACTTGTATCAGTTTTTGTTTGCAAAAACTAATGTCTGCCTTGAAAGCAGTTTGGCAATGAAGGGACATGTTGCAAATTTAGGATGTCACTGTCATCGAAAAGACCTTTTGCTCCTGGAGAAAAGCTTTGGGTTTGAGATCCTGCATCACAGATATTTATAAAATGCAGGTCCTCCAGGTGTGCTGCAGGGAGAAATGAGACCAGGGACCCAGCACACCAGAACTCCCTCAGTTCAACCCCTCACCGAGTCGGGGTCTTTCCAAGACCCAATCTCCCCTGCACAGGTGAACACGGGGCTGCGGCCCGGGGCTGCCCGAGCCTGCACTCTGAGCTGGTGGTAGTGCCTGGGAGTCAGAATGCTGGGGGACCATGAGGATCTCAGAGGGCAGCACACAGGAGGACTCCAGCCTGTCATCGCTGGTTCCCTCCACTCCATCCAGACCTCGCCCCCATCGCATCCCATTTTGTACCGTCACCATGGTGCGACTTGATTGTTGTTCACGGTCCTTCCTACGCAGCAGAGTCGGGTAGAAGTCATGAAGTAATAAAATCAAGGCAGGTAGTGCAGTTCTCAGCAATGAGCTCAGCCTGCAGACGTAGGCGCCATGCCACCGGAAGACCCTTCCTCCTCCCATCTGATTGGACAGTTCCTAACGCCCGCCTCTCAATCAGTGATTGGCTGCTGCTCCCAATCTCCTGAGCTGAGCGTGACAACAGAGACAAATCCATTAGAGCGGCTCACATAGTGCATTGTAACTCAGAGACCTCTAGACAGGTGTCTCTCCTGGGATATTTACCTGTCCTAATTTGAAGAGATAAATGAACTTAAGCAGAGCTTGCTCACGGACTTTTAGAGCTTCCACTGTTTTGTTTGTTTGTTTTCCTTTAGAGTCAGCCTGGCTATCTCCTTTAGGCTGTTCGTGATTACTGAAATACAACCCCTACAATGGATCACTATCTGGTGAAGCAGTGGGGATACCTAAGGAGCTCAGATTGTGAGCTCCCCGTGCCCTGTAGCTCTCTCCTCACAGGTTAAACCGCCCCATCTTTCAACACATTCATGTTTCTACAAGGAAAATATTACCTGGAGATACTGATACAGGGGAAAGAACTCCCAACCTGAACAGTGTCTGGGACAAGTTCATGTTCTCTGAAGTAGAAGAATGAATCTTAGGAACAATGGAGGTTAAGAGCAGAACACACTTATTGAGGGAAAGAAAGCTGTCTGAGAGAGGGACAGAGGGGGGCCCAAGTGGGTTACCCAAAACTCATGGAGCAAAACCACAAGGTGAGGTGGGTCCAAGGTAGGGGGAAATGGGAAATCACAAGGTAGGCATGAGGTGGGACAAAACTATGATCAGCCAATAAGAATTGTTTAGGCAAAATTGATTAAATTGGGATCAAATGGGGAAGCAAGTCATGTAGCAAGTGGGCATGAGTACAGAACAGGGGCTTTTCCTGTAAGGGATTAGGTTAGTGGCTCTTCAAGGTGATAGATGTCCATCCCTAGGGAAGTACATGGGTGCATTTGTTTAGTCTTTTGTCTTGAGGTCGGGCCCACAGCAAATACGTCTCCATTTGCAAGGTATCTTGTCTTCCATATTGGCTCCTTTGAGGGCCTGGACTTGTTTCACTGCCTATAATATTTCTATCTAACTCAGCTGCCTATAACAATACAAGAAATCTTGATTGCTATCTTGTTTGGGATGAATGGTATGTGGGATACTAAAAAAACACACTTGCGCTGTGTCTCATTGATATTAGAGACCATACCTTTTTACTCCTTTGTTGAAGCCTTTCTTCTGCTCTGTGATTTCTGGCTTTCTTGTGGAAATAACCTTCATTTTTCATTTCTGCCACTATGATAATTCTCCTTAGAAGACAAATAACAACAGACTTTATTCTCTGATCCATGAATCAAAATAAAATTTTAATTCTTGTTTTCTGTGTATCAAGTATTTTGCACCTGCAACAAAAACCTAATAAAATTAATATTTGGTGTCTAAACAAAAATAAAATGCCAAATGCATCAACCCTTCCCTCAAAAGACTGCGTGCGCTTTCTCTAGGATTATTCTTCACAAATGTCCTTCGGATGTACATGGTTCAGTCTGATTACAGCAACCCCTTCCTTATCAGAATCACTTTTAAGGAGCAACATAAGGTAACCACGAAGAACCCCTGCAGAGACAAAACTCCCAATAGCATTTATACCTGTGTCACCTACTTTCCACTTCTCTACAACTTGTCGCTGCCACATATACTCAAATCAAGTCTTTGAATTGAAACCAGGGGAGTGTTTGTTCCTTTCTGTGTTTATCCAATAAATGTAAAAGCACTATTCTAACATACTGAATATGGATTTAAAACATGCAGGAAATATTACTTACTGGAATTCAAAGGTCCCATGAAATATTTCTACATTACAAAATGTACAGAGACATCAAATCAAATGCAAATTATTTACTTTCTCCTGTATGTTGGTCACTCCCTCACCATTGCATATGAATGATTTCGCAAGCTTCTTCAGGACTAGGGATTTACATATCCTGATTAGCTTTTAATGATTCCCTCCCAACACTTTTGACCCATTGAGTTAGTCAAATTGTAAGCATCTTCTAAGTACCTCTCCCTTTAAAAAAGTGTGACTGACTTATGTTTAATTTCCTGTAGGCTCAGTCACATAACACTATTTCAGTTATCTATTAGAAACTGGGTCAGAGTGAATGTGATGATATTTCAGGTGCACTCTAGAGGCATATTTATTGTGGTAAACAGCCTGATACACCACAAGAGTTGTGAACACACATAAAATATATTACAGTACTGGATCTTAATTTAGGAATTCTGATGCAAGACTTCTTAAGACTCTTAAAACCTCTTACATTAAAATTCTGTACTTTTATCATAATAAGATGGTTACTATCTGGAGAACTAGTCATACTTTCTTGATACAGGGTGACTTGAAGTATAGAAGAGCCAAGGAATGATTAAACTGTGGAACTTGTAAAAATGATTTTTCTGTGTAATTCACAAAGGGATAGAAATGGAAAGCCTCACCTATTGGGTGGGTAAGACTCAGCTGATAAACAAAACCAAAAAAGCTAATCAATTCTGTGAATATCAGAAGAGTACTTAATTGTAGTGGAAGCTGTATTGTTCAATGTACACTTACCATCGTGTTTGGTCTAAACTCACATGATGAAAGAAAAATCTGCTCCCCTCTATGCCATGAAGAATAAAATCTGCAGACATATTCACATGCTTTCTGAAAACCAAAATCACCACTAATTGAAAACTATTAGCCTCACATCTACATTAGGCAATCAAGCTGGCTGAATAAGAGCACACTGTGAATGGGCTAAACTTGCGGGCTGCTTCCCAACCTGGTAGGGTTCTTCAGATTTATTTGAACCCTGCACCACACCACCAGGATACTTGTCCTGCCCCATATGGGCTACACTGTAGAATATGACTAGTTTGAGAAGGCCAAAATATTTCTGTTTGATACTTTCATAGTGTTATAGGCAGCTGAGTTAGATAGAAATATTACAGGCAGTCAGACAGGGCCAGGCCCTCCAAGGAGCCAACATGAAAGGCAAGGTAAGATACCTGGGCCAGACCTCAGGACAGAAGGACTGAACAGATGCACCCACACACCTCGCTAGGGGTGGACCTCAGGGACTGACATTCTAAATAGGTAGCAGTCACCTTGAAGAGTCCTTGACCCAACCCCCTACAGGAAAAGCCCCTGTTCTGTATTCATGCCCACTTGTTACATGACTTGCTTCCCCATTTGATCCCGATTTAATCAATTTTACCTGAACAATTCTTATTGGCTGACCATAGTTTTGTCCATTTTCCCCCTACCTTGGACGTACCTCACTTCATGGTTTTGCTCTATAAAAGTCCCTAGAAAACAGAGAGTCTGGGGTAACCTACTTGGACTCCCTTTCTGTCCCTCTCTTGGACAGAAGGTTTATTTCCCTCAATAAATATATTCTGCTCTTAACCTCTGTTGTTTCTAAAATTCATTCTTTGATTTTAGAGAACACAAACTTGTCCCAGATATCATTCAGGTTGGGAGTTTTTATTTTCCTGTATCAATAGGATATGCACAGAGAAAGGCTGAAGTGTGACTGAAAATTCATGCTTGCTTGGTTAACTTAATGAACCTAATCTCCAAATTTAAAGAAGAGTATAGGGGCCGGTTGAAGTGGCACACATCTACAATCCCAGCACTTGGGAGGCTGAGGTAGGAGGATTGCAACAAGTTTGAGGCCAGCTTGGGCTACATAGTGAGTTCCATGCCTGTCTCCCCTATATAGTGAGACTCTGTCTCAAAAGAAAAAGTATAGGGGATGTAGCTCAGAGTAATAATCTTGAGTTCAATGTCTTGTACAGTAAAAGCATCAACCACACCATATTTGAGTCATATTTATCCTAAAGTAACCCTTTTTAAAAATTTTTTTTTTCTGGTACCAGGAATCGAACTTACGACCTTGCTAAATCCCCAGCCCCTAAAGTAACTCTTTTTGTTTACACTTAGATTATGGTATCTACTGAATTAACTCAGAACCTAGAGAGTTTCCTAATATTCAACTTTACTTCAAAAATGATTAGGTGAACTGATCATTTATAACAGAAGGTATACATATGTAACTTTTAATGTTTCTCTTTTTCCTTGAAGTCTGTGACATTTGACTGACTCAAAGTGAGCCAACACACAACCTTTCCTTTATTGTCACACTGAGAACAACCCAACCTAGTAGGAAGACAATCTATGGTAGGCATGAATTTTGCTAACACAATTTACACATGAATCACCAAGGTTTCCACTGCTCTATGGTGGTCAGTGTCAAACTCCACAACTGTTCTGATCACTTGGATACCACAGGCCAGCAAGGACTGCAGCTCAGAATGCACCAAGAGGATCTTCTTGGATTTTCCTCTTGAGGCTCAAGGTAATCTCAGCTCCTTTTCAAAAATTATAACTGCTCTAAGTTTTAATTTGTTGGAAGCTCAATTACAAAGCTCTATTTCTATTATCCATCTGAAGTAGTATCACAGTAAATATCATACTGTTTATGGAGTTCTAGGCAAAATTATTATATTCTTCACAGACTGCCACACCCCAGGACGTATGAGAATGCATGTAAAATATACTACCACGGAAACATAGGTCAGAATTTCAACACAAATACTTCTAAAACTCTTGATATCCCTGAAGTGAAAATTCTGAGCTTTGTTTGCTAACAAAATGGTTAGTGACTGGTAGCTTCTCAGTAGGGAATGTGTTGAAATCCAGAGACCAAAGAATGCTGAAAATATGGACATTTTTTTAAAAATCACTTTTATTTGTAATTGATAAGTGGGTTGAAATAGTAAGCCTCACCCACTGAATTTGTAGAAAGTGAAAAGTGTTTGAGACATAGTTATCAAAACCCAGAAGCTAATCAATCATATGAATGTGCCAGGAAGTTATGTGAAATTCCATAAATAAGAGATTTGACAGAATATCAGAGCATGTGTTAAAGGTATGAACAAATTGTGGACATGATAAAATCAAAAGGTAAATTGGTAAATTTTTGGTAAATCAAAAGGTTCTTTTTTGGAGAATAAATGGAGCTAGAGAGGAAGATCAGGCCTCAGAGTAAGATTCAACAGTTATGTGAGACAGGTCTGGAAAGATCAAACAGGAGGCAGAAGCAAGGAGAATTACACCCTAATGCTGAAATGCGCAGAGCACCAAGGGACATTTTAAAGTGTATACAATCGGCTCCAGTCCTTGTTTACACAAGAATACTCTTGTGCCTTTGCTTTTGTTACTTTGTTTTTGATATTTTCTCTTTAAAATTAAAAGAAAAAAATGTATGTATATGCAAGGATAGCTGGGTAAGTATACTGCTGATGACTATTGGTTTATTGAAAGGAAGAGATAACACTTAAATTTTCTTTTTTCTTTTTTTCTCTTGGCCAATTTTGCATGCTTATACCTGGTAATTGGAACAACTAATTTGAGGACAACAATATGAAATATAACAACCATTGCTGAATTGCTAGTATCTTGCTTAAGGAAGCTCTGTATCATTTCTAATTTTCTTTTATGATTTGTTATTGTCTTTAATTGTTTGATCAATCTTACATTCTTATATCTGGTAATCTGAGCAACTTCGCTGAGGATAACACTATGTAATATAACAACCATTGTTAATTCCTATCATTTTGTTTTCATATCCTGTATTGTTTTTATTTTTTTACTGTTTTGTTTGTGTCTTCATTGTTATTTTGTTTTTTTCTTTTCTCTTTTTTTTGGTTTTGGTTTTTCTCCGGTACCGGGAACCGAACTCACGACCTTGCGCTTGCCAGGCAGGCGCTTTTGCCGCTGAGCTAAATCCCCAGCCCCTTTTTCTTTTCTCTTTAAAATAAAAAAAGAATACTCCATATGATACTACACTTCATGAAATATTCTTCCATAAAGAGTATGTCAATAAGATGATAAATAATAAAGTCATAATAAACAAAGCAGATATTGCATCATATGAACTCCACATGAAGATTTATATCCATTTACTAAGGCTCTGCAGAATCACAACCCCTGGTGATAAAGTCTAAAGCATTGCTTTCCAGCTGACCTTGGATCTTTTCACTCAACTCTTTTATCATTGCTTTGAATGTTGAATAACTTTGTGTAATGTAAGGAGAAATATCAGGGGTTTTTTTGAAAGACATGGAAAGTTTATTTTAAAAATGGGACACATTATCATAATAGCAAAAATAAAAGGATGGGAAAAATTAGTTTTTCTGTATCTGTGCTACAAGAGACCTGTTCTTCCTCCATGTATTTGTAGCCCACAATAACAGAAGAAGCTCTTCGCCCCAAGGTCCTGGCCTGTGGGGCTGGCCTGCCTCGTCAGCCATGTTAAGAATATGGCTAGCCACGTCATCTTCTGTGGGTGCATCTGACACCACCCAAGATTCATTTGATCCCGTCATCTGCCAGCTTTAAATTAAAAAAGTGAAAGATTCCATAGGATTAGGCCTTAATAAGTTCACTTACGATGAAGCAGTAAATGGAGACTAATGGGCACTAAGCTTTCTGTGTCTGAGGGTAGGGAACTGGAAGAGTATGGACAAACAGCAGTCTAGGCCATGGGCTTCCTCCCGGGTCATGTCAGAGATCTCACAAAAGTAACTCACTATGATACTTCACATTCCGTATAAGTTTTATATTTTTGAACCGTAATATCTACTGAAACAGAGTTGAGATAGGGACCCTCAGAGGCAATATAATGGTGGATGGTTTGTGTCAACCTGAATAAGAGAAGCTCAACTAAATTGCTCCAGCAGTTCCACAATCTAGGGACTGTAGAATGTCTCAGCACCTGGATAGTGTAAAGGGGAAATGATGAAGGGTGGACCTGCTTCGATTTCTCTGAAGGAGGCCCAGTCTTCACCTTCACCTTAATCATCATCCCTCGATTTCTAGTGTAGACTGTTCAGCCTTGCATCCGCAGTTATCGGCCTCCTGCTGTGGACTCACACAGGGCACTGAGTGAGTTCTAGACCTTCAGCTGAATTCCTTGCTCTCCTGTGTGCAGACAGACTCTCTGCCCTCTTCCATGTCTGACTCTGCTGGTGGCCATTGTAATTCAATCTTGCAAATTCTTCTATATTTGTAATCCTGTATTGGTTCCTCTAGTAAGCACTGACTGACGCAGGCCATGAGCAAACGCCTGATTTGCCTGTATGAGTGGAATGTTATTAATGTTAAAGTGGGTTAGTTATGACCAGCAGTCAGAGCTGTCTTTTGTTCTTTCAGTGTCACACATGGTTACTGAACATTCAACAGTGTGTCATGCAGCCTAACGGCTCTCAGTAGATGTCATGCCTCACTCTTAGACTTTCCAGCTTCAGAATGTGCCCAGGATATATTTACATTCCTCATTAATTACCCCATGTGTGACATTTTGATATAGAAATGGCCATTTGACTGGAGCAGTCCTATTCTTCACTGGACAATAAAGCCATTATTCTCATTCAAGGTGTCCAGGAAAGCAGCCATTCTGGAAATGAGAACTGAAAGCAGGTGGAAATTAAAAGCGGGTCAAAGCCATGTATATTACTCTCCCTCTTGCAAACAAAACAGACACAAAGCAGCTACTGATTGCCTTCCAGGACCTCACAGGGGTAACCTGAGCCCAATCACTCCAAGTGTGGACCACACTTGACACATTAACTACCAGAGGGAATACAGCCCCTATGATGCCTTACACCCCTGCGCCTCACTCTCAGCTCAACACCTGTTCTCGCTGTCTGTCAGTGTGCACAGAGACTAACAGGAGCATATTCCTCCGGGTACCTCGCTGTGTCTCTCAGTGTGCACAGAGACTAACAGGAGCGTGTTCCTCCGGGCTCCTCCGCACATTCTCACCTATACACCAACTGCATGGGTATCTGTACTTTAGTGTTTCTGTCCCCCGAAATGCACCCTACCCTCCTGATGGCTCCTGGCTGGTCCCCAATCTGGTCAAGGTGCTGACCCCCAAAACTAAAAGGGGAAATGCAACTTATTCCCTTGATGGGACTGGGGATAAGAGGAGGGACTAGTACAAGGCTAGCGGGTCTCACCATGTCACTCACCTTCTTTAGTCAGCTGAAAGTTTTTAACAAAGGGCACAGTGCCTAACAATTGTATAGTCAGCTTTCTATACTAAGGAATTAAATTTCTCAGTTATATCAGACAACCCACTGTAAAGATCTAATACCTGGAGACTCATGCATTTCTTCGTGTGTCCAGCTATGAGAATTTGGGGCATTATTAAATTTCTATAGCTTCAAGTGCTTCAGTAGGAAAACAAGAGCCATTCAGAACTACACATCAAGATGTCATTATAAACATTCAGGAATCTAATGTGCAGACAAAAACCCTGCATAGGGCTGGGGATTTAGCTCAGCGGCACAGCACCTGCCTGGCAAGTGCAAGGTCGTGAGTTCGATTCCCAGTACCAGAAAAAAACAAAAAACAAAAACCCTGCATGTTGGAAGCACTCATTTTCACTTTTTAATATATATTATTACGTGTTTTCACATAATAATATACATATATGTGTTTTCAGTACATGATACTTACAGTACTGTGTGTAGTTGGTACATGTACATAAATGCCTGCAAACTTTTTTATTCCATTTCCCACTCTTGCCATTCTCTTTTTTCCCTTTCCCTCCCTCCATCTCTTGATTGCCTTCCCATTTGAGAAGTATCCATGTCCCTACTTCCTACGATCTATCATTTATTTTGCTCTTTATTTGCAATTTGAGTTTCTTGTGTAAGAAATAAATTCCTCTTGACCCAACTTTTCCCCTGGTAGGTGTCTTCCTGAGAGTTAAGACATCATGTTACAGTGACACATTCATACCCATGTGTACACCAGTACAACACATAGTAGCTAAATGTTGGAAGCAGCCTACAGATGAACAGTTAGAGAAAATATATTTACATACAATGGAGTACTACTCTGTCATAAAAATAAACTTGAGTGACTTGTAGGAAGATAGAAGTGTCATAAGATCACATTGTTAAGCAGAAGCACTCCCTTTCTAAGTGCATTACAGGGAATTGACTGTAGGTTTGGTATTTTGCCACCCTCTCTAACTAAATAATTTTTGTCTTCACCACGCGTACTATTAAACAGGCCTAAAGGATATCAAAGGGTCACAGAGGTAAAATGGACCCCCTAAAAATCTCATGAAATTCTTTGGCTTGACAAAGTAAGATAATGATGGAGGCAGAGGTGCATTAATCAGTGAAGTGCTTGTTGAAGGTAGAAAATGATAAGCCGTAGAAGTACTGTTTGGAGAATATGGAATTCATTGGTGGAGAATTTAATGGAGGGAGTTTAACAGCAGTCATCTATGGGAGATAATTGAAGATGTATGACTATCCTGAAACCCATGGACACCTTTGGAAAAGCAATGGGTGGGATGAGGCAAGAACTGAATTCAGAAACATATTACACTGGGCTGACTCCATGAGGCTGAAATTAACTGTCACTCTGTGCAGATTCTATGCATTCGCTGATGACCACTTTAACTGTCCTTTTGATAATCTTATGTCCCATGTGATAGTTCTTCACTGTGTTTCAGAGGACTTAAAGCCGTTAAGGCACAGTAGGACACAGTAACATCAGGAATCATTTTACGTTAATACCTAGTTCATGAACATTTCTGTTCCCCAAAATTTTTGTTTGCAAACAGAAATCAGCAAAACTTTTCCTTCATTCTTGAACTCGGCATCCCATGACAAACAGTACTGTGGCCATCTTCCTTGCCCAGACACACAGTCTTGGTTTCTTCTAGTTGAGATTGTAGCTGCAAACAGACCTGTGTGCACTTGTGCTGAAGCTTTTGTGTGTGTATTTTAAGCAATATGGTACAGTATTATTCAACCCAGCATGGCTCCAGAGAAAGTGCTGAGCAACCACGACGAGGAGAGGAAAGTGAAGGGTACTAAAGAGGGTGACAAGAATGTGCAGAACTGTAATGCAGGTAACCAGGAAAGAAAGAGTCACAAGGAAGGTAACAAGAAAGAGCAGCACAAGAATAGTAGAAAAAAAAAAGTTTTGAAAAAAATAACCATTGAATTGAAAAAGGAAATTGAAGAAAAATGAGTATGGTATTTGTGTGACTGATCTGGCCTTGAAGTACAGGAGGGTGAAGTGGTCAATCGACTATTTTGAAGAACAAAGGTACCATCATCAGAGCACCTGATGAGGCAAGAAAGAGCAACAATGTTAACCAGAGGAAATAGTGCTGGAAGAAGTGGGAAAACCTTTGTGAGTGTGGTTGGATGAGAAGCAGCTGACAGGTGAAGCTATGATCTGTGGAAACTCCAGAGAATTCCACAGTGATCTACTGCATGAAAAATCCCTCTTACAAGTGATGAACTTCAGGCCAGTAGAGGGTGGTTTGTTAAATTCTGCAAGGGTAGTGAGATCCATGGTATCAAAAGACATGGTGAGGCTTCCAGCTGTGACAAGGCTACTGCACAAGCCTACAAGAAAGAATTTGCAAAGTTCATAAAGCAGAAGAATACCTCACTTAGCAAGTGTTCAGCTATGATGAAACAGGATTCTTTTGGAAGAAGATGCTGAATAGAACATGTATGACTCAGGAGGAAAAGGCACAAGCCTGTGAAGGACAGACTGACTTTTGTTGTTGCATGAATGCAAACACCAATCTGAGGATTAAGCCACTACTGGTGTACCATTTTCAGACCCTTTGCACATTTAAAGACCAGAGTGCGAACAAGGCCAGACTTCCTGTTATGCGGAGGGCCAATGGAAAAGCTTGGGTCAGAAGGCAATTGTTCATAGAATGGCTGCGTGAGGTGTTTTAACTGATGATTAAGAGATGCCTTTCTGGGCCAGGCATGGTGGCACACTCCTGTAATCCCAGCACTCAGGAAGCTGAGGCAGGTAGATTGTTCTGAGTGCAAGACCAGCCTGGCCTACGAAGTGAGCTCAAGGCCAGCCTGAACTGCATAGCGAGATCCTGTCTTAAAAAGACAAAAAAAAAAAACCTTTCTGGCAATCAACTGCCTGAAAAGTGCCTCTTATGGAAGATGCTCCAGCCTTGGTAGGTGATATGAGTGCTGAATATGACTTTACACAGGTTAAGGGCCCCCCCAGCATAACACTTCTTCTGTAGCCCATGGACCAGCAAGTGATATGCAACACAAGAAGCTCTACACAAATGTGCTCTTCACCAGGCATTTTAATGTCATTGAAGAGTCCTCAGGGGAAAAAATACGGAAGACTACTGGAAGAAATGTCTCAATGTCATCCACTGCATCAAGGGAAACTGTTAGGAAGAGTATATGGGAGGCCAGTTTGGCCAGGCTGGGAAGGGAAGCAGGGTGGACAGGAGCCTGCCACCTAAACAATTTAACTGCCCCAAGCTCATCTGCCTGCACAAGTGGGAGGAGCCACAACCCATGCTTACCAGCATGGTTCCCTATAAAGGGTCAGCCTCTGGGAGTGGGCATAAGGAGTAAAGATTTGTTGCGGGGCCTTGGGGTAGCCCTGGCGCTGCTGGCCTGGGACTCCTTGGGCAGGAATGCAGGGATGCCCAGAGGAAGATAGCGGGCAAGGGATGCAGAGTCTGGGCCAGCAGCAGCCCAGGCAAGTCCTGCAAGGGGGTACACCAGCCTCGTCAGGCTGAGCAGGCTCCTCCTGCTGCAGGAAGCATGTCCCCATCTGGGCAGAGCTCTTGTCAGCGAAGACGCCTTAGAAAGAATTTTATTACAGAGGAAAGCTTTGGACACCTGGAAGGGGACTGAAAGTGGGTTGCCACTGAGGTTTTTCATCTAGGGTTTTTACACAGTACAGTCATGTAGCAAGTTGCCTCGGGTCAGGCTGCCATCAATATACAGGGGTTCTATATGCCACACTTAAGTGTATGTCAGGTTCTTCTCCAATGCTTGGGAAATTTTCTGCTATTATTTCTGCAAATAATCTTTTTATATCATTCATGTTTCCTCCTGCTCTTTCATTGACATCCATCAGCCTTATGTTGTTTTTCTTTGTCTCATCTTGCAGCTGTTGAATTGTTATTCGGTGGTCCCTTGTTATTTTTAAGAGCTCTTTCCTTTCATGATCACTAGCTGCAATGATGTCTTCAAGATTTGAAAGTCTATCTTCCATTCATTCAAGCAGTTTTGCCAGCTTTCAGTGGAATTTGTAATTTCCTTAATATCTCTTTGAATCTGTGTCATGCATTCCAATTCTTTCCTATACTGTTCATTCCAATTTTCCATCCTTTTTCTGTGCTCCTCTATTTTTTATCTGTGTCGTCTTTGATATGCCAAACAATTCTTTCATTAAGTTTGTCATTTCTTTTTTTACCTGAGTGATTATTTCTTATCTGGTTTTCTCTACAGCCTGATGTAGTTGGTTTTTTACTTCAGTTACTATCATTTCAGAAATTTCAGTTGTGTGACTTCCATGTTCTTCCCTGTTGATATTTCCTGGACTTATTCTGGGTGAGGTGGAGGGCTGAGACTGCATTTTGCTTCTTCTTTTTGTCATTTTCTAATCTCCCTAGGTTTCTGTGGATTCGGGGTCATTCTTGTGATGGTGGTAGGAGGCAGAGTGCTGGGTGTTGGGCTCCCAAACATCAAACTGAGGTTTCCTGAAACCAAGAGTCTTTCCCATGATGGAAGCAGGGTGCAAAGCAAGGCGTTCTGAGCTCCCAGACAGCTCACAGAGCCTTCCAGGGTCAAGGGACCTTCCTGTGATGATGGCAGAGCATTGTGTTCAATTATTATATTGAAAAAAGTTTTAAAGACTTTTAAAGTAGTTTCAATGTGTTGCTAAGTCAATTAAAGCAGAAAAATGTGTTTTATTTCATTTAATAGTTAGCTTCCTTCTAGCTACCAGAATTACCAGAGTATATTTACTTCCAAGCTTTAGTGTTAAACTTCTTTTTGATCTTTTGAAGCTTCCTTACTTTTTATCATCATTCGCTGTCATTTATAGAAACTTCATTGTTTACCTCACTTTGCCATTTACCACAAAAGAGAGTTCTGTTGAAACACAGTGCATGGTATATTCCTCTATTACCAAGAATCCCATAATCTAGAACAGGAAATGCTCAATAAGATTAAGCAAATGAAGCAAATGCAGAATAGTAGTTAATAAATTGATGGATAAACCAATGAATCATTTCAATACATATTTATTTATATTGTTCAATATGAGAAGTTATATGGAACTAGTGCATAAATTACTCATAATTTAGTATATTGAAAAAAGTGAGTTTTATCTAAAGAATTGTCTTATATCATGTTACCACAGAAGTGATGTTCTTTGTCATGTTTACCACTGGCTTTTACTATGACACCAGTAAGGTAAACTTAAGGCTTCAGGACCTAAAATTCCTTCAGACAATGTCTTTACAAAATTCCTCTTTTGTCTATATAAATGACAAGTTAAAAAGTTAGCATATTAACTTACATAAAAATATTTCAAATACTTTTGGAATAATCTCTTCACAATAATACAAATGCACACACACACATTGTGACAACCACTCCAATAAATTGAAAGAGAAATTTGAAGACTAAAGTTGTGACAATAAAAAAGTTTTCACTCAATAATATTTCAAAATAATTCAGTAAAAATGAGAACAAAATTTATGGTGAACTATTTTATGTTTGGTGAATTGTAGAGACAAATATATCTCAAATGAAAAAGAAATTATTCTCCAAGATGGACAAAAATTGCTGGATATATAATTTCTCAATCACATTCCTAATACAAGAGCAATCCTTGGCAAGAAAGACAAGTCAGGTGGCATCACAATCCCTGATTTGAAATTATACTACAAAATTACTGTGATAAAATGAGCATGGTATTGACATAAAAACAGGCCTGAGAACCAATGGAACAGACTGGAAGGAGCAGTCACAACCACAAACACACTCAGCCACCTTATCTTTAACAAAAGTGCCAGACATGTTCACTGAAAGAAAGATAGCCTCTTTAATAAATGCTGCTGGGAAAACTGCCTGTCCACAAGCCAAAGACTAAAACTAGCGCCATGTCTATCACCACGAACCAAACTAAAGTCAAAATGGACCGCAGATCAAAATATTAAAACAGAAACACTAAATCTACCGGGAGAGAAAATAGGTAAAAAGCTTGAACGTTAAAGACCCCTACAAAGTTGCTGAGCCAGATTTAATATTAACGAATTGGCTTTCCATGTTTACTTGTGAGTTGTCTAAAGCTTAGGCACCTTGTCTGAAGATAGGCAGTGGACTCATATTAAGTAAACTTCTGTGAGTCACTGGTCACCCTGAGGCCTGTCCTGTGAAGCTGTGACTCCTCAAAGGACAAGACAAGACCACAGCTGAGGACATTTGCTCCAACCCCAGTTAAATACAAGGAGGCTGCAGCTGCAGGCTCCACACTCCTACAAAAAAGCACCACCCTAAAGATAAGGTAGTCCTCCTGACTGACAAAATTTATTATTTGGGAAAATTCTCCCAAGGTCCTGCAGTGAGCTTCCCACATTTTCTTGACCTTCTTGAAAACCAAATAAATATGGGCTGCCCAGAGAAGTCTTGGTCTAAACTCAGAGAATATCCAAGCTGTAAGAGAGTGAGACCATCCTAGAGCCCTGAAATCATTTCAGTTGTCCCATTTATTTAAGTCCTTGCCATCCACTCACTTGGGAGATTGTGGGCTAATCAGCCCACAATAACTAAGGGTTATTTGACCCAGTACTTGAAGACATAGGTGTAGGCAGAGAATTCATGAACAAAAAGTGAACTGCATGAACTCAAAGAATCAACAACTGGAATCTCATCTTATTGAAAAGCTTTTGCACATCTAAAGAAATCACCAGCAGAGTAAAAAGAAAACCTACAAATTGGGAAAAAATTTTAACCAACTGTCCCTCAGAAAAGGACTTTGATCTGGAACATATAAAGAATTTAGAAAAAGGCCCCCAAAATTCAAAGACCCAATCCAAAAATAGGCATCTGAGATGAATACACACTTCTCAGATAAAGAAATACAAATGGCAAATAAATACATGTAAAAATGTTCAACAACATTAGTTCAAGAAACACAAATGAAAACAGCACAGAGATTCCCTCTCACCCCAGAAAGAATGGCTATTATTAAGAAATCAACCAATAACAAATGCTGGAGGGGCTATGGGGAAAAAGGAACCCTTCTCCACTGTGGATGGGAGTGTAGACTGGTGAAACCACTGGAAATCAGTCTAGAGATTCCTCAGTAAAGTAGAATTAGAAGCCCATTCAACCCAGCTATTTCCCTGTTGGGTGTTTCTCCAGAATAACTAAATCATCATAGCACAGCAATATATGTGCACCCATGTTTATAGCAGGACAATTTGTAATAGCTAGGTCTTGGAAACCACACAAATGTCTGTCAACTGAGGAACAGATAAAGAAGACGCAGTATTTTTATACAATGGAATGTTACTGAGCTATAAAGAAAGATAAACTCAAGGCCTTTATAGATAAATGGATGCAACTAGAGGCCATAATAATAAGTGAAATAAATAAAACACACATGTGTAAGCATTGTATATTCTTTCTAGTGTAAGAACCTGAAAGAGTAAATAAAATCTAAAAGATACAATAGATATTGTGAAAGGGAAAGAAACTGCTCAAAAGGATAGAACAACTGGGATGAGGGAAAAGAGAAAAGAAAGAAAGAAAGAAGGGAAAATACGTATGTATGCATACACAAGATAGCTAAGATAATTGCAGTACTAATTTCTATTGGTTTATTGAAAGGAATAGTTAATGTTTAATTGTTTGATCAATCTTACATGCCTATATTTGTTTATCTGAGTAACCAATTTGAAGATAACAATACATAATACAACAACCATTGTTAATTTCTTATTACCTTGTCTGAAAGTCTGTATTGCTTTTATTGTTTTATGTTGTTTTGTTTGTCTGTGTATATGTTAATATGTTTTCATTCTTCTATCTTATAATAAAAACATATCACATGCTTATTCCCACCCCATCAGTCTCCTCATTGCTCCTCTTACGTCTTTGTTTCTGAGGGTGTAGATAAGAGGGTTGAGGCTGGGTGTGACCACAGTATAAAAGAGGGCAATGAACTTGCCTTGCTCCTGAGAATTTTCTGTTGGAGGCTGCAGATACATGCACATTACTGGAATGAAGAAGAGGGAAACCACCAGAAGATGGGCTCCACAGGTCCCAAAGACTTTCTGAAGTCCAGTGGTTGATAACATCCTCAGCACAACCTGAGCAATGGCTCCATAGGAACTGAGGATGAGAATAAGTGGTATGACAACAAAAATCGCACTCATGACCATGAGAGTCAGCTCATTGGCACGAGTATCAACACAGGCTAACTTCAGGAGTGCTGGGACTTCACAAAAGAAGTGGTCCACTTGGTGATGTTTACACAGGGGCACCCAGAAGGTAAAGGAGGAGTGAAGTGCTGAGGCAGTGAAGCCACTTGCCCAAGAGGTCACAGCCAGTAGGTGGCAGAAACGAGGGTGCATGAGCACAGTGTAGTGCAAAGGTCTGCACACAGCTGCATAGCGGTCATAGGACATCACTGCCAACAGGACACACTCTGTAGTTCCCAGGGCGAGGACAAAGTAGAGTTGAGTCATGCAGCCAGCATAAGAGATGGTCTTCTCTGGGCCCCAGAGGTTCACCAGCAACTGGGGAATGGAGCTGGTAGTGTAGCAGAGATCCAAGAAGGAGAGGTTTGAGAGGAAGAAGTACATGGGAGTGTGGAGACGGGCATCCAGGTGTGATAGAACAATGATGAACAGGTTGCCCATCAGTGTCACCAGGTAGAAGATCAAGATCACCACAAAGAGAGCGGCTTCCAGGTGAGGCCACCTGGAGAAGCCCAGCAGGATGAAGTAGCCTTCAGAAGTAGCATTTCTTCCTATCATCATTCATTTTTCCCTATATCTGAAGAAAAGATCACATCATCTTCAAAGGTTGTCCATGTATTGTCTAATGCTTACAAGCAAATTGAAGAAAATAAATATACCACTTCCAAGTGTACTACTTGTTCTTTTATGATAGTAGAATTTCAATTGTTTTCTTTTTATTTTTCACTCCATTGTTAGTGAGTAATTCAGCATGTAACTTTCTTCTTTTCATACATCTCTGAGTTAGAATATAGATGAAAGAAATAATATTTCATGGATGGAAAGAATAATTTTAGAAAATATATTTTACTAAACAAATTAAACTGATTCTCCTTTTTGACTTTTCAGGCTGTTTCTAATTTTACAGTTATAGACAAAGCAATTCCTGTAGTCTTATTCTCACATATAAGTGAAAACTTCTCATATGATGAAATACAATTTGGAAGTAATTTTAAAATATTAATATATATGAAAAATTAACTTCAATGGGTTATAGCTACAGGAATAATAAAATGCTATTATCATTTCATTTATGCTAGCAGGTTGTACAACATTCTGATGCATGCAAACAGCAGTGCACACACACTTGTGCATGCACACATACCGCATTCCCAACACACGAGTGCACACATGTGCACTAAAGCAGATTACTAAAGGAGACAAAGAGATTGGAAAAACCAGTGATGGAACATTTGCAATGTTAAATGAGAACAATACTTGTATTTGAAGACAGCATATTATTACAGAATCTAAAAATTTGGGGCTTGAGTAAGAGAGAAAGAAGGGGTCTCTAGCTGCAGTGACAATTGGGGGACTCATACTGCAGCACTTGGAGAAGACAAAATATGTGCCAATACTCCAACCACAGGACCTTAACAGTTTCTACAATTATCTCACATGCTTATAACTGAGACAACACTGTAATTATGAAGCACAATTTATAATCCATGTGCTTCAGGACTTTATAATTTGTAATGTTGCTTCTGAAGAGACATTAGCTAATATTAATACACAAATATAAAACTCAGTGAATAGTTCAACTTGTAGTTATGCTTTGGACATAAAGAAGAAATTCACCAGTACACTGATGTATTTGTTGTCAGTTGTTTGCTCTCTTCTACACATTCAATCTTTTGTAGCACAGTCTTTTATCAGATGCTTCTGTACATTATACTGATAACAACTCACCATCTAAGTGTCCCTAAGTAACTCTGCCATGCTGTTATTTTTCTCTCCTTCCGGTTCTTCCTGTCATACTCTGATGGTGAAAGGCAAATTCAGTTCCCATAGACCCCCATTAATCCTTCAAAGAACTTGTACAGATTCAAGTATTATAATCTTCACTCTTACAAAAGGTACAGAGGTATCAGAGTGGTTGGATTTCACTTGAAGAGTTGGGAAGACTAATATTTGTCCAAGATTCTGAGAGTGAGCCAGGCACAAAATATTGTCTGTATCTGCACACTTTTAAAAATAATATAATTAGTCTTATTTAAATGTGTGTTTTTCCAAGGGAACAGGTGGTGCACAATGAGAACAGATATTGCAGGAATCAAGCAAGTTCCCTATGGATGTGACATTAGGAAAATGACTGGGGATATGAAAACAGCAGCATGAGGATGGAGACGTGAAGTTAGGGATGAGAGGAAAACCAGATTCACAGCAACGAAAACCCAAAGACTTTGAATGCACACTCTTAACACTGTTGGCAATGCAAACAATCACTAACCTTTTGGACAGTAATGGAGGACTTCCAGGATTTTCTTTTATACTTCTCTAAAATGAGAGGCAATGTACTACAGGATACTTGAATTGAGATACTGTGCATGGTTCTTCTGAGGCAGCATGATTTTCTTACCTTATGCAGCTGCTTTAATTCATGTCTACATTACTTTAAAGAAAGGAGTGGCTGTGATAATTCTTCATATGTTATGTGATCTGTTTCTTCCAGCATTCTTCTAAAAAAGGGAGTGGAAACAAGGAAGAAAACACCAGCAATTCATGTAAAGCTCAAAGATTCAATTTTGTCAATAAAGGAAGAGAGAGAAATGAGGACATTATCAATGGTAGCTTTTATGAGCTATGATATGATACTTTTCATTCCTTAGCCAGAGCAATCAGAAAAGAGAAAAAATAAAAGGAATAAAGATAGGAAAATAAGAAATTAAATTATCACTATTTGCAGATGACATGATACTCTACATAGAAGACCCCAAGAACTCCACCAAAAAACTTGTAGATTTAATGTCCAAATTCGGTAGCATAGCTGGATACAAAGTCAACACTCAAAAATCAGCATTCTTGTACACAAACAGCAAACTCACTGAGAAAGAAATTAGGGAAAGCACACCCTTCACAATAGCATCTAAAAAAATGAAATACTTAAGAATCAATCTAACAAAGTATGTAAAAAGTCTGTATAATGAAAATTAGAGTACCCTAAAAAAGGAGATCAAAGAGAATATCAGAAAATGGAAAGATTTCCCTTGCTTATGGATAGGAAGAACCAATAGAGTGAAAATGGCCATATTCCCAAAACTGCTATACAGAGTTAATGCAATCCAAAATCAAAATACCATTAGAATACCTCACATATATGGAGAAAACACTCCTAAAATTCATTTGAAACCAGAAGAGACCTAGAATAGCAAAAGTAATTCTGGGCAGCAAAGGCAAGTCAGGAAGCACCACAATCCCAGACCTGAAATTATACTACAAAGCTACTGTGATAAAGTCAGCATGGTATTGGAAAAAGAAGAAAAAGAAAAAAAAAAAAAAAAAAAAAACCAACAGTCTGAAGATCAGTGGAACAGAACACAAGATATAGATGCAACCCCCAAAACACTCAGGCACCTTGTCTTTGACAAAGGAGCCAAACATGCTCACTGGGAGAAAGAAATCCTCTTTAATAAATACTGCAGGAAAAATTGGCTCTCCAAGACTAAAATTAGGTGCATGTCTATCACCATGCACTAACTAAAGTCAAAATGGATCAAAGATCCACATATTAAAATGGAAACACTTAATTTACTGGAAGAGAAAATAGGTAGAAATCTTGAAGACGTAAATGTAGCCAGAGACTTCATGAACAAAATACAGACTGCAAGGGAAATATGGGATCTCACCTTCCTAAAAAGCTTTTGCAAACAAAGGAAATCACCAACAGAGTGAAAAAATGCACAGAGTGGGAAAAAACTTTAGCCTATTGTCCCTCAGGCAAATAGATTTATATCTAGAACATATAAGTAACTGAAAAAAATCAGACCCTCCAAATTCAAAGACCCAGGCCACAAATGGGCATCTGAGATGAATAGGCATTTCTCATATGAAGAAACACAAATGGAAAAATAAATACATGAAAAAATGCTCAACATCATTGGTCATTCAAGAGATGCAAATTAAAACAACACTGAGATTCTATCTCACTCCAGAAAGAATGGCTACCATCAAAAAAATCAACTGATAGCAAATGTTGGAGGGGCTGTAGGGAAAATGGAACACTTCTCCATTGCATTTGAGAGTGTAGGCTGGTGCAACCACTGTGGAAATCAGTGTGGAGATTCTTTTAAAAACTAGGATTAGAGGTCTCATTCTGATACCCAGCTATTCCCCTTCTGGATATTTTTCCAGAAGAATTAAAAACATCATACCACAGTGATATATGTGCACCCATGTTTATAGCAACACAATTTGTAATAGCTAAATCTTTGAAATAACCCAAAATGCCCATCAACCAAGGAATGGATAAAACAGATGTGGCTTTTAAAATATAATGGTGTACTACTCAGCCACCAAGAAGGATAAAGGATAAAGCCACTGAGAAGGAGACTTTTATAGGTAAATGGGTGCAACTCAAAACCATACTCAAGTGAAATAAGTCATACCCATATGTGTAAACATTGTATTGTCTCACTAGTGTGAGAAACTGAATGAGTAAATAAGATCTGAAATTTAAAATAGATATTGTGAATTGGAAAGAAACTGTTCAAAAGAAAAGACAAATTGTGATAGAGGAAAGAGGAAAGGGAAAAGGGGCAAAAGAATATATTTATACGCAACATAGTTCATTGAAAAGAAAGGTTTGTTCTAGTATTGTTTGAACAAGATATCATACCTACATGTTGTACTCTGAATAACTACTATGAAGACAATAACATGCAATGTATTAATTATTGTAATTCTCCTAGTAACCTGTTTTAAAACTCTATTTTATGGTTAGGTTATTTTTGTTTTTCTCTTTAAAATAAAAAAGATGCTTTTCTTTTAAATCAGTCATGTAAAAGGGAGTTGGTGTAGAAAGGGAGGAAAAGGTGGGGGAATGAAGAATAAAAAATCAAAATATACTATATATACATATATATATATCAGTTCCTTTGATGGATGCAATTATTATGTATTGCAAACATACCTCGCTAATAAAAATTTAAATAAGTAAAATAAATCAAACACTATGGCATTAGTGGGCAGCTTAGCCCTATTTTCTTGGTCTAATTATTACCGTCAAATACTCTATAATTGTTGTCGTATTCATTCCTGCTTAGCTGGGTTTTATTTCAATTTTAACTGATTGATAGTAGTGCTATATTTTTACAGAATGTAACTACTGATATCTGTATATATTATGAAGTGATTATACCAAGCTAATTAACATTCCCACCATGTCACATTTTATCACATTTTCTTAGGGAAGAATTCTTCAAATCTATTCTTTAGCAATTTGAAACACAGGAGCTGCCTACCTGGTTATTAATTAGTGCTCCATCTCCTCCTTTTTATTTACTCAAAATTTTTTATTAGTGATGCTTGTAGCACAGAATAGTGATGTTCATTCTGAAGGATAGGAACATGTACTAGTCATCATGACAATTCCCCTCACTTCTCCTTTTTCCTTCCCTCCCTGACCTCTGTCCACTTCCCCATCCTCAAGATCAAGAGTCTGCCTTTGAGCTTTCTGTCATCTTTCCTACCAGCCCCCTGTAGCACTCACCTTCCCTTGGTTGCCCATGCTCCCGTTTGCCTTCAGGTTGATCTGAAGCTTCCTATCTGCAAATGAAGCAGTGGCTCTGTTTGTCGTACAGCCTGAAAACAACCTCATTTCTCTCTCATGCCAATTTTGCTAACATCCTAAATCTAACTATGTAGACAAAAATATGAACATAAGCTGACAGTCATTTCCACACAAGAGTGAGCCTGAGCTTAGCCAAAGGACTTGTTTTTAGCAGAATGTGGGAGCAATTTGGGAGATTGAGGTGCCAGGGGACGGTCCTCCTGTTCCAGAGTAAATGGAGCATTGATGAATACACAAAAAAATAATGGCACATTTTTTCCTTCACTGGGGCTTTTGGGAGAATAAATCCCAAAGTTGCAATTAATGCCTTTAAAGGAGCTGTTCTGGTTAGAGTGGTGAGATGTTCATTCAATGAAACTCTTTACTGAAATATATACAGGAGTATATGTGTATATGTAGGCTTACTGCGCTGACAGAATTTGCCGCCAGTTGGAATGGGAAGAATGCTGAGAGATACTTGATTTTGAAGGGTGTGGGTTGCACTGAGTCGTCAGGTTCTCCCTGTTCCTCATAAAGTTAAGGCTCAAATTTGTAAAAGAGCCTGTTAGAGATGGGGAGGCGTAGGGACCCTGAAGCAGGAGAACAAGAATGTGTAAAGACTAGGCTGCACTGGCTTCCCTTGTCAAGCTAGGATGGGTTCTCACCGTGCCACTTGATTGTCTTCTCCACTGAAATGTAATTTATCCCTGCAAAAGTTCACAGCACAATCTCCACGTCTCTCAAGACCTTTCTATTTTTTGAATTTAGCCAACAAATAATTCCTGTATATTTATGGGGTAAACTGTGATGCTTTGATAAATGCATATGATATGAAATGATTAGGGCAAGCTTACACATATTTACCTCACAGATTTTCATGGTAAGAACATTTAAAAATCTCACTAAGAATTTTGAAATATGCATTAGTATTTCTAACTTTTTTTTTGTCTTTTTGAGACAGGGTCTCGCTATGCAGTTCAGGTTGGCCTTGAGCTCACTTTGTAGCCCAGGCTGGTCTGAAACCCCCAGTAATTCTCCTGCCTCAGCCCCCCAAGTGCTGGGATTATAGACATGTGCCACCATGTCCGGCAGAGTTAGTATTTCTAACTATTGTCACTAAACTATGTATAAGATCGGCTTATTCTTTCTGACTTTGTACCTTTTGGCCAACATTTGTTCTTTCTCTATGCCAGTCTCCGCACCCAAATCTGGTCGCCGTCATTGTCTCCCAACTCCTATGAGTGGCTTTTCATTTATGTTTTATTTTTTATTTTAAAAAGAGTACTAAAAAAAAGAACAATAGCAACATACCAACATCACAGACATAAACAAAACAAAACAAGAACATTGAAAGTGGTTCAGGGTTTTAAAACAAAGTGATAGGAATTAATAGGGGTTGTTATATTACATATTGCTATCTTCAACTATGTTGCTCAAATTACCAGATGTAAGAATGGAAGATTGTTCAAACCGTTAAAGAGAATAAAAAATAATTATTAAATAAAACATTAGAGGTAATACAGAGTTTCACTAGATAAGATGGAAGGAATTCACCAATGTGGTTCCATTGCATGTTATTGTCTTCAAATCAGTTGCTCAGATTACCAGATATAAGCACGCAAAATTGGTCAAAATATAAAAAAATTTAAGCATTAACTGTTCCTTTCAATATACCATCAGACATCAGCAGTACAATTATCCCAGATATATATATATGTATTTATATTTTGTGTTCCTTCTTTCTTTTTTCTTCTTTCTGTCATCCCAGTCGCTCCTTGAGCAATTTCTTTCCCTTTCCTATCATGTATTGTACACTTTGAGTTTTACTTACTCTTTCAAGTTCCTACACCAAGGAGACAATATGATGTTTACACATGTGGGTCAGATTTATTTCACTTATGAGTGAGTGACTTTATATTTCATGTAAGATAGCCATCACACAGCATTTGTCTCTCTGTCTGGCTTATTGCAGTTAGCATAATGTTTTCCAAGTTTATGCAGGTTGTCAGACATGCAAGAATTTCCTTCTCTCTTCAAGGCTGAATTGCATCCCATTTATAGGCACACCAAATTTTCCTTATCCATTCATCTATTAATGAATGCTTAGGGTCCCTCCATATCTAGTCTACTGTAAATAATACTGCAGTGAGCATGGGAGTGCATACATTTTTAGGGAGTTCTTACCTTGTTTATGTTGCCTTGCCATCCACTTTCAATATATGTTGGGATTTCTCTGGCTGGAAGCTCATCCTGGTCACCTTGGACAGTTTCTGTGTCTCTCCCTCTTCTATACTACTCCAGGTAGTTGACCTGTATACCTGCTCTCTACACTGCCTCCTAGGGGCCATTTCCCTCTTGGACAACTAGATAACAATATTTCTGGCTTCACTCCACTGTTCTCTTGCCCAGCTTGGACTGCACAGATCCACTGCAGTGGCCCCTCTCAGCCATGCTGTGACCCTCCCTGCATGCTCTAAGCCCTCAAAGAGAATTCCTGGCAGGAAGCTGAATTCATTAATGCCATGGACTGTGATAATGGTTTTACTTCTCAGTCATTAGGTATGCAGTGCTTCTGCTCCCTCCCTTCCCCTCCATTTCCCTCCCTCTCCTTTCCCTTCACTTGTTCCCTTCCTTTCTCTTCTGTTTCCCTCCTCCTCTTCTTCCTCTTCTTCTCTTTCTCCTCCCTCTCCATCTCCCTCTCCATCTCCCCTACCTCACTAGCTTGGTACATCCTATACCAGGTGACACCAGACCCACAGTTCCATAATCTCCATTGTGGCAAAATCCCCAAATAGTTGTTATGAACATCAAAATTTGAGGAGGAGCATTTAAGTAGGTTTTGGAGAAATACTTTACCATGTAATGGATCCTTATCTATTCCTTTTGCTGAGGTCTTACCCACCTCTTTTGTTATTTTCTTGCATTAAATGCATGTAAACTGCATTCAACAATTTTTATATTCAGTGAAATAAACATTTTCCCTTAATAAATAGGTGGTGTGAATGAAATTGATTACTTTGGTATTTAACCATAAATTCTTGGAATAAACTTAAAATCATCAGTGTGTTTTATCCTTTGTGTATTCAGTTGGACTTCATTGGTTAATCAGTTCTTAAAGAATATGGATATTTATGGATTTTGCTATAATTTTTCTTTTATATTGTCCTTGTCAGGTTTTTAAACCAAAATATGCTGGGTTCAAGAAGTTTGAAAAAGACTGTTACATTCTTGTGCACTGATGAATAGTTTGTGCTAAGATAAGAATTATTCAGTGGTAGTACTCAAAAGTAAAACTGTGCACAGTTTTGTCTTCATGAAATCATGTTGAAATGTTTATTGAAATGTTAATGTTTAGAAGTATTAAGACGTTGCAAATTACATTTTTCTGAGAATTTAAATCAATTTTTTCTATTTGAATGTAATAATTAATATATTTTGGTATCTGTATTCTGAATCTTTGACACGTTGAATAACATTCTCTTGTACAATTTGGTTAGTAAGAGGTTATTGGCCCTCCTACTTTGCTCCTTAATCAGTAATTTTTAAATTTTGAAACACTTTTCAGAATTTTTTTGCTCTTATTGATTTTTTCAGTTTATATTTATTCTCTATTTTAGAATATGGGTTTAGTTTTATTCTACTGTTCATTTCTTAATCATTTGATGTTGATGTTAGACTTATTCATTTTTAACCTTCTTTCTTTTCAAATGTGAATCTTAAATTTCTCCCATAAACTTCTTTAGCTACACCTCATAGATAAGACTTTCTTTCATTCATTCAAATGTTTTCCAATGTAACTCCTTACTTCCAACATCACTTCTTTTATAGTGCTTCCATTATTTTCCAAATATGAGGTGTGACAAAAAAATATGGTCAATATTTAATTTTTAAAAAACATTTACTACAGTAAAACATATATTGCTACTAATCCCCCTTAAAATATCCCCCTTATTTCAGTTACACTTATCCCATCCTTTTTGCCCCTTTGTAACTCGCTGTGGCCATCGTCTTTCGTGAATATCTTTCATTGCCCTTTCATGGCATTCAGAACCTTTCCCTTCCATGGTAGTTCTGACTTTAGGGAAGAGCCAGAAGTCACATGGTGCCAGATGCAGTGAATTAGGTGGAAGAGGACACAGCACCGTGTTTTTGCTCAGCAGCCTTTAATGTGTTTTTAACCGCGTCTCATAAAGACACAGAAAAGGGCTTCTAACACTGCTCCAGAACACGGCAAGAAAGATGGGTGAGTGTGATTGAAGTACAGGGCAATATTCTGAGGGGGAGTCATGGCAATGTGTCTTTACTGTATTAACTTTTTAAGGTCTAAACATTCATTATACATTTCAATCAAAACTCATATAAAGATGTTTCTATGGGGTTCGTGTAGGAGTAATGATTTCTAAGCTAAATTTATTGTGCTCAGACAACATGTTTTGCATGTCTCCAATTCTTCAAAAATTATTAACGTGTTTTCTAATGTCTAATAAAATTGTTTTGTAAATATTTCTCCATTATTTTAAAATAATGTGTAATATGTAGATTTCTTTAGATTAAAGTGGTTTAACAAAAGGATTTATTGGACAGTCCTTCCAGAAAGGCAGTAAGTACCTGTGACAATTTTCTCTGCATAAAAGCAATGAAATGGTAACATGTTCCAAAAGGAATTTTCAGAACTCAAAATGAGCCAAAGTCTTACAAAAATGTAAGAAACACTTATTAAACAAACAAACAAACTGAATGTCAGCGACAGCAGTAAGATTTGTGACTCATACCTCATCCACTGTCCCGCTCTCCCTTAACATTAGCCATAAAAGTCTGTAGCCTCACAGCCCTCGGCGCCTCTGCAGCACAGTCTGATGCTAATCTTTTGCAGGAGGTGGTTTCACAGGCTTTGGAGGCATTTCTCCAGGGCGCTCCTCATTCAGGCTCACTCCGCAAGTCATGTGGTTCCCAGGCCACCCACACTTACAAATGACTGTACATTGAGAGGTTCCACAGCACCTTCACGCTCCATGTTCACTAGAACATCTCATGTAAGGCAGAAAAGTGCTGTACATAAGATCACAGTTTTATTATAAATAGTAAAAGATGGGGTCAGCTAAATGAAGAGACAGAGGTGGAAAGTCCCAGAGCTTCTGTGACCTAAGCATGTGTCATCTCCCACCCCCAGAACCTCAGTGTGTAACACCAGCAGGAAATTCACCCAAGCCTCAGTGCCCAAAGATTCCATTGGTATTTCATTACCCAGGCATAAATAATTGAGGCACTGGCCCTGTGTTTAAATCAATTCCAAGCCCCCCTCTCTGTACACTCCACTCTCCACAAGCTCGGGTTAACAAAACCCGGTTCAAAGGCTTATCATCACCTGTTTCATCTTCAGCATGCATCCAGAATCATTTCATTAGCCTAAATTCAGATATGGCCCGAAGGGGACTCACATGTGATCAAAGTTAAATTGTTGTTATCTTAAATTAAGATAGTATAACTGTAATATATTTTATTTAAGTCTCTTGGTAACCAGAATGGAAAAAACCTGCAGTTTTTTAATGCCTTTTTATATTTTAAACTTTATACCAGAGTTGAAATTATGAACTATTACATTAAAGAATTCTGACCTTGATGATCTATTTCCCTTTACTAGTGAGTTTTAAGTTTTATACATTCTTCTGTTTTTATGTTGGTAGTTTGCATTCTTTCATTTCAAGTAAGGAAATTTCTTTAGTATGCCTCAAAAAGCCAATCTAGGGATGATATAATCCCTGAGCTTTTCTGACTGCCTTGAGCTCCTTTCTGAAGAATGGTTTTACCAAGTATAGTATTCTCGGATTGGCATTTTTTCCAATATTTTAAACATTACTTCTCTTCTTGTCTGCAAAGTTTCTGTTGAGAAGTCTACTTACAGCCTTACAGATATGCCTTCATGTATGAGTTGTTTCATTCTTGCTGCCTTCAGTCACTTCCCTAGCTGAATTAGATAATGTAATTATAGTTTATTGTAGTGTAAGACTTTTGGGGTCATTCTATGTGAGGTCATTTAGTCCTCAAGAATCTGGATGCCCATTTACTCCCAAAATTTGGGTAATTTTAAAGCATTTTATCCTTTCTGTTCCTTTCTTTCCCTCCTACTGCTTAAAATCTCATAACACTATATTGTTTCAGTTGGTGATTTTTCATAGATTCTGTAGGCTTCCTACCCTGTTTCATTCATTTTTTTTCTTTAACTCAGCCAACTGGCTGGGCATGGTAGCACACACTTGTAATCCCAGCACTCAGGAGGCTGAGGCAGGAAGATGGCTGAGAGTTCGAGGCCAACCTGGGCTACAAGGTGAGCTCAAGGCCAGACTGAACTGGGTTATGAGAAGTGTCTCCAAAAAAACCAAAAGATAACAATTCAGCCAACTGCAAAATTTGAAATCATCTTTTATTTCACTGTTGTTTTCTTTTTTGAGTCCACTGTTGGGGGCTGGGGATTTAGCTCAGCGGCAAAAGCGCCTGCCTGGCAAGCGCAAGGTCGTGAGTTCGGTTCCTGGTACCGGAGAAAAACCAAAAAC
>NW_004955524.1:30803-34020 GCF_000276665.1 Chinchilla lanigera | reverse complement strand
AAAAAAAAAAAAAAAAAAAAAAAAAAAAAAAAGTTTGAGTCCACTGTTAAAGGTGTTTCTTGAATTTTGAAAGTTTGGTCACTTCATTCACCATCTTCAGTATCACTGTTGATTATTTTTACTGTTTCTATTTCTTCATTACCTTGGCTGGGGGTGTAGCTCAGTAATAGAGTGCCCAACAGGTGGAAGGCCTTGTGTTTGACCTCTGTGTTGTTCACTGAATTCTTCAAAGATGATTATTCTGAGTTGTCAGTCATAGATCTCAAATATTTTAGAGATCTTTATTGGATCCTTATTGATTTCATCTGGTGGTAAATTCTTCTTGGCCTTGGTGTTACCTTGCATTGGTTTCTGCACATTTGAGAAAATAGCCATATATTCCAAAACTTCTAGTTGGACTAGACTTCTAGTTTGGACTTGTAGAGGAGACAGTTGGTAGCCTCCTCAGGCAGCTGAGCTGCAATATCTCCTTTTCATTTTTACTGGGCCTACAGGTCACATGGTGAGGATAGATGGGCCTGCTGGCTGGGTTCCGTGGTGGTGCAGGGCCACTTGCTGGGCTTTGAATCTGGGCAGGCTGGGGTTTGAAGTTGCCTCCCAGGGCTACAGACAAAAAACTGCAGTCTGTGTCTAATGGGTATGAGTGATGGTCAGACTCCTCAGTGGGACAGTGCTGCAGGCAGCAGTGTACAATCAGCGTTGGCCTAATAGGGTTTTGCTCCTTGACTGGTAGTGTTACTGGTTCAGGTGGAGCATGGCCTGAGCTCTCAATCAGATGAGGCCAAGCTGTTAAATGCAGGAAAAGTCCACATGATGGAATCCATGGATTCCCAGACAAGGCAAGGCTGCCACCTCTGCATTCAGTGGAGTCTATACTTGATTTCCAGGTTGGCTGTGGCTGTACAGTGTGCCCTGTGATGAGTTACGGTGCAGGCTGCGTGCCATGGTCGAATGAAATGCTTGCTCAAACTCCCTGACTGGGAACTGCCAGAGAATACGCTTCTCAAAACTACAGGCTGTGGCTTGATTTTCCATCTAAGCACAGTTAGAGAGGAAGGATTAGTTATGAGTTTTCTACAGTACAGCAGAGAATATATTGATTAAACTGATCTACAAAATACTTCAAGATGAGTAGAAAAGCTTAAGCTTCCTAACATAAAATAATTGATGTTTGAATAGATGAAAATGCTGGGGCTGGGGATTTAGCTCAGCGGCACAGCGCCTGCCTGGCAAGTGCAAAGTCATGAGTTCGATTCCCGGTACCAGAAAAAAAAAAGGAAAATGCTTATGACTGTGATTTAATTATTACACACTGTATACAGGGATCAATTTACCATAATATACCTCATATGAATACATAAATAGTATGTTTCAATTTTAAAATTATTTAGAAATCAAATCAAATAAATAAAAAATATTTTTAAAAGTTGATCTCTTTTATTCTTCAGGCTTCTGTGAAAGACTGCCCCTTCAGCCTGGGCTCTGGAATGAGAGATAAGAAATCTACTTCACAGAGCAGGTGACCCACAACCCTGCTGCCATTACACTCTGTGTTTCTGCCCTCCATGTGCCTGGCGCAGACAGGAGATTCTGACTCAGAAGGCCCATGAACTGCTAACATGGGGGTTCACATTTGGGCCCTCCCTGTGCATGCCCTGCACCACCTGATGTACAAGAGCAGGCAGTCCAAGAACTGCTGACAGCTCGGTTCACATCTGGGCTTTGCATGCACGTGACCTCCTGGAGGTCACAGAAACAGGTGGTCTCTGATCACCCCCAGTGCAGCCCACCTGCAAAGCCCCAAGCTGCCTGGAGACATGAAATCAGGTGGTCCACAAACTGTTGACTCTGCAGTTTGTGTCTGGACTCGGCCTGACCCCTGAACTGCCTGGGGACACAGGACCAAATGGTCCATGCCCATACCACCAGTTCAGCCCACTTCTGGGTCATACACATGCCCTGATCTGCCAGGGCACACTGGATCAGTTGGTCTGTGATCTGCCAACATCACAGTTTGTGTTTGAGACCTGGGAGAACTAGGTACACTTTATCAACTGCTGGAAGATGCCAGACTAAGCAGCACATCACAGTGGCCACTTAGGGGCAAGTTTGACCACCAGGAAAACTAGGGATACTAGTGACCTTTGCTGAGCTGCCAGAGAAGAGAGAGGCTGAGCACTCCACCTCCGGCAACAAACACGACAAGACGAAGGACTAAAATGCAATCTCAGAACTCCACCCTGCTCAGAACAAGTCCAGGTGCCGTCAACATAGATCTTGGTAAACACTCACCTGAAATTGCTGAAATGATTGCAATGGAAGTAAAGAAACAACTCCATCAGGCCATAAACAACTCCATCAGAAGACATCAGATCAGAAATACAAAAATGAAATGACAACAATAATGAAAGAGCTGGGCATGGTGGCACACACCTGCAATCCCAGCACTCAAGAGGCTGAGGCAGGAGGATCGCTGTGAGTTCGAGACCAGCTTGGGCTAAAGGTGAGCTCAAGGCCAGCCTGAACTACATAGTGATACCCTGTCTCTAAAAGACCAAAAAGAAAGAATTGCTCAGCACAACCAAACAAGACATAAAAATAGATGAGCATAGGAAATTGATGGAAACATCAAATGAACAATATAGGAATGAACTAGAATGCATGAAACAGATTCAAAGAGATATCCAGGAAATCAAAACTTTCACTGAAAGCTGGCAAAACTGCTTGAATAAAGATGAAGATAGAATTTCAGATCTTCAAGACAGTATGGCACCTAATGATTGTGACAGAAAGGATCTCTTAAAATCAACAAGGAACCAAGAAAAATCAATTCAACAGTTGCAATATGAGGCAAGGAGAAATAATGTAAGACCAGTAGGTGTCAATGAAACAGCAGGAGGCAACACAAATGACATAAAAAGAATATCCTCAGAAATAATAGCAGAAAATTTCCCAAGCATGAATAAAGAATCCAATATACAGGTAAATGAGGTATACACAACTCCAACTAGTCATAACAAAAGTAAAACTACACCCAGACATATAATAATCAAGATCCCAGATCTCCAGCAAAAGAACAGAATATTAAAAGCGGCTAGAGAAAAGAAACAGATCACCTACTCTAAAAAAAGAGATCGAAGAAGATTTCAATAAATGGAAAAACATTCCTTGCTCATGGATAGGAAGAACCAACATTGTGAAAATGGCCATACTCCCA
>NW_004955524.1:27410-29158 GCF_000276665.1 Chinchilla lanigera | reverse complement strand
CTTTGTTTGTAACTCTGTATTGTCTGTATTGTGCTTGTGATATGTTGTAAAATGTTGTATGTCTGTTAATGTTTCCCTCCTTTTATCCTTAAAATAAAAAAAAGAAAAAAAGAAACAGATCACCTATAAAGGAAAGCCCTTCAGAATCACGGCAGACTTCTCAACACAAACCATCCAATTGAGAATAGCTTGGAGTGAAGTGTTACAGGTTCTGAGACAAAACAGCTTTCAACCAAGACAGATGTTTCCTGCCAAACTATCCTTCAAATTTAATGGAGAAATAAAATATTTCCATGATAAAGAACAACTGAAGAACTTCATGAGTGCCAAACCAGTCCTACAAAGAATACTAAAAAACATTCTAGACAGAGAAAAAAGTGGCCAAAATTTCAAGAACAACAACAGAAAGGAATCCTCAAGCATAGCAAGCAATTAAACAGGTAGAAAAAGTAGGAAACTAAAATCAAGTAAGTAACATGACAAAGATAAGCCAACATATATCAGTTATAACCATAAATGTAAATGGCCTCAATTCACCAGTCAAAAGAAACAGACTGGCAGAGTGGATTAAGAAACAAAATCCAACAATATGCTGTATACAGGAAACACATTTTACTCAAAAGGAAATCCATAGACTGAAAGCCAAAGGATTGAAAACAGTTCTCCATGAAACAGGAACCCAGAAAAAAATCAGGGGTAGCTATTATGTTTGCAGACAACATAAACTTCAAACCTAAAACCATCAAAGGAAATAAAGAAGATCACTACATACTTGTTAGGGGAAAATTGCAAGAGGAAGGGATAACAGTAATAAACATGTGTGCACCAAATATGGGAGCACCAAACTACATAAGACAAATCTTCCCATCCTTTTTTTTTTTTTTTTTTTTTTTTTTTTTTTTTTTTTGGTACAAGGAATCTGGCTCAAGACCATGTGCTTGCCAGGCAGGCTCTGTGCCACTGAGCTATATCCCTGGCTCCTATAAGACAAATCTTAACAGACATGAAAAACCAAATAATTAATAACACTATTGTAATAGGGTACCTAAATACCACTTTGACCCAAACAGATATGACAACTAGACAAAAAATCAGCAAAGAAATAACAGACCTGACCCAAATCTGTGAACAAATGGATTTACAGTTGTATACAGAGTGTTCCACCCCACAATATCAGAATACACATTGTTTTCAGCTGCACATGAGACTTTCTCTAAAATAGACCACATTCTAGCCCATGGAGCCTATCTACCTAAGTGCAAAAGAACTGAAATTATCCCATGCATATTATCTGACCACAGTGCAATGAAATTGGAAATTAATGACAAAAGGAACTCCAAAAACTCCATAAACACTTGGAAATAAAACAACAACCTTCTGAACAACCAATGTGTCACAAAAGAAAGTAAAGAAGAAATTTTTAAAAACCTACAAACATATAAAAATCTAAATACAACTTACCACAATCTGTGGGATGCAATGAAAGTAGTCTTCAGAGGGATATTTGTAGTGGTGAACTCACACATAAGGAAAACAGAAAGAGAACAAATAAATAGCCTAATGCTACACCTCAAACTTTTAGAAAAAGAAGAACAAGTCAAACGCAAAGCCCAAAGAAGGGAGAGTATAAAGATCAGGGCATAGCGGCTCATTCCCTGTCTCGTAGGCCCCAAAAGGAGGGCTTCCGGTGCACAGGGACCCACGGGCGGGGAGCACTGGTCTTCGGACCGGTGGCTCACTCCCTGCCT
>NW_004955524.1:20383-26268 GCF_000276665.1 Chinchilla lanigera | reverse complement strand
AAAAAAATAAAAAAATAAAAGATCGGGGCAGAAATTAATGCAATTGAAATGAAGAAAACACTACAGAAAATAAATGAATCAAAGAGTTGGTTCTTCGAAAGAATAAATAAAATTGATAAACACCTAGCCAACCTTATCAAAAAAGGAAGGAAAGAACTCAGATTCATGCAATAAGGAATGAAAAGGATGAAAGCACCACAGATCCTACAGATAGTGAAAAGATCATTAATACCTACTATGAAAATTTTTACTCCCGTAGGATAGAAAACTCAGAAGAAATGAACAGATTCCTAGACATGTATGAATTACCAAAGCTGAATCAAGAAGATATAAAAATCCTGAACAACCCAATATCCATTAATGAGAGTGAAAGTGTGAGTAAAACTTATCAAAAGAAAAGCCCAGGCCCTGATGGATTCACAGCAGAATTCTACAAGAAATTCAGAGAAGATTTAACTTCAACACGCCTCAAACTCTTCAATGAAATTGAAAAGAAAACAGTTCTCCCTAACTCATTTCTGAAGCCAAGTATTATACTGGTACCAAAAACCAGAGAAAAACCCAATCAAGAAAGAGAACTACAGACCAATACCACTTTGGGTCAAAGTGGTATTTATGTACCCTATTACAATAGTATTATTAATTATTTTGTTTTTCATGTCTGTTAAGATTTGTCTTATAGGGGCCAGGGATATAGCTCAGTGGCACATTGGTCGCTTTATAATCTCTAATGAACTCTGTAATGAACATAAATGCAAAGATACTCAATAAAATACTAGCAAATAGAATGCAGCTAACTGTAAAGAAAAGAATACAACATGACCAAGTTGGATTCACTCCAGGAATGCAGAGATGGTTCACTATTTGCAAATCAATAAATGTTCTACACCATGTCAATACAGCCAAAGACAAAAACCACCTAATCATCTCAATACATGAAAAAAAGTTTTTGACAATGTCCAGCATGCATTCATGATAAAAAACCCTACAGAAAATAGTAATAGATGGTCTTTACCTCAATCTGATCAAAGCCATCTATGACAGTCCAACAGCCAACGTCATACTAAGTGGACAAAAACTAAAAGTTTTCACTTTAAAATCAGTAACAAGACAAAGATGTCCACTGTCAACACTCCTATTCAACACAGTTCTGGAAGCATTAACCAGAGCAATTAGAGAAGAGAGAGGAATAAAAGGAATAAGGATAGGAAAGGAAGAAGTAAAACTATCACTATTTGCAGATGACATGATACTGTACATGGAAGATCCAAAAACTCCATGAGAAGACTCCTTGAAATTAATCAACAATTTCAGTAATGTAGCTGGATACAAAGTCAACACTCAAAAATCAATAGCATTCCTATGCACAAACAACAAACAGACTGAGAGAGAAATTAAGGAAAACATACCTTTCACAATAGCATCCAAGGAACTGAAATATTTAGGAATCAGTCTAACAAAAGAAATAAAAAATCTATAGAAATGAAAACTACACTACTCTGAAAAGAGAGATTAAAGAGGATTTCAGTAAATGGAAAGATATTCCTTCCTCATGGACAGGAAGAACCAACATTATGAAAATGGCCATACTACCAAAATTGTTGTACAGATTCAATGCAATTCCCATTTAACTACCATTAGCATACCTCACAGATCTAAAGAAAACATTTCTTGAATCCATCTGGAAGCAGAAGAGACCCAGATTAGCAAAAGCAATCCTGGGCAACAAAGTCAAGTCAGGTGGAGTCACAATCCCTGACCTGAAATTATACTACAAAACTACTGTCATAAAATCAACATGATACTGGCTAAAAAACAGACCTGAGGATCAGTGAAACAGACTGGAAGACACAGCCACAACCACAAACACACTCAGCCACCTCATCTTTGACAAAGGGGCCAATCAAACTCACTGGAAGAATGATAGCCTCTTTAATAAATGGTGCTGGAAAAATTGGCTTGCTACCTGCCAAAGACTGAAAATAGACCCAAGTCTATCACCATGCATGAAACTCAAGTCAAAATGGGTCAGAGATCTCAATATTAAAATAGAAACCCTAAATCTATTGGAAGAGAGAGTAGGTAAAAACCTTGAAGACATAGGGGTAGGCAGAGAGTTCATGAGCAAAAACCAAACCACACAGGAAATACTTCAAAGAATCAACAACTGGGATCTCATCTTGCTGAAAAGTTTTTGCACATCTAAAGAAATCAACAGGAGATTAAAAGGAAAACCCACAAATCGGGAAAAAATTTTAGCTGACTGTCCCTCAGACCAAGGTCTTCTATCTAGAACATATAAAGAATTAGGGGGCTGGGGATTTAGCTCAGTGGCAAAGTGCCTGCCTGGCAAGCGCAAGGTCGTGAGTTCGGTTCCCGGTACCGGAGAAAAACCAAAAACAAACAAACAAAAAAATAGAACATATAAAGAATTAAAAACAATCAGCCCTCCAAAATTCAAAGACCCAATACACACTTCTCAGATAAAGAAATACAAATGACAGATAAATACATGAGAAAATGTTCAACATTATTAGTCATTCGAGAATTACAAACTAAAACAACACTGAGATTCCACCTTACCCCAGTAAGAATGGCTAGCATTAAGAAATCAACCAATAACAAATGCTGACAAGGCTGTGGAGAAATAGGAACCCTTCTCCACGGCTAGTGGGAATGCAGACTGGTGAAACCACTGTGGAAATCACTTTGGAGATTCCTCAGCAAACTAGGTCTAGAGGTCCCATTCAACCCAGCTATTCCCCTGCTGGATATTTTCCCAGAAGATCTAAAAACGTCATATCACAGTCATATATGTGCATCTATGTTCATAGCAGCACAATTTGTAATTGCTAAATTGTGGAAGCAGCCCAAATGTCCACCCACTGAGGAATGGATAAAAAAATTGTGGTACTTTTATATAATGGAATATTACTCAGCTATAATGAATGATTAACTTGAGACTTTTATAGGTAAATGGTCACAACTAGAGACCATACTCATAAGTGAAATAAATCAGACCTGTATGTGTAAGCCACGTATTGTCACACTAGTTTAAGAACCTGAAAGAGTGAATAAAAATTAGGAGAGACATTGTGAAATGAAAGGAAACTGCTCAAAAGTAAACAGCAACTGGGATGAGGGAAAAGAGAAAAGAAAAAAGGGGAAATTATGTATATATGTATACACAGGATAGCTAACATAGTTGTACTACTGACTTCTATTACTTTATTGAAAGGAACATTTAATGATTAATTATTTGATCAATGTTACATGTCTATATTTGTTTTCCTGAGTAACCACTTTGAAGATATCAATATATAATACAACAACCATTGTTAATTTCCTATCACTTTGTCTGTATTTCAATATTGCTTGTATTGTTCTTGTGCTATTTTGTAAGTGGTTGACTTTTTTTTTGGTACTGGGAGTCGAACTCAGGATCTCTGGCTTGCCAGGCAGGTGTTATGCCACTGAGCTACATCCCCAGCCCCCCCATTATTTTGTAAATAGATGTCTGTTTGTTAATATGTTTTCATTCTTTTATTTTTAAAATAAAATTTAAAAAAAGAAATACACTTCTATCTAACCCAAAGGCTGGAAGAAAACTACAGAGAGCAAAACCCAATCTGCATCTTCAAATGCTGCTATGAAACAGGCATTCACAGTCTGACCCTAAATATGCTGTAAAAAAAACTACCTGCCTGTGTGCTGGAGTGAACACAGATTTTTGGTAAACAAATGCTATGGAGGAAGAGAGAAGGGATACCAACACAGAAACCAAAACATGCCAAGTTGGAATGGAGGGCTGTGAGTCCATTTACTACCAAGGACCACTTGCAAGTACCTAGAAAAGATGACAACACTCTTTGGGCTTTGTTCTCTTTCTCAAATAGTAGGAGGGATAGCAACCCTAGTATGTGGTTGGTTCCAAGAAGGGCAAAAGAAGCTAAGGTGTTGAAAGTCTTGTAAACCCAAAGCATGCTGGAAAAGATCAGTATCATTTCGCTATTTCAAGAGTTCTCTGAGGAAAGAGAAAGAAGTCCTCATGGGGTCCTTCTGTGCACTTTCTGCTGGTCTGTTGGTTTACAAAACAAGGAAACCCCCTTGCAAAGAACCAGGGAGTTAACCCCCGCCATAACCCTCATCTGCTAAGTAAGTGGTGCTGTCCTGACACAATATTCAAAGATACTACTCAAATTCTGATTCAGAGAAAACATGTATTTTTATATTACTAGGGATGAAAACCATCTTAAACAAGAGAAATCTTTCAAACAATATCTTCCCATGTTGTTTCACTTAGTGTTGTTTCAAAATTGATATTGTTTCTTAATAAAAACACTAGATGGTGTTAAAATATTTAAAAGAAAGCAGTAAACAGTCTGTTGCCCTCTAAAATGAAATTATGCAGTTGAAAAGTATAATAAATTAAATAAAAATTATTTTTTATTTTAGAAATTTAAAAGCTGACAAAATAACAAGGAGGACAAAATCAAAACAACACAAAAACAACAGAAACGATGCATGACCTGAAGACAAATTGATAGAAATTTACAGTGGTTGCTATATTACATACTGTTACCTTCAATGAAGTTGCTCAGTCCATTAGACATAAGAATGTAAGATTGATCAAACAATCAAAGACAACAACAAGTAAAAAAAAAATAAAAATAGTTTTTAAAACATTGGAAATGATGCAGAGCTTCTCCATACAAAATGGTAGGAGTTCAACAATGGTTCTTATACTGCATATTGTTTTCAGATCAGTCATTCCAATTACCACATTCAAGTGTGTAAAATTGTTCAAGAAAAAAGGAAATTTTAAGCATTGACTGTTCCTTTCAATAAGCTACAGACATCAGCGATACATTTATTCCAGCTGTCCTTATATATGCATATAAATTGTGGTTTTCAGTTTTTAAAAAAAATCAGCACAACAAAAACAAATACACAAGCAAAACAGCATAGAGAGCAATAAAAATGATATAGAATTCCAAGACGTGGTGATATGATATTAACAATAGTTGTTATACTACACAATGTCATCTTCTAAATGGTTGCACATATAACCAGATATAGGCATTCAAGATTGATCAAACAATTACACATTAACAGTTCCTTTCCACAAACCAACAGATATTAGTAGTACAATTACCCTAGCTATCCTGTGTGTGTGTGTATATATATATATATATATACATACACACACACACATACTTTTCCGTCTTCCTTCTTTCTTTTTCCTCTTCCCTCCTTCATCCCAGTTGCTCCTTCCTACTTGAGCAATTTCTTTTCCCTTTCACAATATTTATTATACTTCTTAAATTTTATTTACTCTTTCAGGTTCTTATAGTAGGGAGGAAATATGGTGTTTACACATGTGACACAGATTTATTTCACTAATGAGTATGGTCTCTAGTTGCATCCATTTACCTGTAAAAGCCTCTAGTTTATCTTTCTTTATAGTAATACTCCATTATGTAGTAATACTCCTTTGTATAAAAATACCACATCTTTTTTATATATCCCTCAGTTGATGGGCATTTGGATTGTTTCCAAGATTTAGCTATAACAAATTGTGTTGCTATAAACATAGGTGTACATATGTCACTGTGGTATGATGTTTTCAATTCTTCTGGAAAAATACCCAGGAGGGGAAAAAATTGGGTTGAATAGGACCTCTAATCCTACTTTAATGAGGAATCTCTAGACTGATTTCCACAGTGGTTGCACCAGTCTACACTCCCACCAACAGTGGAGAAGAGTTACTTTTTCCCCACAGCCCCTGCTGCATTTATTACGGGTTGATTTCTTGATGATAACCATTCTTTCTGGGGTGAGATGGACTCTCAGTGTTATTTTAATTTGCATTTCTTGAATGACTA
>NW_004955524.1:18317-20283 GCF_000276665.1 Chinchilla lanigera | reverse complement strand
GGTACCAGGAATCAAACTCACGACCTCGCCCTTGCCAGGCAGGTGCTGTGCCCCTGAGCTAAATCCCCAGCCCCTCCATTTGTATTTCTTCATGTGAGAAGTGTGTATTCATCTCAGATGCCCATTTTTGTATTGGGTCTTTGAGTTTGGGGGGCCCAATTTTTAAAAATTCCTTGTATGTTCTAGACGGGAGTCCGTTGTCTGAGGGAGAGTTGGTTAAAATTGTTTCCCAGTTCGTGGGTTTTCTTTTCACCTTGGTGCTGATTTATTTTGATGTTCAAAAACTTTTGAGTAAGATGAGATCCCAGTTGTTGATTCTTTGAAGTATTTCCCGTACAGTTTGATTTTTGTTCATGAACTCTCTACCTACCCCTATGTGTTCAAGACTTCCACCTACTTTCTCTTCCAATAGATCTAGTGTTTCTGTTTTAATATTTAGATCTTTAAGCCACTTTGACTTTATTTTGGTGCATGGTGATAGGCTTCGGTCTAATTTTAGTCTTCTGCATGTGGAGAGCCAGTTTTTCCAGCACCATTTACTAAAGAGGCTGTCTTTCTTCCAGTGAACATGTTTGGCCCTTTTCTCAAAGATAAGGTGGCTGAATGTCTTTGTGGTTGTGTCTGCATCTTCCAGTCAGTTCCACTGATCTTCAGGTCTGTTTTATTTGCCAATACCATAATGATTTTTTTTTAATCACAGTAGCTTTGTAGTATAATTTCAATCGGGGATTGTGATACCTCCTGCCTTGCCTTTGTTACCCAGATTTGCTTTTACTATTCTGGGTCTTTTCTGGTTCAAGAAATTTTAGGAATATTTTCTCTAGGTCTGTGAGGTACACCAATGGTATTTTCATTAAATTCATTATAAGAAATTTATCTGAGGGTTTTAATAACAGATTTGAATTGGTAGAGTAAAAGGCTAATATATTTGAAATGGTCAATTGATATTATCCAGCCTGAGAAAGAGAAGGAAAAATAATAAGAGAATGATCAGAGTCTGAGAAAACTGTGAAACATCAAGCACAGCAATATATGCATAGAGTAAGTTACAGAAGGAGAGGGGGAATAGAAGAAAAGCAGAACTAATGGCTGAAAACTTGGCAAATTTGTAAGAATATATATTTACACACTCAGGAAAACCAGAAAATCCCTAATGGGATAAAATCAAAGCAAGTAAAACAAAAAATATTACAATTAAATTATGAAAAGCAAAGACAAACAGATAATTTTGAAAGTAGAAAGAAAGAAATGAGTCATAATAGGCAAGAAATTCTCAGTAAGCTTAACAGCTTATTTTGTATTAGAATCAGGGAGGCTGAGGGCAGTAGGATCACACAATAGAATCCTGAAAGTTAGTCAATTATTTTGTATCCAGCAAAACTGCTACCTAAAATGAAGTGTTCATAGCATGAAAAAGGTCTTAAAAACCAACAATGAAAACCCACAGAGCTTAATTTAAAAATGAGTGGAGCATATGAATATACATTTCTGGCAGTGAACAGAAAAGGCCAACAAACCCATGAAAAGATGTTCAATGTATTAGTCATTAGACAAATCCAAATCAAATCTACAATTTGCAGGGTGTGGTGATGCACTCCTGTAATATCAGCACTCAGGAGGCTGAGGCAGGAAGATCATTGTGAGTTTGAGACCAGCCTGGGTTACAAAGTGGGCTCAAGGCCAACCTGAACTGCATAGTGAGACCCTGTCTCAAAAAGACAAAAAAAAGCCCTACAATTTGCAGCCACTTTTTCACTTAATTATGTTTATAATTTAAAATGGACAATAATAACTGTTGGTATCTGATAAAATAAATCCTCATATATTGCCAGTGGGAAGCCTTGATACACTACTGGTTTTAAATTTTGATGTCACTGAATGATGAAAGAACTAACACATATGTCTATATAAAAACCTGTTCATAGGGGCTGGGGATTTAGCTCAGCGGCAAAGCGCCTGCCTGGCA
>NW_004955524.1:6934-11778 GCF_000276665.1 Chinchilla lanigera | reverse complement strand
AATAAAAACCTGTTCATAACTATTCAACTGACATTAGCCAAAAAATGGGAAAACCCAGAAAGTCTATTAATAATACATGGATAAATAAACCATGATATATTCACACAACACTAAAAAAAAAGGTTCATGTATTGATAGGGCTCCACATGAAAGGACTTTGAAAATATGTTAAGTGGAAAATGTCCTCAAAAGTCACAAATTAACTTATTCCATTTGTATAAAAAGTACAGAATAAACAAATTTGAGTGAAGATCAAATTCATTAGTGATTTCTAGCACAATGTTGAGGGTAGAGTTATTAAGAGTCACTGCTAATGGGTGCAAGGTCACTTTTTAGGATAATAAAAATATTCTACATTAAATAACTTGCTAATACACTTCAAAATTTATGGTATGTAAATTATATTTTAAGCTCTTATTTGGTAAATTCTTGCTTTCTATGTAATCAAAAATCCTCTTCATCTGACATTCTTATTTTATTTTAAAGAGAATAGTAGAAAAAAGAACAATAACAAAACACAAACAAAACAAAACAAGAGCATTAAAAATGATACGGGGTAAAACAAATGGTAAGAATTAACAGTGGTTGTTCTATTACATATTGTTATCTTCAATGAAGTTGCTCAGATTATCAGATGTAAGAATGGAACATTGATCAAACCATTAAAGAGAATAAGAAAATAATAATTTAAAAGAACATTAGAGACAATACAGAGTTTCACTAGACAAGATGGTAGGAATTCACCTATGGTTGTTATATTGCATATTGTTGTCTTAGTATCAGTTGCTCAGATTACCAGATATAAGAAAGCAACATTGGTCAAAATATTAAAAAATTTAAATATTAACTATTCTTTTCAATAAACCACCAGACATCAACAGTACAGTTATCCCAGCTATACATCTCTATATATATTTGTGTGTGTGTGTGTGTGTGTGTTAGTTCTTTCTTTTTCTTTACCTCATCCCAGTTGTTCCTTCCTTTGAGCAATTTCTTTCCCTTTCATATTATCTATTGTACATTTTGTGTTCTCTTTACTCTTTCAGATTCTTATACCAGGGAGACAATATGATGTTCCCACATGTAAACATGTGGGTCTGATTTATTTTACTTATGAATATGTTCTCTAGTTGCATCCATTTACCTATCAAACCTTGATTTTATCTTTTTTATAGCTGAGTAATAGTCTATTATATAAAAATACCACACCGTTTTTTTCCATTCCTCAGTGGATGGGCACTTGAGTTGTTTCGAAGATTTAGCTATTACAAATTGTGCTTCTGTAAAGATGGGTGCACATATATCGCTGTGGTATGATGTTTTAAGTCTTCTGGAAAAATACCCAGGAGGGGAATAACTGGGTAGAATGGGACCTCTAATCCTTAATGAGGAATCTCTAGACTGATTTCCATAGTAGTTGTACCAGTCTACACTCCCACTAGCAGTGGAGAAGCATTTCTTTTTCTCCACAGTCTCTCCAGCATTTGTCATTGGTTAATTTCTTAATGTTAGCCATTCTTTGTGGGGTGAGATGAAATCTAGTGTTGTTTTAATTTGCATTTCTCTAATGACTAATGATGTTGAACATTTTTTCATATATTTATTCACCATTAGTATTTCTTCATCTGAGAAGTGCATATTATTTTCAGATGCCCATTTTTGTATTAGGTCTTTAAATTTTTGAGGCTTGATTTTTTTTTAATTCTTTATATGTTCTAGATAGAAGTCCTTTGTCTGAGGGGCACTTGGCCAATTTTCCCCAATTCATGGGTTTTCTTTTTACTCTGTTGGTGATTTCTTTTCATGCATGGAAACTTTTCAGTAAGATCCCAGTTGTTGATTCTTTGAAGTATTTCCCATGCAGTTTGGTTTTTGTTCATGAACTCTCTGTCTACTCCTATGTATTCAGGATTTTTACCTACTTTTTGTTACAGTAGATTTAGTGTTTCTGTTTTGATATTTCAATCTTTGATCCATTTTGACTTTAGCCCCTGAAGCTGTCTGGGGCTCTGTCTGTATCCCACGCTGATGTGAGAGGGGTGGGGGCAGCTCACTGGCATTCCCAAAGCTGAAAATAACTCATACATTAACATCTTTTGTCTTAAAATGAAAACAAATAATGCACATGCCTTAGGTTTGCCACCACTGGTGTGGTTAGTGTCTACTGTAGTATAGATTATCTATAATATGAATGAGTTTTTTCCAGATTCTCTGATATTTCTCATTGATTGATTCATCTATTTTGTTTCATATAAATATTAGTATTGTATACTCATAAGAAGTCTTTAAATCTCCCATCATAAATCCTATTTTTCATCATTTTCAAAATTCTTTTAGTTTCTCATCACTACTACTTGTTGAAAAACAATACTGACAACATTATGTTATGTTCACTATATTTCCATTGAAGAGGAGTAATTTAAACCCAGTCAGACTATAGCATGGGCACTGCTTTGCTACTTTTAGTAAGATCTATTGTGGGAAGTAGAAGCAAAAATTCAAGTGGAATAATTTGAAAACCTTTGCTGGTGGTCAGAAAGGAAACACTTATAGAATTGGAGCCTCCAAAATTTTGGCACAGATCAGTTGGGTTGTTGAAAAATTAGCATTAAAAAGAAGCCAAGGTTGCATCAGGACAAGAAAGAAGGATGCCATGAGGACATCCCAGGAATCAGTAATCCCTGTCCTTGACAGTCTCAAGGGTCCATAAATGAAAGACTTTACATTGAAAGGAAAGCCCAGGGCACCTTCTCTCTAAAAGGGTTCCAAAGGATTTATTTCCCAGTGCTCAGGTACCTAGGCCTGTGGTGGCTTCTGCAGCCATGATGCAAGGGGGCTTGACCACTGCTCCAACTGATGAAAGACCCTGGTATCATCCATGAAACGCTGGTTTTATAGGCACACAGAATGCAAAAGCTTTGGGGTCAGGGAGGCTTGTATCTAGATTTCAGAGGCTGGCCTAGGGGGTCAACCAGGGTGACACTGAGAGGGCAGTGCATAAGGCTGTAAGAGTAAAAGCAAATGTGCGTGGAGACGTCCAGGAAACTGGAGAAGCCAGTATGTAGAGTGTCTTAGGAAAGTCACAGGTAACGAGTGAAGCTGCCCTAGGAGAAGCCAATGACGCCTGTAACGGGTAGCTCCACCCAAAGTTCTTGGAGCTCACATCTTTGTCCCAGTACTGGACATGGAGCTATAGGGTCTAGTGTTTGCCCTGCTGGGTTTCAGTCTTGTTTTGGTCCCATTCCTTTCTATTCTCCTATTCTTCCCTTTTGGAATGGGAATGTTCATCCTGGGCCGTTTTATATCATCAGTGCCTAACTTTGATTTTGCTCTTTACAGGGGTTCACCGAAGGGATTTTCCTAAGTCTCAGAGAAGACTTTCAACTTGGACTTTTCAGCAATGCCAGAACTACTAAAACTTTGGTGACACTTGGAGGTGGAGTAAAGGCATTTTGTATAAGAGATGTTCATGAGTGTTGTTTGGGGGCAGGGGAAAGGCAGAATGTATGTCTTGAATTTAGAATGTCACCTGTAGGCCTCATACATCCATAGGTTGTGTTTTTGGAAGGTGATTGCATCTGGGATACATGTAGTTGACCTGCCCCTTGGAGTGGGGTCTGGTCATCTTCTGAGATGACAGGTCATGGTAGGTGTGAAGTGGAACAGCAAGTTTACTTCCTGGGCTTGCTTTTCTTTCTGCTTCTGGCCACCTTGACACAGCAGCTTTTATCCAGTGTGCCTCTGTCATGCTGTTCCTACCCTCAAACTGGCCAACCATGCACTGCAACTATGAGTCAAAATAAACCTCTCCTGCTGTAAAATGCAAATGTTGGGTATTGTGTCAGCAAAAGCAAAGGTGACTGAGACAGATTTACTAAACTAAATAAGCTGACAGACATGCTGCAACCCTCAGAAGCATCAAAACAAAGACAAAACAAATCATAAAAGATACTGGACAACAAAATGCAACACATGATCTTGGATTAAATCTTTTGCTTAAGGGACATGGTTGGGGTAATTAAAAAACTTTAATATGGTCTATCTATTATATGGCAGAATTGATTATCATAAATTTTGTTATATTGTTTATATATTGAGTTATAAAAATCTATAAATAGTACTTTAAAACAACATACAATATTTTATTTTCATTTTTAAATTTTGAAAAATTGTTTTACCTTTTTTATTGAAATATACTGTGCATATATTTTGTGCTACATTATGGTAATTCCATACACATAGATTTAATAATCCTTTTGTTGTAGTAAATATTTTTTATCTCTGCAAACATTAATTGGAACCATATATAATTATGAATTTGCAGTATCTGACAATAATTCCTGGAGCCCAGGAGTGACTTTACTGTCTCTGCTTCAAGGTCTCATTTGGAGTCTGTAGTCAAGGAGTTGACTAAGGGTGCAGCTTTCTTTTCAGTGCTAGACTGAGGAAGAATGCATCCAAGCTCATGACAAAATTTGGTTTCTTAAAGCCTGGTAGACTGAATGATTCACTTTTCTTCCAAGCTATTCATCAGAGGTCATTTTTAATTCTTACTTATTTTTGGCTGGAGATTTTTCCCAGTTCTTTGACACAAGGCTCCAATCAACATAATTTTTTATTTTGTCTAAGCCAGAAAAGACAACCTTATGTCTCATAATCACGGAAGTCCTAGCACGATTTCCATATTGTAGTACTTGGAAGCAAGCCAGCTGTTCCAATCACACTGAAAAGGTGAAGGCTTGAAGAAGATTTCAATAAATCGAAGAAGATTTCAATAAATGGAAAAACATTCCCTGTTCGTGGATAGGAAGAACCAACATTGTGAAAATGGCCATACTCCCAAA
>NW_004955524.1:0-5539 GCF_000276665.1 Chinchilla lanigera | reverse complement strand
TGTGAAATGATAGGAAACCACTGAAGAGTAAAGGGCTTCTGGGATGTGGGAAAAGAGAAGGGAAAGAAGGAGAAATTTTGTATGTATGTATATACAGGATGGTTAACATGGTTGTTCTTCTGTCTTCTATTTCTATGCTGAAAGAAACTGTCAATGAGTCTTTGGTTGACGAGTATTGCATGTCTATATCTGTTTTCATGAGAAGCCACTTTGAAGATATCAATATGTAATACAACCACCATTGTTAATTCCCTACCACTTTGTTTGTAACTCTGTATTGCCTGTATTGTGCTTGTGATATGTTGTAAAATGTTGTATGTCAGTTAATGTTTCCCCCCTTTATCTTTAAAAAAAAAAAAAAAAAAGGTGAAGGCTATACCAAATCATGAGTATCAAACTGCACAGATAATTTTGGGACATCTAAAAGTCTATCTACTACTCTGATTGCAATGGAATATGTAGTGATTAGGTCACACTTCATCTTATTTTTATTAAAAGTATGCGCTAAGTTATTTGGGGATGATAAATTATTGCATGATCATGGGATTATTAGTTCTCTAACAGTTCAATGGACAAAAATTATCTGTATTGTACAGATGCCCTTCCAACTTATGAATGTGTTACAGCCCAATAAATCTCTCAAAGATTTATTGGAAAGATCATAAGTGAAAATGCATCATAGTCTAGCAACAGAGAACACTGTGGAGTACCGTTTTTACCTCTTGATCATGTGGATGGCTAGGACCTGCTGTTAATGCTTTGTGTCATGACAGAGCATTACACCACATACTGGTAGCCTGAGAAAAGATCAAAATTCAAAGTGTGGCTTCCACTGAATGAATATCACGTCCTAAAGTTGAAACATCTTAAATCAAACCATCATTAGTCAGGGATCATGTATATTTATATGGGCTTCAGATTGCTTCCACACTACAAAAATTATTTCAAAAATATTGTTTCTGGCTTCCCTAGAGAATGAACAAAAATAAAATCAGAAGTTTAAGATTTTAACACCCAACTCAAGGCATGAGTGGAGAATGCTGCATGAAACATTTCCTTTCTTGATGAGAAGCAAACAAGACAGCTGAATGTCAATTTTCAGGGCTGGAAATAAAGACAATAGATTTGAAATCTAATTTGATATGTTACCTTCCTAGAATTCACATCCAGTAATTAAGTGAACTACTTAGAATTCAGTCAAATCATTTGGTTTGACATGAGATCATTTGAGGAAATACAGTGATATTTATAATTTTAATCTTAATTGTCAAATCTTGCAGAAATATTTTTTCTGATAGAAAATCACCCCGTGCAATGTGAAGAAACTCGATTCTCAAATAAGAATATTTAAGTAAATTAACCTGCATCAGTTTCTATACAAATTCAAAACTCACCTTTGTTACCTTATAGTATTTTTTATCAGTCAATTTTTCAAATTAAATTTTTATTTTGTGAAAAAATAAAAAATTTTTATAACAAAATAATAAAACAATAGCAGTTAATACACTGTGTATCTTTATCTTCTAAATAGTTTCTCAGAATATAGGAAGATAAAAAGATTATCTCATACAAAAAAGAAACATATAATAGCACAAAACTTCCTTTTTAATGAAGAGACACTAGTAGTCTTAATGAAACAAAGTAGCAATATTTTTTGTGGGGGGACAGGGTCTTGCTGTGCAGTTCAGGCTGGCTGTGAGCTCACTTTGTAGCCTAGGCTGGTCTCGAACTCGCAACAATCCTCCTGCCTCAGCTTCCGGAGTGCTGGGATTACAGGGGTGCACCACCATGCCAGGCCGCAAATTAGCAGTATTTAAAAGTCCATAAAAATTATCTTTCTATTCAGCTTATATGGACAAATATAAGCATGAGAATTGCTCTGCATGGACTTTCTAGAAATCAAACATTAAGGATGAGCCTCCTTCACAGGGATGAAATCATTCACTGTATTTTTTCAAATCTATACTAACTGGAAGCCAAGGGTCAAGGAATTTATTGCTAGTACCTCTGTTTACTCTTAGGGAGGGATGCTACCAAATCTTACAGCATATTAGAAATTATCCTTAATTTGCTCTCTATATGATCAGCTCAACCAGAGCTAAATATCCCAGTGGATATTTCATTATTGATAGGAAGACTATCACCCTTACATAACTATGCACAGGCTCTCATCTGGAAGGTGGGAATGACAGTGGGACCTGCCATAATAGAACTGGAATTCCAGGTCTCCATGGGAATAAATTCTACCTCTTTGTATAGTGCAAAATTTGGGATTGCATCAAGAGAGATCAAACATAACCAATTACTATGATTATCCATAAGAATACAATCACATTCATAAAGCTTCTGTGACAAGAATCAGTGGTCCTAATAGGTTAGTTGAAAGATGTAAGCTTCAAAGGATAAGACAAGATCACAGACCAGGATATCTGGATTCAACCTCAACTAGATAAACACTACAGACTCAGGCATCTCACTCCTGGGTGGATTAATTTAATACCTGGAGAAGTCCTTGAGTGGTTCCATCCTTCTTGAGTAGTCCCTTCCCTTCTTCTGATAACTGAATATGGGCCACCCAGAGAAGGTCTTGGTTTTAGCCTCAAGAGTATGTCAAACTCTATGAGAGAGCTTTGATCCTCCTGGAGCCCTGAAATCATTCCATTTGCCTCTTTTTATTTAGGCTTCATGGTACACTCATTTGGGAGATTGTGGACCTGATCAGTCTGCAATAACTAAGGGATATTATTAACCGGATAGCCAGGCATGGTGGTGCATGCCTGTAATCCCAGCACTTGGGAGGGTGAGGCAGGAGGATCATTCCGAGTTTGAGACCAGCCTGGTCTACAAAGTGAGCTCAAGGCCAGTCTGAACTTCACAGCAAGATCCTGTCTCAAAAAGACAAAAAGAAAATTAAAAATTAAAAATTTAAAAAAAACCCTGATAGACCAAAATATCAAGGCATTTTGGAAAACTACTTTCATGGAGACTGGATGCTTGGAAAGATAAGTGATCAAAGTTCCAAGGGCAGATGCTACTAAACAAGCTACCCTGACACTACTGCTCTGATTTGACACCAAAATAGGAAATCCAAAATACTATCATGGTCTTAGAAGCAGAGTAGGACATGTGATAGCTGATGAAATAATTACAGCAAAGTTCCCTTGTATAAGCAATCTCATCAGTGCAGGGCTTTGTCTTCTAAGGTTTCCCCTTTTTTCTCTTATTTGTGCTATGTAATGAGAAGAAACACATTGTGCTGGCAGAATTCATGCGTAGATTCTCTGACTTGTACAGTGATAAGGTCATAGCAGGGTCAATTCAAGTGTCTGAAATTTCTCCCATACCACCGAAATAGTACACCAGATAAGTAACCCTTCTCTTGGCGTTGTAAGTGAGTCATGGCTAGATAGTAATACTTCTGACTGAAGATATTTAGTTATGTTATATGCGCCTACAAATATACCAGAATGAAACCCATTACTCTGTTTAACTAATGTGCACTGAAAAAGAGGAAAAAGCACAAAATTTGGCTAAAGTTGACTGTATAAATATAAACTATTACTAAAACAGAGCTTTTATTATGTCATTTTCTTTTTAAAATACTTCATTATAATAAAAATAAACTGTAACTTGCCCACTATCCAGCTTAAGAAATACAGGCAATGCTATCAGTGTAGTTCAGTCTCCATATTTACTTCTTGCCAATAACAACTCCCCAGGTGATCACTACTGTGAATTTTGTTTCTTTTATAGTTTTATATTTTATTACATATTACTGTATTCTCATATAACATAAAATAATGTTTTTAAGGTATTTAAACTTGAAGTAAATGGCATTATAATTATGCTTCATCTTGTCTTTCCATGGCCCTGTTTAGAAGAATGTTTATACATTAAAGATCACTGTGTTTATTATTTCTGTAATGTACCAAAACAAAATTCCCATTTTAAGGCCTATTTTGCAGGTAGGTTCCATCCAACCCCTTCTCTTGTTTGCCATTATGAAGAGGTAAATTGACGGCAAAGGTCACACAGAAAAGATCAAGGCATGACTATTTGCAGCGCTGGTGCATTGCTAAACAGTGCCTACAGAGGAAGGTTCATGGATGGGAAACTAGGGAGGGGGAAGGAAGGGAGGGAAAAGAAAAACATGAGAAAAGAAGGATAAAATGGACACAAACTTTTTAAATAAAGAGGTAAGAGGTACTAAAGGGAGGGGAGGGGAACGGAAAAACAGAGAAATCAAGCTATATCATGCACAGGTACACATGTCCTATGACGAATGTGATCATTATGTATTTCTAAATTGTACCAATAAACTTAATACAGAAATTAATAGCAAAAAAAGATATCTGACTCATTATAGCCCTGCCACAATAAAAAGTTCATAATGATCTTTTCTTTTTGCAAAGAAATCACCCTAGAGATTATGTCACTATGTGAACTAAGATGAAACATTGGAAATTTCTTTTAAATAGCTGCATTGAGCATGGCAAGAAAACACATTTCAACAGTTCTATTCTTCTAAGTGTGATGGAATCTCTAGGGGCTTGGAAAAATGAGCTCAAAAGTGTAAGCCACAGTACCTACCCAGCTTAGTAATGAGATCCCAAGAGTCCACTTTTGTAAGTGAAAACAACTAGGTACATTGAAAAGCTCTCTAACTGCATTTCTATCTTTAAGCAACAAGTGTGCTCATTATGCAAGTCTGTGGAGATTACCCTGTGTGCTCAGGGAGATCCTCCAAATGTAATGATGACCACCAGCAGTAAGTCACAGCACAGCACGCAGTCACTCCCACCTCCCTTTCTGGACCATGACTGCCCTACAGACAAAGGAGGCAACTGCTTAGGGAGTAAAAACTGAACTGCTTCTCTTCCACATATAGAACAGAAAAAGGAGGGAAGATACAAATGGCCAAAATAGCAAATCACATTTTTTATTGATTTTGATTCATTAACCCCTCACACCTGTGAAAAAGTACTAAAACATTTTAAAATCTAAGCTTTTAAAAATTTGTCTTATAAATATAGAACTATATACTGTTAATGCAAACAGACAGGAAAATGAGCTGCATCAACAAGGGCATATTTTGGCTACTCCACCTCCAGGCTGCAGAGGCACACAATAGAGATAAGTCTGGGTTTCAATAGTGGGTGGCCTCTGGATTCCAGCTCTCTCAGAGGGTTCAGTACTGACCTTTGGAAAGCATGTGGGTTATTTTTGTCTTAATGTGGTAGAGGAACACTGCAGTTGGAAACCGACTAAATCTCTTGGAATGCAATGAGAAACTAGTGAGACTTTCAGTTCAGGTTTCTGGTGCTGTTAATATCTGTGTGTTTGTTTGTTTTAAGAGTAGGAAGAATTAATTGAGAGAAAGAAAACTTTTGTCTAATGGTCAGGGTCAGGGGTAGAGGGTCAGGGTCAGGGTCAGGGTCAGGGGTAGAGGGTCAGGGTCAGGGTGAGGGTCAGGGTCACGGTTAGTTAGGGTTAGGGTCAGGGTCAGGGTCAGGGTCAGGGTTAGGGCTTGGGTCAGGGT
>NW_004955523.1:4578230-4581831 GCF_000276665.1 Chinchilla lanigera | reverse complement strand
GTCTTTATTATGGTTAAAAGTTGGGAAATTAAATTACTAGTTTGTCAGTTTCTTCACTGTACTTGATGCTATTATTATTACTGATTATACAACTTCAGTCAAGGTGATATAGTTGACTTCATCAAGCATTCTTCCCTCTAGGCCAACTCTAACATTGTCTGAGGGTCATAAGCAATACCATAGTCCAATATAAAAGAACTGTGTGGTACGCCAAATAGGCAGTAACTTCTCATCCCCAATAAACTGAAGAGGCAGGATCTAGGACACATTCAAAAGCCAAAAGCCAGCTACCCCTAGAAGAACTCTATGAAAAGTAGTCATTTCCTTGGGAAGCCTTGATACTAGTAATAAAGTTACCTAAAATAAGCAATCTACAAGCATCAATGCAGAAAACAAAAGGAGAAACACACAGAAGAAAATGAGAACACACAGAAGCAAGATGCAACCCCAGAACTCCATCTCACCCAAGGCAAATGCAAGGGGCATTGGGGTGGAAGAAATCACAAGGCACACAGCTGAACTTCCTGAAATGGCAAAAGTAACACAGCAGAAGGATGAGTCTCTAGAAAAAAAAATTCAGAAATAATTTGAGAAAATTACAGAGATGTTAACTATAAGGAAAGACTTGGTGAATCTAGAATAGAAGCAAATTAAAAAATAGAAGACCTTAGGAAAGTGATAGAAAGTACAAATGCCCAAAACATGAAGGAACTGGACTCCATGAAAAAGATGAAAGCAGATAACCAGATTAAAAATCCCACTAAATGTATACACCACAGAATCAGTCAGTGTGAGGACAGAATATCAGATATAGAAGCCAGGTTTACAGGTAGTTATCATGAAATAAAAACTTCTTTGAAAACAGCGAGACTACAAGAAATCAATCCAAGAGCCGCTAGATGATGCAAAGAAGAATAATGTGTGATTGAATGAAATCAATGAAAAATAGATAACACAAAGTTAAAAACACATTCACAGAAGTAGTGGCAGAAAACCTTCCAAGCACGGAACAAATACTTGACATACAACTAAGTGAGGCATACAGAACTGCAATTAGCCATGATCAAAAAAAAACTATGCTGAGGCATATAATAGTCAAGATTCCAGACATTTGACATGAAAACAGGATGTTAAAAGCCGTTAGAGAAATGAAACAAGTCACCTATAAAGGAAAGCCTAATGGAATCATACCAGACTTCTCAACACAAACCTTAAATCAAGCAGAGATTAGATTTAAGTATTTCAAGCTCTAAAAGAAAATAATTTTCAATCCAGATTGACATGCTGGGCGTGCTGGTGCATGCCTATAATCCCAGCACTCGGGAGACTGAGGCAGGAGAATCACTGAAAGTTTGTGCTCAGCCTCGTCTACAAAGTGAGCTCAAGGCCAGCTTGAACTGCATAGTGAGACCCTGTCTCAAAAAGACTAAAAAAATAAATAAAATCCAGATTGATGCACACCAGAAGTTATCTTAAAAGATTAATAGAGAAATCTCCCCCCAGAAAGAATGGCTAGCATTAAAAAATTAACCAATAACAAATGCCAGTGGGGCTGTGGGGGAAAAGGAACACTTCTCCACTGTTTGTGGGTGTAGACTGGTGCAACCACTGTGCAAATCAGTGTGGAGAGTCCTCAAAAAACTAGGATTGGAGGATGCATTCAACTCAGCTATTCCCCTTATGGGTGTTCTTTCAGAAGAATTGAAAACAACATACCACAACAATAAATGTGCACCCTGTTTATAGCAGCAAAATTTGTACTAGCTAAATCTTGGAAACAACACAAATGCCCATCAACTGAGGGATGGATTAAAAAGATGTGGTATTTTTATACAATGGAGTACTACTCAGCTATAAAGAAAGATAAATTCGAAGCTTTTATAGGTAAATGGATGCAATGGGAGACCATTCTCAGAAGTGAAAGAAATCAGAGTCTCTTGGGTAAATATCATATTGTCTCCCTAGTAGTAAAAACTGAAAGAGTAAATGAGATACAAAAGGTACAATAGATATTGCAAAAGGGAAAGAAACTACTCAAAAAGAAAGAACCATTGGGATTGGCAAAAGGAGAAAAGAAGAAAGGGAAATATATATGTCTATATTAATTAGCTAAAACAATTGTGCTACTAATTTCTATTAGTTCATTTAAATGAACAGTTTGTGCTTATATTGTTGGATAAATTTTGCATGCCTATATCTGATAATCTGAGCAACTATTTTCAAGATAACAATATGTTATATAATAACCATTGTTAATTTCCTACCATCTGGTTTTGAAATTCTGTATGTTTTTTTAATTTCTTTTAAAAGTTCATGGAGAAACAAGGTACATCCATGGAAAAGAACACCTGAGGAAATTCAGGATCACCACACTAGCACTTCAAAATGTGCTGAAGGATATTATAGAAAAGACAATTCAATGAATCTCAACAGAATGAATGCACCACTCAAGGCAAGAAATTAAACAGAAGGAAAAGAAAGGGGACCAACAACAGCACAGTGATAGGACAAGGATAAGTCAATATATATCAGTTGCAACTATCAATGTGAATGGTCTCAATTCACCAACCAATAGGAAAAGATTGACAGGATGGATCAAAAAGTAAGATCCAACAACGTGGTGCATACAAGAACACATTTAAGTAAAAAGCAAACTCATAGATGGAAAGTTCACTGGTGAAAAACAATATTCCATGTGGCCAGAACCTGGAAAAGAGTAGAAGTAGTATTTTGTTTGCAAACAAAGTAGATTTCAATCCAAGACTGATCAGAAGAAACAAACAAGTTGACTACATACTTATTGAGGGCACAACTCAAGAGGAAGAGATAACAATAATAAATACATATGCACCAAATACACAAACTACATACAACAAACATTAATGGATATGAAAGTTCAAATAAGCACTAATATAAGTGTAATGAGGACAATAATATACCACTGTCACAAATAGATGGACCAACTAGTCAAAAAAATCAACAAAGAAATATAAGAGCTGAGCCAAACCTTTGAAAAAATGAACATAGCAGATACCTACAAAGTGTTGCACCCCACAACATAGAATACACATTCTTCTCAGCTGCACATGGAAGTTTCTCCAAAATAGACCACATTCTATCTCATAGAACATGTTTAAGTAAATACAAAGGAAGTGAAATCACTCATGTGTATTATCAGAGCACACTGCAGTGAACTGGGAAGTCAATGGCAAAAGAAACCACACAAGAGCTGGGGATTTAGCTCAGCGGCACAGTGCCTGCCTGGCAAGCACAAGGTCATGAGTTCCATTCCCAGTACCAGAAAAAAAAAAAAAAAAAAAAAAAAAAACACAAAAACTGAAATACAGTGCAGTGTGAAAGTACCTCCCCCACCTTTGCAAGGGGTGATAGGTTATTATACTGCCCAACTTGAACTCAAGACCTCTGTGAACAACTACCTGTCAGAGTTAACATGCGTGTACATGCACACACACACACACACACACACATGCACGCTCCTCATTTCTACCCCACTCTGCATCCTCTCCCTGCAGCCTTCTCCACCTCAGTAATTCTGACTTCCTCTTTCCAGTGCTGCAAGCCAAACACCTTGAGTTCTGTT
>NW_004955523.1:4571525-4578130 GCF_000276665.1 Chinchilla lanigera | reverse complement strand
AAAAAAAAAAAAAAAGAAACCACACAAACTGCACAAACACATGGAAAACAAACAGCATCCTCCTGAACAATCAATGGGTCACAGGTAAAATTAAAGAACCATCCCTCACAGAATGACAGAAAACAATCTTAAAATTCATGCAGAAGCAGAGGAGAACTGAAATAGCAAAAGCAATTCTGGGCGACAGATGCAAGGCAGGGGGCGCCACAATTCCTGACTGGAAATTGTACTCCAAAGCTACCATGATAAAAACTGCATGGGACTGGCAATAAAGAGACCTGAGGATCAACAGAACAGATTAGAAGATGGGAAAACAAGTCTAAACACATTCAGCCACATTACCTTTGACAAAGGGGCCCAACATGTTAACTGGAAGAAAGACAGCCTCTTTAATAAACGGTGCTGGGAAAACTGGTTTTTCACATGCCAAAGATGAAACCAACACCTATATCTTTCACCATGCACCTAACTAAAATGGAAGTGGATCAAAGCACTAAATATTAAACTAGAAACAATCTATTGGAAGATAAAATAGGTAAAATACTGGAACACATAGGTGTGGGCAAAGACTATGAACAAAGCTTCCACTGTATAAGAAATCTCACAAAGCATCAACAACTGGGATCTCATCTTATTAAAAAGTTTCTGCACAGCAAAAGAAACACCAACACAGTGAAGAGACAATCCACTAAGTGGGATGAATTTGAATAGCTATTCCCAAGACAAAGAACTAATAATATCTAGAATATATAAAGAATTCAAAAAATCAGACTCCCAAATTTAAAGACCAAATCCTAAATGGGCATCTGAAATGAACAGACACTTCTCAGACTAAGAAGTACCAACTGCAAATATATGAAAAATGGTCAATATCACTGGGTATTTGAGAGATGCAAATTCAAACAACACTGAGATTCCATTTCACTCCAGAAAGAATGACTATCATCAAGAAATCAACCCATAAGCAATGCTGGTGAGGTTGTTGGGAAATTGGAAACCTTCTGCACTGTTAGTGGGAGCGTAAACTAGTGTTACCAATATGGAAATCTGTATGGTGATGTCTCAAAACACTGAAACTAGAGGTTCCATTTGACCCAGCTATTCCCTTCTTGGTATCTTTCCAAAAGTGTTAAAAGCATCAGGCTACAGCAATATATGCACACCCATGTTTATAGCAGAAAAATTTGCAATAGTTAAATCCAGGAAACAGCCCAGACACCCATCAAAAGACGAATGGATAAAGAAAATGTGGTTTTTAAATACAGTGAAATCCAAATAAATAAACACAATGAAGTACTGCTTTGTCATAAAAGATAACCTTGGGTTTCTTTTTTAGGTAAATGGATCCACCTTGAGATCATACTTTTAAGTGAAGTAAGTCACACACACATTTAATATCATATTGTTTCTCTTGTGAAAAACCAAAAGCATAATTAAGACCCAAATGCATCACAGATATGGGGAACTAGGAAGAAAATGTTCAAATGAGAAGGGTAACAAGGAGGGGAAGGGGGAGAGGGAGTGGGAGAGGGAGGGAAGACACCAAAGGAAAAAATACAAAGAAAAAGTAGAAACAAAGCTTTTGTACATAAGGAGGGGAAGAAGGGTTGAACGGAGGGGGAAAGGGGGGCTGGGGAGCAGAATCCAGATATATTATGCACAGGTAAAAACTCCCTATGATGAATGTGATTATTATGAATATCAGATGTGTACCAATAAAATTAATTGAAAAAATAAATGCATGCTGGAAGGCATGGCTTAGAAGTGCAGCTCACCCATGGCAGCCAGAGAGGGAGGGGGAAAGAAGAGAGAAGGAGGGGGAGGAGGGCAGAAGGAGGGAGCAGGGTGCAAGTAAGAGAGGGAGGGGGAAAGGAAGGATGGAAAGAAGGGGAGAGGAGAGGAGAATATACTTTCAAGGTCACAGCCTCCGTGACTCACCCCCTCTGACAAGCCCCTACCTCTGAACACATGAGAGTTTGAGGGCACGGCTTAGGTAAAATTGCAATGTTCTACCCCTGGTTCCTGAAGACTCTAGCCATGAAAGAAACCACACAGGGGCTGGGGATTTAGCTCAGTGGCACAGTGCCTGCCTGGCAAGCACAAGGTCATGAGTTCCATTCCCAGTACCAGAAAAAAAGAAAAAGAAACCACACAAACTGCACAAACACATGGAAAACAAACAGCATCCTCCTGAACAATCAATGGGTCACAGGTAAAATTAAAGAAATATGCAAATAGTCCATTACTAAGAAATATGCAAATAGTCCATTACTAAGATTCACAAGAGTTTTAACAGTTCCAGCATTGCTGAAAAATCCAACACCATAGTCTCTTCCGACACTCATAACAAACTGTTAGCTGTGATCCTCTGTAAAAATCAAAGAGAAACTTAAATACTTCCAACACGCAATGACAGCAGGTAAATATTCCCAATTTAAAAGAGAAAAATAGGGAGATAGAAAGGAATGGGACCAAACCAGATGATTACTAGCACAGCCGGAATAGTTAAATCCTATTGCTCTGCGTCTGGGACCCATGGCAAGTTGTGGTAAGATGTGATCTCTACAGGGTTTGGGCAGCCCAGCCCTTCTGGTATTGCCAGTTGTAGACCACATGCCCTCCTGCTGGGACTAGCTCTGCTCACTGCCTGTGGCTTTCCTCAGTAGATGACCCACAGTCCTGGCATTTTCAACTTCCTGTGATCTCCGCTGCACCTTCAGCTTCACTCTGTTTTATTCAGCGCCCTCTCGGAAGCACACTGCCTAGCCTTCCTATGAAATCTGGGTGGAAACAATCACAAATCCATCTCTTGCATTCTGCATGCCTCAAAAACTAGCACCATGTGGGTTATGCAAAGGTCTGCTGTCTCCTCAGGCAGTCATCAGGCCCCCTTGGACTATAGTTACAGTTGGCTCTTGGAGCCAGCGTGGCTGAACAGTGAAATTAACCTCAGGGAACCACTTCCCTAGGCAACCTTTCTCCACGAAGATGTGAGGAGTCTTCTCCAATAAATGTTTCACATTTTTGCTCCACTGAGCCTGTGATGAGTGGGGCTTCACTGATTCCTGCAATGCCTTCAGGCCATTTTTCCTCTTGTCCTCATGCAAGGTACTTGGCTTCTTCTTAATGCTAATCTTTTCAGCAACCACACTCACCAAGCCCCCATTTTTGTAGGAATGTGCTGTCTGGCAAAACTGGCATATTCTATACCTTGGCTCTGCTTTATTCTTCTAATGTTCACTGTAGATCTACCTAAAAGCAACCAACTTTATCCATGCCACACCCTGAACATTGTGCTGCCCTGAAATTTACTCTGCCAGATCAATTAGGACGCCACCTTTAAATTAAGCCTGCTCAGGTACGGTCACAGCCACAATGTTGCCAAAATTATTCACTTTCTCATTGCTGGGACAAAGTACCCAACAACCAGTCACAGCTACAGCCCAAATTTAGTCAACCCAAACTAGTCACTTTGTCTTTGTTGGGACAAAATACCCAAGGACCACAACTCAAAGGAGAAAAGGAAAGGTTCCAGTGAATTCAGTCAATAGTGGGCTGTCTCCAAGGCAGAAACGCCATGTTGCAAGGGCATGGGGACACCCTGTTCATGCTTACCCTCTGGCAATTAGTAAAGAAAAAGAGATATAGACTGGGGATGTACTTCAGGGGCACAGCACCGTCCTGGAAAGTGTAAGGTTTTCAGTGTGATTCCCTGTACAAAAAAAAAAAAAAAACAACACAAAAAACCACACATAGAGACACAGACAGTTGGGGAGAGAGACAAAGACAGAATCAGAGATAAGAATATAACCTTCAAGGTCACACCCAAAAAGGTCATGCCACTTTTTACCAGACCCACCTCTGAACTCGTGATACATCTGGGAGACATTTTAGGTAGAAACCGTAATAACCTGGTCACATACACTCACACTAAAATACTACACCCATATAGTACAACATACATACTATTTGCATACTCATCTGGGACGTTTATGAAAATTCTCATCTATTACTATACTCAATAAACTTTCACAAATAAAACTGGAATAGATGTTTCTTAATCAGTGTGGGGTTAACAAACTATATGAAGAAACTGAAGAAAATAACCATCAGTTGTTTCAAAATTAAAAGCAACTTTCTAAGTAACCCATATTTAAATGAAGAAATAAAAAGTATCACGTAGAATATTTGCGCTGACTGCTAACAAATGAAAATAAATTATTTAGAAAAACTTTATAGGCTGAGGTAAAAGCAGAGGATTTTGCTGAGGACTAGTTTGACATGGAACAGAGTAGGAAGTACTCAATATTAATAAACTGGCACAAAAACAAATTGAGTCCATCCTGGGCACTGGGGACTCTTGCCCTGTCATTCACAAAGACGCTTGCCCTGCCACTCACACACAATCAGGACAGTGACACTGTACTACAGGGACTCTCTGGTTCTTCAAAAATGACAAAACAGAGGAGCAAAGTGCAATCCCAGACCTCCACACCACCCAAAACAAGTCCAGGACACATCAACACAGAAGAGCCTGAAAGTCATACACCTGCAATTTCTGAAATGATAGCAACTGAAGTAAAGAAACAACTCCGTCAGGCCATAGAAGACATCAGATAAGAAATAATGTCTCAGGTGAGAAAAGAAATGACAATCATAATGAAAGAAATGTTCTGTATATGCAAAGATGAGATAGACAAGAAAATAGAGGAGCACAGACAACTCAATGAAACCTTCACGGAACAGTATAGAAAAGAACTACAAGGTATGAAACAGATGCAAACAGATATCCAGGAACATAAAAATTCCACTGAAAGCTTGCAAAACCACCCAAACAAAGCTGACATAGACTTTCAGACCTTGAACACAGCATTACCACCAATGAACGTGAAAGGAGGGACCTCTTAAAACAACCAGGAACCAGGAAATAATAATTCAACAACTACAAGACAAAGCAAAGAGAAACAATCTCAGATTAATAGGTATTAATGAAACAGCAGGTGTCAACACAAATTACATAAAAAGACTATTTGCAGAAATAACAGCAGAAAATTTCCCAGGCATGGTAAGAGAATCGGACATCCAGATAAGTGAAGCATACAGAATTCCAGTTAAATATAACCAAAATAAATCTACACCCAGATGTACAGTGATCAAGATCTCAGAAACTCAACAAAAACTCAGAATATTAAAAGCTGTTAGAGAAAAGAAACAGATCAACTATAAAGGAAAGCCTATCAGAATCATGGCAGACTTCTCAACATGAACCATCAAGGAAAGAAGAGCATGGAGTGAAGTACTTCAGGTACGGAAAGAAAACAACTTCCAACCCAGATTGATGTACCCTGCAAAATATTTGCATGATAAAGAACAATTGAAGAAATTCAGGAGCACGAAACCAATCCTACAGAGTACTAAAAGATATACTAGAAAAAGATAAAACTGACCGCAACTTCAAGAACAACAACAGAAAGGAATCAACAAGCAGAGCAAGCAATTAAACAGAGGGAAAAAGGAGGATCCAACAGCAGGAAAATAGCATGACAAAGATAAACCCAGTACATATCAGTTATAACCATCAATGTAAATGGTCTCAATGCACCAACCAAAAGAAGCACACTTGCAGAGTGGATTAGGAAACAAAACCCAACTATATGCTGTATACAAGAAACACATTTAACTCAAAAGAAAATTCAAAGACTAAAAATTAAAGGATGGAAAACAATACTCCATATGACAGGAACCCAGAAAAGGGCAGGTGCAGCTATTCTGTTTGTAGACCACCTAAACTTCAAGCCAAGAACAATCAAAACAGATAAAGAAGGTCACTACATACTTGTGAAGGGGAAGCTTCAAGAGGAAGAGATAACAATCATAAACATCTATGCACCAAATATAGGAGCACCCACCTATACAAGCCAAATTCTAACAGACACGAAAAATGAAATAAGTAGCAACATAATCACAACAGGCGACTTTAACACACCATCTCACAAAGAGATCACCTAGACAAAAAATTGGGAAACAAATAACAGAACTTAACCGAACGTATGAACATATGGACTTAGTAGACCTTTACAGAGTGTTCCACCCAACAGCCTCAGAATACACATTCTTCTCAGCTGCACACAGGACGTTCACAAACAAAAATGGAGATACAACCTACAGGAACCTGTGGGATGCAATGAAAGCAGTCCTCAGAGGGAAATTTATAGCAGTCAACTCCTACCTTAGGAAAGCAGAACAAGCACAAATATACAACTCCCACTTCAGGAAAGCAGAACAAGCACAAATAAACAATCTTTTCTAGGAACTTCAAGTGCCTAGAAAAAGTACAGCAAGTCAAACCCAGAGTCCAAAGAAGGCAGGACATCATAAAGCTCAGAGCAGAAATGAATGCAAAGAAGACTGAAAAAACAATACAAAGAATTAATGAATTGAAGAAGAGTTGGTTCTTTGAAAGAATAAATAAAACAGATAAACCCCAAGCCAACCTTATCAAAACAAGGGAAGAAAAAACTGAAATATATGCAATAAGGAATGAAAGGGATGAAATCACTACAGATCCTGAAGAAATTCAGATCATCAATACCTACTTTGAAAAT
>NW_004955523.1:4550347-4558953 GCF_000276665.1 Chinchilla lanigera | reverse complement strand
CTAGTTACAGGAATCATAGCTTCAGCAACGTCACTATGCTATGAAAAACCCATTTAGAAAAACTATCAATAGCTGCTTCCTAAAGAAAACAGTTTCATCCTGGGAAAATCAAAAACTATCTTAAGAAGGCCTAGGTGTTCCACCTACCTTGTTCTTCGTGATCTTTGAAATGCCACCAATATCCTTTGGAGGGATGATATCGACAGTAAGACATTGCTTCATCAAAAGCTGACTGAATGCCATGCACTGCAGTGAGCTTGTAAACAAGAAAACAAATTCTAAATCTCTCACTAGGTCAACCAAAATTTCCAAAGGAAATATAAAATATTCCATATACAAAGAGAGTAATTTCTTATTTTTCAAAACCCATGTCACTATATGACTGGAGTTGTATAGGCATCCCTCACAATCCCCAGCAGATTGGTTCCAGGACCTGCAGATACCAAAATCAATGGATTCTCAAATCCCTTCTATTAAAAGCATACAGTATTTGCAAATAACCTACGTACCTCCCCCATACACTTTATACCATCTCTAGATTATTAATAAGGTCTAATACAATGTAAATGATATTTAAATAGTTGTTAGACTTTGTTATTTAGGGAATGATGACAAGAAAAATTCCGCCCATGTTTAATACACATGTAACATTTTTCTGAGTATCATCCACAATAAATGGACATGAAAACTCTGGATACAGAAAGCCAACTGTATGTAACAGCGCTGACTTGGCCTATGGTAAACAATGGTCAAGACACTGTAATGGTCAATACTTTGCACTAACTTCCATAAGGGAGGAGAGATCCTGTTTGCTTTCAGAAGGAGGGTAGCACAACTAAAAGTGTAAAGAATGTGAGTGAAGACACTTACCACTCTGGAGTTTATAACTGATCCCAAGTCCGGTGCCTGATAAATCACCCCAGCAATGATATAGTAATCAGCAAGAGGGATAACTAAAGCAGTGGGGGAAAAAATGCTTATGAACACAGCTCTGGACGCAAACGTCTAAATAGATATACATTAAAAACATAAGTAAAATTTGATGTTTTCCTACATTAAACTTTATCACAAGATATGGTAACTCCTTTTTTTAGAAATAGTTTTAATGGAAAACAGCTACACTCATTTATTTGCATGTTCTCTGTGGCTACTTTGCCAACGATTAAAGAGCTGTCATTGAGACTAAAGGGCCCACAAAGGCCTAGAATTGACTCTCTATCCCTGCAAGAACAGTGCTTCTCAAATGAGCATCTGAATAATACTAAATCAGTTTAATGTACATTTGTGGTGCCAATGCTATAATCGGTCAACCAAACTTTTGGGAGTAGGACCTTACAGCAAGATTGACATGGGTCCCAGGGTAGACATCAAATGTACTAAACGTTTTTTTTTTTTTTTTTTGTCTTTGTGAGACAGAGTCTTGCTATGCAGTTCAGGCCGGCCTTGAACTCACTTTGTAGCCCAGGCTGGTCTTGAACTTGCAACAATCCTCCTGTCTCACCCTCCTGAGTGCTGGCATTATAGGTATGCACCACCATGCCCGGCCTCAGATGCACTAAACGGGCCTGCAACCTCAGGACTGAATCCTAAGGCATAAGAAGCTGCCCCAGTACCATTTTGTATAGATTCTATACCCTGAACCTTCTTCATCAGTCTCTTCTAAGGTCTCTTTTTCTCTGGAAAGAGACTCCAAATCTTCCATTTTGAAACTAAATTTAGATTCTGGAACCACAACTTATTCCGCAATCTCTGAAATTAATACTAGAATTAAAGGTTGTTCCTAAATGTCTTTATGAGGCTATCTAGTGAAAGATATAGCTGAAACAACATTATCTGGCTTCTCTACCTTGAATCATTTCTTCAGGGTGAAGTTTTCCAAAGTCCTGCTTTGATTCCGTGAGGTCTTAAAATTCTGGTCATATGTACAACAGATGTCTTAGCTCTCTGATTTAAAACCAAATCTACAGTCTGTACTCCTCAGTAGTATTTCTCAAGCAAGCTTTCATTTGATAGTAAATTCTAGGTAAGACTTTTGATTGAATGGAACACTGAGGATATTCAACTGATTTGCTATGAATCTGATACAATTTCATCTGCTATGTAAGTATTTTATAACTGAAGTAACTCAGTTCACTGAGATGAGAAGAAAAGCTACTTGGGATGTCTGAAGCTCAATGGGATCCTAACTACTATGTCACAGAAAAAGTTGAGTTGTTCCAACTGCTGGTGCCTAAAGAATTGTCCTTGGGAATATTAGCAAAAATTATGGTGTCCATGCATACAAACAGAATGTGGCTTTTGAAACATTCTGTCCAAATGTACAAGCAATGTGAGTATTGGGGACATCTAATTTCCTTCTAGAAGTCTGGAATTCTGTTGGACAGAGGATCCCTACGTGACCGGGCCTTAATAAAAAGTCCTAAGTTCCTAGTTTAAAATGGGCCTCTCAGCCGGGCGTGGTGGCGCACGCCTGTAATCCCAGCACTCAGGAGGCTGAGGCAGGAGGATTGTGGCGGAGTTCAAGGCCAGCCTGCGCTACAAAGTGAGCTCAAGGCCAGTCTGAACTGCACAGCGAGATCCTGTCTCAAAAAGACAAAAAAAATAAATAAATAAATAAGGAAAGGGGCCTCTCTGAATAGACATATACACATGTGGCTGGATCTCACTGCTGAACAGAAGGCATGCCCAGTGTGGCTCCTCACAAGAGGAAATGCACAGAGAACCGGCACACGGATTCCTAGACAGCCCGACCGCTATGTCTTTTTCTAGTACTAATCTGGTTGTGTAGCCTTACTGTGCAGCCATAACAAATCTTATTCCGGAGTGAACTACATGCTGAGTCTGGTGAGCCTCCCAAGCAAAGTACTGAACACACACATGTTTTGGAAACCCTTGAAGCAGAACTCAATCTATAGACACATAGACAGATGGACAGATGGAGAGAGATCACGGTATTTTTAAGAAAAAATGCCTAACGTTTACACCTGTTACCTTGAGCAGGAGACTGCCGCTGTTGCTTTCGAATGATGAAAAGAATTGGCTCTTGAGCATGTAAAAGGATGTACTCCACTCCAACCATCTGACTGAAACAGACAGACACCTCAATCTGAGCGCCTACGTGACTCTGCAGAGCATTCAAATCACATGAATTGTAGCAACGCGTAAACAGGGTTAGAGTTGCCTGTGTGGTCTGAAAACTTTTGCTGTTAAATAAAACTGGCTGATTTCTGGCTAGGTAACAGACAGACAAAGAGTCGGTTTGGGCTCTTCTTTTTGGTCTTTCTGAGACAGGGTCTCACTATGCAGTTCAGACTGGTCTTGAACTCACTTTACAGTCCAGGCTGTCCTCAAACTCTCAGCCACCCTCCTACCTCAGCCTCGTAAGTGCTGGGATTACAGATGTGCGCCACCATGCCTGGCCAAGAATTGGTTTTTAAATGACAAAATTTTCCTACAAAATTTACCATGAGTTTGCATGAATATTTTGACAGAAAAATACAATCAAAAAACGTTTCAAAAAGGCACTCAAAAAACGTTTCCTGACCAAAGCCTATACATATATAAAATATAAACACCGAAAACCTTACCCTCACCCCAACACACTTTTGCCCTGCCAGACTGTTTAAAAGCAACAATGTTATCTTATTAATAGTTCATAACAAAAACCATTTAAAATACTATAGAAATTTAAGTTCGTAAAATCTACCACATACAATACTTCGGTAAAACATGATAAATTATATACAGTTTCAGAAACTTTCATAATAGTAATAAATTCTTAATTATTTAGCACCCTTAATCTGAAGAATCTTCCCTTATGTTTGACTGAATTTTATTACTTTATTTGTCAAAGAAAAATCTATTATAAACCAGATTATGGTATGGCATAAAACGTACAATTAGATTTACAAGGGAACAGTAATTGTGATTGGTTGAGAACTACAACTGCACTGCTAAAGCCACTCAGAGTGGCAGTGGGAATTTAAACAGACACTACCAAGTATACAAAAAAGATGGAGTTGCAGATGACCACTAATAATTCCCCTGGATAGCAAATTGGTAAAAGACAAAGCTTAAATGTTTCTTCCAAAATTCTACTCTGTACTTCATAATCCACAGCTCAAAAAGAAGTGTTTGTTACAAAATCTCTAGCTGGCAAAGAAGCTACCTTCTTAAAGAGACTTACTTCAAGTGTTCTAACGTTAGCCTCTGCATTTTGACCACTTCATTATTACATGTTCTGTCATAGAAAGGATTACTTCTTTCTGAAAAGTAATCCAGGACACTTCCACTGTTCAAAATGGGGATCCAGGAGCTGTCGACCCAAGAGATTCCCAGCAGATTATCTACAGGAAAAAAAACAAGGTAAAAGATTAGAATCGAGGAATAAAATGCAATTTAACAAACATCTATCATGAATCTAATGTGGCAGGCCCTATGAATGTAAGAATGGCATGGATCCTAACCTATGCATTCTCACAGAAGAGAGAAATACACACGAAAACAATGACAACACAATACCGTAATACAATGAAGGTATGGATAAATGAGTTATGAAAGCACAGAAAAGGGAGCAGAATGTTTTACCCAGGGGAATGAAAATGATTTTTCATAGGTAGATTTTAACAGTGTATGTTGAAGAACAAAAACTTGAGCAGGCATGGTGGTGCATGCCTATAATCTCAGCAGTATGGGAGGCAGAGGCAGCAGGATCCCACATTCAAATCCAGCCTAGGTAACTTCACAAAACCTGTCTCAAAATTTAAAAATGGGCTGGGGATTCAGTTTAATGCTAAGGCCCAGGGTTCAATCTAGAAGAGAACAAAAAAAAAGAGACCTAGCCATGGAAAAAAAGGATAAAGCAATTCCACACAGAGAGAATTCACATACAGAACTATAAAAATACAAATACATTTAGAGAACAATTTGATTAGGAAAAATGTTAAGACTTGATATATAGAAAGATCTTTTCAAAAACTGAAAATCCTGAGTTTTTATGTGCTGGTTACTAATTTTAAAAATTTCAAACACATCCTCAGGCACCAGTTTGAGATCTCTCACTTTAGGACAAAGAAATAAGTCATGGAGTTATTATTATAGATGAGAATCATGATGTAAAAGTTCAGAGATAAACGGTAAGCTGAATTCCCTTATTGCAGACACACTGCTTCGCATTTGAGTAGAATTAAATCTTTAAAAAGACATGGTAAATAGATACATTTAACTAAGGAAGCTTTTGCTTTTTAGTAGTACTAGGGACTGAACCCAGGGCCTTCACACTTAGCCCACTGTGGGCCTAAATTTGAGACCCTCCTGTCTCAGGTTCCCAGAACACTGGGATTACAGGAGTGTGCCACCTGGTGGCTCTTTCTCTATGCTCAAAACAATTATTGGCTATTAGCTGTGCTAATGTTTCATACCACTAAGGACCAAATACCACCAGGTTTAAATCATGAAAATCAAAATGCCTATATAACAGGTTGAAAAATTTCACCCTCTTCTACATTGCAATTACTCCGGCATCTTTGAAGAAGTCAGATCTAATTCAAGGTGACAGTCAGTTTTAAGCAAAATGAATCAAATCAGAGGCATTTTTTTAAGTAAAAATGTAAAATGTGCTGTATGTGCCCTAAAATAAAGGAGACAAATGAAGTACACAGTAACCAAATTGATTAGTACAATATTACTATGACTTGTTAAGTAAAATAAAGAAATCAAGAAAGCCTTCATATAATTTGAAAAAATAATTAGTATAGACCATTATATAGTTCATTATACATTATATCATGCCATAACCAAAAATGAGACACCAGGAAATATTTTCAGAAAAAATCTTTTTTTGCTAATGAAAAGCAACAAAAGATAATCACTATTTTCAGTTTAAATTCTGTAGTCTTAAATTATTAACATGTCTACTTACAACAAAATTCCCCATACAATTCTTTTTAATTTTCTTACAAAATTATCATTTTCCCTCCCTCAAAAATGCTTCCTATGTCCTTATCTTTCTATACATTGCTACTGGCTTTTATCAGGCCCTCATTATTTTATGCCCATATCTATAACTCTTCCTGTTGGCAGGTAGGATTGATAATTATGAAGACTAGCTATGTAAAATACTTAGCAAACTGTAACCTAATAAATGTCAAATATGATAATAGTGGTGTTGGTGACGGTGTTTTCTGTTTTGGTTTGTTGTTTTGTTTTTTGTTTTTTTTTTGAGACAGGGTCTTGGTGTGTAGCCCAGGCTGGCCTCAAACTCAATCCTCCTGCCTCAGCTTCCCGAGTGCTGGGAGTACAGTCATACACCATGCCAGCTTTTTCCCCATTCTGATGGCAAGTTTTATATATTTTCATTGCTAACATTCCAAGTATTAGTATTTCAAATGGAGATAGAAGGAAGAAAGGTAGAGTAAAAAGAAGATGTATTATACACATGTACCAACTCTGCACAACAAATATAATCACTATGTACTTCACACATGTACCAATAAAAATAATTGTTTTAAAAAAATAGGAAAAACAAAACAAAAAAAGAAGCCAGGCATGGTGGCGCATGCCTGTAATCCTAGCCCTAGGGAAGCTGAGGCAAGAGGATCTGCAAGTCTAGACCAGCCTGGGCTACAAAGCGAGTTCAAGGCCAGCCTGAACTGCATAGCAAGACTCTGTCTCAAAAAGACAAAAAATAAATAAATAATTAATAAATAATAGAAGAAGCTACACATGGACAGCATGCGTGCAATCCTGGCACCTCGAGTTTGAGACCAGTCTCGGCTACATAGTGAGTTCAAGACCAACCTGAACTACATAGTGAGACCCTGTCTCAAAAAACAAAACAAAACTAAACAAAAAACAGAAGAACAACAACAAACTACAAATGCACCACTATTAAATTGTAGGTTTTACTCATTAGGAATCAGAACAGGACCTGATTCATAGAAATTTGCAAATGCTTATTAATTCATGCTGGAAGGACAAGGACAAGTATGACTTACTCTAAGAGATCTTCATCAACTCATTTACACAGACTCCAGTATCAAAGGATGTTCATCCACATAATGGTTAACTAAGATTAAGGTATGGTGTACAGCTATAAAATAAAGCATAATTATCTGTCCCACTTGGAGATTACCTGTGACCACAACTTCATAAGACCACAATACCAAATCAAGCAGATTCCAAACACCTCTTCCTGTCTCCACGGTTAACACCTTTGTCCAAGCAACTTCCAACTCTCCATCTATTTCAGAAACAGTCTCCTAACTGGTTTCCCTAATTCTACCCTTGTTTTCCTACACTGCTCTCAACCACAAGGATCCTAAAAAGGGGGCAGTCATATGTCATCCACCTGCTCAAAACCCTCTGGTGGCTCTCCATTTCCGACAGTGGAAAAGCTAAAGCCCTCACCGCTGGTTACAATACCTCCCCAAGGTCATCTTCCCACACCTTCCCTCACTCGGCCTCTACCCATACCAGCCTCCTTGGTGCTCCCCTAAATCACCACTCCTACTACTTTAGAGCCTTTGCTAACAAATCTAAACAAAAAGTAAATCATTACAAATGCAAGCTTCCTTAATGTAGTCTTATGAACTAAGTGCTTCTCTTTTTATTCACACTCTTGACAATCTGCAAGTGATGAAATCAGGCACTTGAAACTCTCACGATAAAAGATAAGCACATAAAATCATGACCCAGAAATACTAAAGACTTTTAGATGACCACAAATAAGTCTGCTAGACCTTAATTCCGTCAGTATAGAGGAAATTTCTCTTTCCTTTAAACATAAGTACACACAAGCAAAATCTTACATACTTTGCAAAGATCAAAAAGCAATTAATAGGCTGCATATTTATCCACTGACCGAATCAACAAGTATTCTGAGTACTTCTACAATTCAGCTGTGAAAAATAAATGACCCCCCCAAATAATTACAGTACTGAGTGTTAGGTGAAAGATATTACAGACTCAAAACTAAAACTTACAAGCTCTGTGGGGTGCGATCTCAAGAACAAGGCAGCCCCCATGTGAAGCCCCCAGAAGCCCCATCACAGTAGGCTCATATCCCACTGTCCTCTCTGACCAAAGGCCAGCCCTTCACCCCGATATAACGCCCCCAATACCGCTACAGCGCAGAGGTCGTACGGAGAACGGAAGTTCAGGTCGGAGGAACGTTTTTAAGACCCTCATCAGGAACTCGGGAAACCTCGGCGACCCTTCTTGCTTAGAGCCTTAGGTCGTCCACAGAAACTATCCAGAAGCGCATGAGACCTCACAAGGTAATATGAATCTTGCCCCCGCGAGCTGTAAACCCCAGGCGCGTCCACAGTCATGTAAAAACCACCACAACGTTACCTCGGATATCCACCGCCGCCATAATTCCCAACGCGCTCGGAGACGCTCTTTCCGGCGCCGAGTAAAGCGCCTGAGCGCGACTACAGAACAGTTCAAAATAGTACGGGTGGTGAGAGGGACAGAAAGACGCAGATCCGCGGAGAGGGACGGAAACTGCAGGGTGAGCTGGGAAGGTGGGCGGGGTTTGGGAGGAGGGGATGGGGAGGGACGGAAAGGGGCGGAGCTGAGGGGCGGTGGCAGGGGTGAGGGGGCGG
>NW_004955523.1:4536571-4549097 GCF_000276665.1 Chinchilla lanigera | reverse complement strand
AGCTGCCTGTAACATTCCCCCCTCTGAAGAGGTAACCTGAACTGCCCCGAGGGAGTAACAGGTGATGACTGCTCTGGCTTTTTCAGGCTGAAAGGGGTAGTAGTTGTTGATTGGAAGTCAGTGATACTCTTCAGAGGGTCTATCTAAAGGCCATCGAAAGATCCCAGGTGTTTTCATCTTTTGTAGGTGTATAGCTTTAAATCTGGAGAAGACAAAACCAAAGAAACAAGTATGCATGGGCCAAATAATATCAGCAGGATTATTATGAATATAGTCAATAAAGATTTCCACCAGAGGAACCAGTAATGGCCTCCCATAGAGAGGATAAGGTCAGAACTACGAGCTCCACTAGTTAAGCACTAGTCCCAGGTGTAAGTGAGGAACTTTCAAGAGTCCAGTGTAGAGTTATCACTGCATACCCTGCCTTCCTTGTTCCATTTTCCATGAAGGGGCTGCCATCACAGAAAAGGGTCAAATCAGGGTTAGTAAGGGGTGTGTCTAATAAGTCTTCTCTAGCTGCATATGTATGGAGAATTATCTGCTCACAATCATGTCTGTCAGCCTCAATTTTTCCTCCTTTTCTGACAAAAAGGTAGCAGGGCTTAAGGAGGAACATGTCTTTATTTGAATGGCTGATCCTTCTAGAAGTAGAGCCTGGTATTTAAGAGGTCGGCTGTCTGATAGCCAGAGGCTCCCTTTGGACAAAAGAAGTCCTGCCACATTGTCAGGCATATATACAGTGAGATCTTTTCCTAAAGTTAGCTTGGATGTTTCTGGTACTAAGAGAGCTACAGCTGCCATAGCTCTAAGGCAAGAAGGCCATCCCTTTGCTACAGTGTCTAAGTCATGACTCAGATACCCCACAGGCTGTTGTGTGGGTCCCAGATTCTGCATAAGTACTCCTAAAGCCATACCTCGCCTCTCATCGACATATACATTGAAATGGTGTCCTGTGGGGAGGCTTAGGGCTGGCGCATTTAGGAGACCTTGTTTAAGTTTCTGGAATGCTATTTGGGAATCAGGTTCTCAGGTTAAAATATAGGTATCTGGCTTTTGGGCTTCTTTTGTAAGTTGATAGAGGGGTCTTGCAATCTCCCCATACCCTGGTATCCAGAGGCGACAAAAGCCTGCAATTCCTAGGAACCCCCTTAGCTGTTTTAGGGTCTTGGGCTGTGGGAAGGAAAGAATTGGTTTAATTCTGTCCTTTCCAAGCCTTCGGATTCCCTTGGATATTTTACCTCCAGACTACAAAGCTGTGCTTTAGATTTAGAGACCTTATAACCTCTGTCTGCTAGAAAATTTAGCAAAGCACAGGTGCCTTAGCTACAGAGCTCTTTGGAGGGGGCACATAAAAGAATGTCATCTACATACTGTAAGACTGTGACCTGGGAAAACTCAAAGCATGCCAAGTCATGGGAAAGCACTTGCCCAAAAAGATGTGGACTATCCCTGAACCCTCGGGGAAGCACTGTCCACATCACTTGAGAGGCCTGGTCATAAGGATCTCCAAAAGCAAAGAGAAACTGGGAATCTGTATGTAAAGGAATACAAAAGAAAGCATCTTTTAAATCTAACACTGATAACCAACTGGCATCTTCTGGAATTTGAGCAAGGAGTGCATACGGGTTAGGTACGCCTGGCTGAATTGAAACACTGATAACCAACTGGCATCTTCTGGAATTTGAGCAAGGAGTGCATACGGGTTAGGTACGCCTGGCTGAATTGAAACACTGATAACCAACTGGCATCTTCTGGAATTTGAGCAAGGAGTGCATACGGGTTAGGTACGCCTGGCTGAATTGGAACTACTACTGCCTCATTTATCAATCTAAGGTCCTGTAGTAATCTCCATCCCAACTGGGTTTTTGAATTCCCAAGGTGGGAGTGTTGCACAAGTTGTTACAGGGCTCAAGTAAGCCTGGTGCCCTTAGGTTATCAATTATAGGTAATTCTTTTTTAACCTCAGGTTTTAAAGGATATTGTTTCTGGTGAGGAAATATAGTAGGATCTCTGAGATGTATCTGTACTGGAGCAACTCTTAATGCTCTACCTATTTTCTCTTTAGTTGCCCATACTTTAGGATTTATTTCTGTCTCCATGAGGGGAAGACAGTGTACCTGACCTGGATGCATATATATTACAGTATTTAAACAAGATAAAATATCTCTCCCTAAAAGAGGGACTGGACTTTCAGGCATTATCAAAAAGGAATGTGAAAAAAGAAAACCATCCCATTAGAGCCTAAGGGATGTGAAAAATAGCGAATTACCTCCTCTCTAGTGACTCCTTTCACTGAGGTATGACGGCTGGAAGGAAGTCCAGGATTGAAAAGAAGGACCGAGAGACTTATGCCAGTGTCCAGCAATAGGCTGGTGTCTCTTCCCTCTATAGTCATGATTACCCAGGGCTCCTCCATGGAGATGATGGTCCGGCCAGAGGGAGAAGGCAGAGTGTGCCCAGGCCCCTTCACTCCTGCTGGACCAACTGATAGTACTGGTCTGAACTCTGGGGCCTTCACTTCAGAGGGCAGTCCAACCTCCACTGGTCACCTTTGCAGTTACAGCATGGCCCAGGGGGCTTCTTAGGGCAATCCGTCTTAAGGTGGCCTGGCTTCAGACAGCAGTAGCAGATGAATGTAGTCATCGAGTTCCTCTTGGAGCCCCGAGAATCAGACTTAGGGTCTGTTTCCCTTAGTGTTACAGCAAAGGCAGCTGCTTTTTCTCGGTCTCTTTGTTTTCTCTCCTTGGCTTCCTCCTCATCGCAGTTATAAAATACTGAGGAGGCAGTTTTTACTAACACATCAAGTGAGCTATCTGGAGCAAAAGGCATTTTTTGTAGCTTTCTAATATCTGGGGCTGACTGAGTAATGAACTTACCTTTAAGAATAATTTGTCCCTCTACTGAATTAAGATCTAGCGAAGTGTGTTTTATCAGTGCCTCTTGTAAGTGATGTAAGAAAGCAGAGGGGTTTTCCATTTTTTCTTGTTGAATCGCTGACAGTTTAAAATAACTGAATGGCTAAGCTCTTATTAGACCTTCTTGGACATTCAAGAGCACATGTCTGAAAATATCTCCTGTGCCAATCTCTCATATAATCATTAGGCCAATAGGGGTCTTGGGTAAGGATGGCTTGGGTTCCAGTGGGAACTGGTAGTTCTCTTGGCTGTCTTTCTTCTAGCCTTCTAAAATTCATAATATGGTATTCATCTCCAAATGCAATAACAGCCTGTAACACTGCCTGTTTCTCACTAGAGGTCAATGTTTGATTTAAGAGTAACATTATGTCTTTCCAATCTAGCTCATAGGTCTGAGTGAGGCCTCTAAATACCTCAGTGTACTTACCAGAGTCATCTAGAAATTTTCCAAGATCTAACTTTATCTGTTTTAGGTCACTGAGAGAAAAGGGCACATGAACTCTGGTAGTTCCAAATTGTCCATTTACTTCTTGTAATGGATACTGTCCTTGAGAAGTTTGCTTAAACTCAGCTAAGGATGGGTATAGCCCTGTAGAGGCCTGGATTACAGCTGGTCTAGAAGCCCAATCCTCTAGTCTAGAAGGGCAAGTAGGGGAAACATTAGGTTCAGTAATGGTGAGTGAGGCTTTGATTAAGGCTATCTTGTCCTCAGGTTCCAAAGACTGGGGAGGAGCAATCTCAGGCTCTAGAATAGTGGATGTCTTAAGAGTCTGAGGTGTCCCATTTTCCTGTGGCTCACATTTACATTTTGAAACTAAATAAGGACTATTTGTTAATGCAAAGAAAATTTGAACATAGGGCACTTCTGACCATTTTCCTTCCTTTTTACAGTATCTTTCTAGTTCTAAAATAGCATCATAATTAATACTTCCCTCTGCATCGCATTTTGGCTCTAGAGGATAGGTAGGCCATGCACACATGCAGAAAAATATTGAATGGCTCTTTTTCAATGTGTAAGGATCAAATATCTTCCAATGCTTAATCACGCAATTGAGTGGAGTAAGTGACTATGAGTTTCCCATGTCTGTGAAAACAAGAAGAGAAAGTTTGGGCGTCCCCTCCCTATCTCTAATTGATCCTTGTACCCTTAAGGCGTCCCTCAAGTAGATTCCACTCCAGGGCAGGTGGATGCTGTCTGGAGAGAGCAGAGGACAAAATCTGATCAGCCTATCCACCCTCGAACTGACACACGATTCTACCCTCCCAGAAAACTCATGAACCATGCACTTACTCCTCCTGGACATTTACAAGCATAAGTTACAGTTGGTCTGGTGACTGGAATGTCTAAAGAAGGAAGCATATCTTTGTAATAAACTATTGCTTTTTATTCTTTGGAAGAGGGTATATATATATATATATATATATATATATATATATATATATAAAGCCAAGTTGGAAGTAGTTAAAGTATTCTTGAGCCACAAAGGAGATCACCTCTCAATAGAACTAACAATTGGCTGGAGGGATCCTTGCCCCATGCAGTAGAGCCAAGAAGTCTCCAGATGTTTGTGTTCGCTATCTAATCACCTAAGCAACCTTTCTTAGCAACAGGACAAGACTATTTTATTTAAACTTTGAAGCTCACAGGTTAAACATATTTACCACCTAGCAATCATATTTGAATATTGCTAAAGACAAGTTAAGGCTGACAAGAATCCCTTTTTACCCTTAGTTAGCATTCGTAAGGCACAAATGTGAATGGTTTCCCTGCTAGAGGCCAAAATGGGAAGGGTTGCAAGTTGCCTCAGCCTAGTTTCTGAAGGGTGGGGTAGTTAAGTAGCTCAAATGAAAAGCTTGTGGAGAATTCCTAGTCTACTGGCAGAGAGAGATAAGTAAGGTAGGTAAGTGGAGATTTTTCAGTGGTCAGGAGCCAGTTTCTACCAAGGAACTTTGGGTATCTGCCAGAGAGTAGCCCTGGCCATGACCCCTCAGTTGTTCTCAGTTCCTATTGGCCCACACAACCAGAGATCATTCTCCAGAAAGGAATCTAGCTGTCTCTCTGGTCAACATTCCATCAGCCATTGGCTGGAATGGGGATTCACCAAAGAGATGCTGGGGTAACCTATCCTCTGCTTTAAAGAGTGGCAGCTGCTCTAAGAGCATTTAACTAGCTGGCAGAGTGACCGCTGCTTGTCAAAATTCTACAAGGGATAGTGAAAAGCCTGAACAAAATTACCTAGCACTAGCCTTAGGAGAAGAGGAAAGATTGGAGATCCTCCCTTAGACTAAATATGTTTTGGTCCCAGAAGTGTGCTGCTTTCAGAGTTAGCTCCTTCTGGTGTCACCCAGAAGTTGGTTCTCTCCACTGTGTCTCAGGTTCAGCCTCCTGAGGGAGACTTGCCCAGAACACTAAGCCGGGACATGGCTTTTATGTGTGTTCTTCTGGACGGGCAAAATTCCGATGTTTCATCTGACCCAGAGACAGGGTATGTGTTCTATCTCTAAGGTGACTTCCCTGTGTTCAGTGTTAACAAACGCTCATCTTCTATGGGCTTAACTTAGTTGGAACAGTCTAGAGTTCTTTACTAAGTCTGAGCTAGACTTAAAAAGGACCCATCTTACAGTTTATATCAAAGTTTACTAAGAGCATTCTAACATTACCCTCCCTAGCTAAATAATAATCAAGCAATGAAAACCAGTACATTTAGCAACAAGTTCAAACTCAAACACAACATATACCAACATGTAGCAGAAAAAAACAGCAATATAATATTTCATTAAAGAAATATCATAACCTTATAACCTTTCCAAGTTCTACCTTAGATTTATCAACATTTTAACAAAACTGTCTAACAGACAAAGCATGAACAACTATAAGCAACAGGCAAAAGCATAACAATTTGAAGCACAACAATTTGTTACCTAAATAAGTCCCAAGCAATTATAAGCAGCAGGCAAAAGCATAACAAAATTTAAAGCATGAAAATTTGTTACCTAAATGCATCCCAATTCAGAGTCTGTGAAACAAAAGCAAACTCTTACCTCCATCCAAGGATCTCGTTGGGACCTCCAAAATGATACAGGAAAATAAAACCTCCAAACCTGAATGATATCCAGGACAAGTTCGTGTTCTCTAAAATTGAAAAATGAATTTTAGGAACAACGGAGGTTAAGAGCAGAATATATTTATTGAGGGAAAGAAAAGAAAGCTTCTGTCCAAGAGAGGGACAGAAGGGGGGCCTGAGTGGGTTACCCCAAGACTCTGTCTTTTCTAGGGACTTTTATAGAGCAAAACCACAAGATGAGGTGGGTCCAAGGTAGGGGAAAAATGGACAAAACTATGGGCGGCCAATAAGAATTGTTCAGGTAAAATTGATTAAATTGGGATCAGATGGGGAAGCAAGTCACATAGCAAGTGGGCCTGAATACAGAACAGGGGCTTTTCCTGTAAGGGGTTGGGCTGAGGACTCTTCAAGGTGATTGCTACCTAGTTTGAATATCAATCCCTGATGTCCATTCCTAGGGAGGTATGTGGGTGCATTTGTTTAGTCCTTTGTCTTGAAGTCTGGCCCACAGCAAATACGTATCTTTCATGTTGGCTTCTTTGAGGGCCTGGCCCTGTCTGACTGCCTATAATATCTTTGTCTAACTCAGCGCCTATAACAGGAGGATCTTTTTGAGTTTGAGACCAGCCTGCCCTACAAAGTGAGCTCAAGGCCAGCCTGAACTGCATAGTGAGATCCTGTCTCAAAAAGACAAAAATAATTAATAAATAAATAAAGTAAAGAAAATCTGCAGCTTCAAAACAGAAGCCTAGTTTATTCATTTTTCCTTCTCCTAAAACTGCAAACCTGGGCAACTCCTTTCAACTAGAAAGCGGTCTGCCCGGTCACTTTTACTTGCAAATGGCCCTCTTTCACCCATGTGTAGATCACACTTTTGGCTTTCCCCATAGGAATGGCTCCCTAAGAAGGGTGGGCCATCCTTTCCCACGCTGTAAGACTGAGATTAAGACTATATCAAATTCCACAGATGTTTACCCCCCTGAAAGTATAAAAGATCTCAGTCCCCAACTGTACTGTGCCTCGTTTCTTTGAGCACCTGTACTCCACTGTTGAGTGTGTCCTGTATCTTCCTCTAATAAATCTTTATGCCTCCTTTTTCCTGATGTGTCCTGAAAATTCTTCTTTTGAGATGGGAGTCAGTGAACCTCCATCTTTGTTTTAAAGGAGTAAAGTTCTTTATTTCAGCCTAAAGACCCTCATTCCCAGCCCAGCACATGATGACTGCATTCCAGGTGCAATAGCTGGAACACTTAGCAAGACTCTAGAAAGGGAATGAGTCTGTGGCCTGGGGAGTCCATAGAGAGCTTTAGAAAGACTCTCAAGCTCTGGTGCAGCTCTGTGGAAGCAAAATGTCAGAGATGCCAGCAAACGAGGCAAGGAGACAAAAGAGAACCCCAAAACCTGAAAGATGAGTTTCTCGAAAATTTAGGCCCTATGAAGACTCACCAGAATTTAACCACTACCCATGGGCAGAGGGGAGGATGATGAGTTTAATTGGTATTTTTCTGATATAGGGGAACTATAACTCCCAAACTGCTAGATGTCCCAAACACCAAGTTCAGGTTCATGTTCTCTAAAATCAAAGAATAAATTCCAAGAACAACAGGAGGTTAAGAGGAAGAAGAATTGACAGGTGTGGTGGTGCATGCGTGTAATCCCTGCACTCCAGAGGCTGAGGCAGAAGGATCACCATGAATTCGATGCCAGCCTGGGTTACATAGTGCATTCAGGGGCAGTCTGAACTACATAGCGAGACCCTGGCTCAAAGGGGAAAAAAGTAGGAAGAATTTATTGAGAGAAAGAAAGCTTCTGTGTAAGAAGGAGGGAAAGGGGCCCAGAAAGTGGATTGCCCACCAACCCCACCTCTCAAGGGTGTTTATTGAACAAGCCACAAGGTGAGGCAGGTTTAAGGTGGGACAGAACTATAATCAATAAGATTACAAATATGGTCACTTGGGTAATATTGATATCCAATGGGAAATTATAGGATGGGTGAGAGGTGAGACAAAGGTATGGTCAGGCAATAAATTCACAACAAGTATAGTCACTTGGATAATATTGATTAAATGGGGATCAAATTGGGAAACAAAGAGCCAGGTGTGGTGGCAGACATCTGTAACCCCAGTATTTGGAAGGATGAGGCAGGAGGATCATTGCGAGTTCAAGGCCAGCCTGGGCTACAAAGTGCAGCCAGTCTGAACTGCATAGTGAGACCCTGTCTTAAAAAGAAAATAAATAAATAAATAAATAAATAAATAAATAAATAAATAAATTGTGAAACAAGTCACATAGCCAGTGCACTTGGGATAGATGGGGACTTTCCTGGAAGGGGTGGGTTAAGGAGGTTTGGTCCTCAACCCCCAGGTGATTGATGCTGTTTAGAATATCAATCACTGCTGTTCATCCCTAGGGGAAGTATATGGGTGAGTAGTTCTTTTTCTTAAAGTCTGGCCTTTAGTAAAAGCACCTACAGCAATAGTTGTCTTCTGCATTGATCTCTCTGGAGGGCCCAACCCTGTCTGATTGCCTATAATATTTCTACCTAACTTAGCTATCTATAATATTTCCATGTGAGGGAATTCAAAATTTTTGAATCTCAGTGGAACAAAAAGTTTAATGCTCGTATGCTTCAACTTTTGAACTGGGATTTTATACTTGGGGTGGTATGTATAAAATAAGTGTTCCCAGCAGAACGTACATGTAATGAGTACAGTTTTAAAAGGCAGAGTTTTCCAGGCAGAAACATCAAGCTCTTCTTATTGTTTGACTGATTTTCTTACTGTTATATTTTTATCAAGAGAGGAGGAGATTAGGAAGAATTATGACAGAACACAGATCTGTTAATAATGGAACACATAGTAAGCATGGTCAACCAGACCTGGGATTTCACTGATATAGGGGAAAAAACTCCCAGCCTGAACGATATCTGGGATGAGTTTGTGTTCTCTAAAATTGAAGAATGAATTCTAGGAACAACTGAGGTTAAGAGCAGAATTTATTGAAGGATAGAAAGCTCCTGTCCAAGAGAGGGACAGAAGGGGACCCAAATGGGTTTTCAAAGACCCTGTCTTTCCTAGGGATTTTATAGAGCAAAACCACGAGATGAGGCAGGTCCAGGGTGGGGGGAAAAATGGGAACTCCCAAGGTGGGCATGAGGTGGAACAAAACTATGACCAGGCCATAAAAATTGTTCAGGTAAAATTGATTAAATCAGGATCAAATGGGGAAGTGAGTCATGTAGCAGTTGGGCTTGAATACAGAACAGGGGCTTTTCCTTTAAGGGGTTGGGTCAGTGACTCTTCAAGGTGATTCCTACCTATTTAGAATATTAATCCCTGATGTCCATCCCTAGGGATGGGTACGTGGTATGTCCATCCCTAGTGTTGTTTAATCTTTTGTTTTGAGGTCTGGCCCTCAGCAAATATGTCTCCATTTGTAAGGTATCTTATCTTCCATATTGGCTCCTTCCAGGGCCTAGCCTTGTCTGACTGCCTGTAATATTTCTATATAACTCAGCTGCCTATAACAGAGCCAGAAGTTAGACTCAGGAGAACTCCACCAACAGAAGACCAGTCCCAGCCCACATATTCAGAGGCCAAGATCAGCTCCATACCCAGCGCATCTCTAGGATTAAAGATGGACACTATCACAGAACTGTAAATACCAGAGGTATTTTATTACTTTTTTCTCCCTTGTTTGTCTGATTGGCTGTCCCTTTCCTGTCTTGTGGGATGTCATCTTGTTCTGTTTTATATTTGGTGCTTTTTTCTTTCCTTCCACTACCAGAAATTGAACTCATGACCTTGCGCTTGCCAGGCGGGTGCTGTGCCACTGAGCTAAATCCTCAGCCTGGTTATTTTTGTATTTGGATGTTTTTCTCCTCTCTTTCTTTGGTTTCCTTTTCCTTTCTTTTCTTTTTCATTCTTTTTCTCCTTCTTTTTTTCAATGTTTAGGATTCTTTATTTATTTATTTTTATCTTCTTGAGACAGGGTCTTGCTATGCAGTTCAGGCTGGCCTTGAGCTCACTTTGTAGCCCAGGCTGGTCTCAAATTTGCAACAATCCTCTTGCCTCACCTCCCCAGTGCTGGAATTATAGGCTTGTGTGACCATGCCTGGCACTGTTTAGGATTCTTACCTTTCCCTTTTGTTTTCTTCTGTTGATCCTCTTTCCTTCTTTCCCAACTACTTCTTCAATTTGAACTTTCAAGCGAGTAAACATTGTCTCTGCCCTTCCTGACTATTCCTTCACATTCTAGTTCATTCTTTCCCTCCTGTGTCCTCCAGTTTCCCAAAACTCAGGTGATCATCCTTTGACTTCCAGCCTTGACTCTACTATTTGACCTCACTCATCACTTTAGCCTGTCTCCTACCCATTTTAACAGCCCATGTGCCCCGCAGAAGGGAATAATCACCCCACTAAGAGGAAAATCACTGCATACAAGTGCACAATATGCATTTGATTTTATTATATAACTTTAGAGTTTGTTCCTGTGGTTGGAGGTAGCAGGTTAATGGTTACCATAGGTTATCAGTAGTTAAGCTGTACTTGAAACTATTGTTATTACTAACTGTACTACTTTAGCCAGAATGTCATATGTTATAAACAGTTTTTCTCCCCTGTATGATAACACCGTGATTGTATGGGGTTATAATGATCACCACAGTCTAGTACCAAAGGATTAGGAGATGAGCCAAATAGTAATTTTGCATCCTTTAAATTGGGAAGGTAGGGTCTTGGGATAGTTATAAAGAACCACCTACATCCAAAGGATATCACTAAAGAACAGACATCCTCTAGGGAAACTTCAATACTAGGGATAAAGCTATTTATCATAAGAAATTGATAAGCATCAACACAGAAAGCAAAATAAAATTAAAAGGAGAAAACAGGAAATAAAAAAACACAGAAGCAAAATGCAACCTCAGAGCCCCAGCCCACCCAGGACAAGCCATGAACTCAATTAAATAGATGAAATTGGAAGTCAAACAATGGAAATTTATGAAATGATAGCAACAGAAGTGAAAAAACAAGGGGAAAAGGCTATAGCAAAAATAATCTCTCAAGTACAGAAAGAAATGATGCTTAAAATCAAAGACATTAGAGAAGACACAGATAAAAGAATATAGAGCTTTGAAAAATGATGGAAACAAAAAATGCTCATCACAGGAAAAAAATAGAATCAATGAAACAGATCCAAATAGAAATCCAGGTGATTAAAACCTCCATTGAAAGTATATGCAACAGATTGAACAAAGGAGACAATTTTAGATCTTGAAGACAGAACTGCAGCTAGTGACCATGAAAAGAAAGATATCTAAAAAATAGCAAGAGATCATGACATGAGATAATTTGGAGGGCTGGGGATATAACTCAATGGCACAAGCACCTGCCTTGCAAGAGCAAGGTTCTGAGTTTGATTCCCGGTACCAAAAAAAAAAAAAAGAAAAAAAATACTGGATAATTTTTTATGGCAGGGCATGGTGGCACACGCCTGTAATCCCAGCACTCAGAAGGCTGAGCAAGGAGGATTCTTGTGAGTTTGAGACCAGCCTGGGCTACAAAGGCCAGCCTGAACTACATAGTGAGACTCTGCCTCAAAAAGAAAAAAAAAAAGATAATTTAGGCCAGGTGTGGTGGTGCATGCCTGTCATCCCAGCACTAAGGAGGCTGAGGTAGGAGGATCATTCTGAGTTCAAGACCAGCCTGGGCCACAAAGTGAGCTCAAGGCTGGCCTGAACTGCATAGTGAGACCCTGTATCTAAAAGACAAAAAAAAAAAAAAAATCATGAAAAATCAACAGCTACAAGATGACATGAAAAAGAAGAATATAAGATTGATTATTGTCAATGAGAAAGCTAGAGACAGCACAAATGCCATAAAAATTACTCTTCACAAAAATAATAGCAGAAATCTTCCCAAGCATAAAGAATTTTGACATACAAATGAATGAAGCATGAGAACTCCAAACAGCCACAACCAAAATGAAACTACACCAAGACATACAATAATGAATATTCCACAAATTCAGTGCAAGAACAGAATATTAAAAGCTGTTAGAGAAAAGAAACACACCATCTATAAAAGAAAGCCCATCAGGATCATGGCAGACTTCTCAACACAAACTGTCAAGTCAGGAAGAGTATAGAGTGAAGTATTTCAAGTCCTGAAAGAAAATGACTTCTAGCCCAGATTGATGTACTCTACAAAACTATCTTTCTAAATTAATGGAGAAATAAGATACTTCCATGACAAAGAACAACTGAAGAAACTGAGTACCAAACCAACCCTACCAAGAGTACTAAAAGATTCTAGACAGAGATAAAAATGATGACAATTACAAGAACAACAACAGAAACAAATCACCAGGCAAGACAAGCAGTTAAACAGAGGAGAAGAAAAAAAGCAGAGAACTAAACAACAGGAAAACACCATGACAAAGATAAGCCACTGCATATCAATTATAACCATCAATGTAAATGGCCTCAATTCACCCATCAAAAGAAACAGACTGTCAGAATGGATCAAGAAACAAGATCCAACAATA
>NW_004955523.1:4533841-4536351 GCF_000276665.1 Chinchilla lanigera | reverse complement strand
TATATATATATTTGGTATGGGGACTCAAACTCAGGACCTTGTGCTTGCCAGGCAGGTGCTGTGCCATTGAACTATATCCCTGACCCTGAAAAACAATTTTTTGTTTTTCACATGCATCAGGAACACAGAAAAAAGCAGAGGTAGCTACTCTGTTAACAGACAATTTGAACTTTAAACCAAAAATGATCAAAAGAGATAAAGAAGGTCATTACACATTTCTTAGGGGAAACCTTCAAGAGGAAGTGATAACAATCATAAATATGTATGCACCAAATACAGGAGCACCCAACTATATAAGACAAATATTAATAGACATGAAAAATCAAATAAGCAATAACATAATTGTAACAGAAGACCACAATACACCATTGTCACAAGAAGATAGAACAACTACACAAAGAAATAAGAAAGAAATATCAGAACTAAACAAAACCTATGAACAAATGGACCTAGTAGATGTTTTCAGTGTTTCGCACATCACACCTTCTTCGCAAAAGAATACACCTTCTTCACAGCTACACATGGGACATTCTCTAAAATAGACCATATACTAGCCCATAGCACATGTTTAAATAAATCAAGGAAGTGAAATTATCCCATGCATACTATCTGACCATAGTGCAATGAAATTTGAAATTAATGGCAAAAGAAATCACAAAGCTTCATAAACACATGGAAATTAAATAACACCCTCCTAGGCAATCAATGGGTCATAGATGAAATACAGGAAGAAATTAAATAATATCTACAACTAAACAAGAATGCAGATACAACATACTGCAACTTATGGGGTGCAATGAGAGCAATACTAAGAGGGAATTTATAAAACCAGAACAAGCACAAATAAACAACCTAATGTTACAACTCAAACTTCTAGAGAAAGAAGAGCAAGACAACCCAAAGCCCATTCAAGGAAGTAAATTATAAGGATCAGAGCAAAAATTAACTGAATGGAGATCAAAAAAGAAAAAGTACAAATAATTAATAAACCAAAGAGTTGCTCCTTTGAAAGAATAAATAAAATTAATAAACCCTTAACCAAATTTATCAAAAAAGGAAAGAAAAGGCTCAAATTCATGAATTAAGGAATAAAAAGGGTGAAATCACTACAGATCCTATAGAAAATCAGAATATCATGAATACCTACTTTGAAAATTTTTGCTCTCATAGCATGGAAAACACAAAACAAATGGACAGATTCCTAGATATGTATGAATTACCAAAGCTGAATCAAGAAGTATAAAAATTATGAATAACCCAGTATCAGTTAATGAGATTGATAACATGATTAAAAACTTACCAATAAAGAAAAGTCCAGGTCTCGATGGATTCACTGCTGAATTCTACAAGAAATTTGGACAAGATTTAACATCAATACTCCTCAAACTCTTTAATGAAATTGAAAATGAAGCAATACTCCCTAACTCATTCCTGGAGGCAGTATTACCCAGAAACCAAAGCCAGAGAAAGATCCAACCAAAAAAAGAGAACTAACTACAGGCCAATTTTCTAAATGAATATAAACGCAAAAATCCACAAGCAGCAAATCATTAAGAAGATTATACACCATCACCAAGTGGGATTCATTACAAGAGCGGCAGGGATGGCTCAACATATGCAAATCAATAAATGTAATACTACATATCAACAGAGCCAAAGATAAAAATTACATGATCATCTCAATAGATCCAGAAAAAGTTTTGATAAAGTCCAGCACTCATTTTTGATAAAAACCCTACAGAAAATAAGAAGAGATGGTCTTTACCTTAATCTGATAAAAGCCATCTATGACAAACCAACAGCCAACAACATATAAATGGACAAAAACTGAAAGCTTTCACTCTAAAATCAGGAATAAGACAAGGATGTGCACTATCACCACTCTTATTTAATATAGTTCTGGAAACATTAGCCAGAGCAATTAGACAAGAGAGAGGAATGAAAGGAATTAGAACATGAAAGGAAGAAGTGAAATTATCATTATCCACAGATGACATGATTCTCTACATAGAAGATGCCAAAAACTCCACCAAAAAATTCTTAGAGTAAATAAACAAATTCAGTTACATAGATGGATACAAAGTAAACACTCAAAAATCAATAGCATTCCTGTACACAAACAACAAATTCACTAAGAGAGACATTGGGGAAACCACACTATTCACAATAACATCCAAAAAATGAAATACTTAAGAATCATTTTAAAAAAGGAAGTAATGGATCTAAATATTGAAAATTACAGTACTCTGAAAAAAGAGATTGAAGAGAACATCCCAAAATGGAAAGATAAGGCAGGCATGGTGGCATATGCCTGTAATTCCAGCACTTGGGAGACTGAGGCAGGAGGATCATTGGGAGTTTGAGGACAGCATGTGCTACAAAGTGAATTCAAGACCAACCTGAACTCCATGGTGAGACCCTGTCTCAAAAAGAGAAAAAGAGAGAGAGAGGGAAAGAAAGAAAGAAAGAAAGAAAGAAAGAAAGAAAGAAAGAAAGAAAGAAAGAAAGAA
>NW_004955523.1:4531557-4533401 GCF_000276665.1 Chinchilla lanigera | reverse complement strand
AAAAAAAAAAAAAAAAAAAAAAAAGACCTAAGGACCAGTAGAACAGGTTAGAAGATGCAGAGAGAACTCCAAGCACACTCAGCTATCTTATCTTTGACAAAGGAGCCGAGCATGTTTACTGGAAGAAAGATAGCCTCTTTAATAAATGGTGCTGGAAAACCTAGCTTCCCACATGCCAAAGACTAAAACTAGACACATGCACTAAACTAGACTAAAACTAGACACCATGAACTAAATTAAAGTCAAAATAGATCAAAGATCTAAATATTAAAACATGGTGGTTGTGGTGGTTCATGCCTGTAATCTCAGCACTCAGGAGGCTGAGGCAGGAGGATCACTGTGAATTCAAGGCCAGCCTAGGCTAAAAAGTGAGTTCAAGGCCAGCCTGAAGTGCATGGCAAAATCCTGTCTCAAAAATAAATAAATAAATAAATAAATATTAAAATAGAAACACTAAATCTACTGGAAGAGAAAGTATGCAGAAGTTTTGAAGACATAGGGGTAGGCAGAGACTTCATGAACAAAACCCAAAGTGCACAGGAAACACTTCAAAGAATCAACAACTGGGATCTCATCTTATTGTAAAGCTTTTGCACATTAAAAGAAATCACCGACAGAGTGAAAAGAAAACCTACAGAGTGGAAAAAAATTTTAGCCAACTGTCCCCCAGACAAAGGACTTACATCTAAAACATATAAAGAATTGAAAAAAAATTAGACCCCCCACATTCAATGACCCAATCCAAAAATGGGCATCTGAGATGAATACACACTTCTCAGATGAAGAAATACAATAGCAAATAAATATATGAAAAAAATGTTGAACATTACTGGTCTTCTCAGAGATGCAAATTAAAACAATGCTGAGATTCCATCTCAAGGCAGTAAGAATGGCTATCATCAAGAAATCAACTAATAACAAATACAGGACTGTGTGGAAAAAGGAATCCTTCTCCACTGTTGGTGCAAATGTAGACTGGTGCAACCACTATGGAAATCAGTGTGGAGATTGCTCAAAAAGCTAGGATTGGAGGTCCCATTCAACCCAGCTATTCCTCCACGGGGCATTTTTCTAGAAGAATTAAAAACATAGCACAGTGATATATGTGCACCCATGTTTATAGCACCACAATTTGTCATAGCTAAATCTTGGAGACAACACAAATGCCTACCAACCAAGGAAAGGATAAAAAAGAAGTTGTATTTTTTTTTGTCTTTTTGAGACAGGGTCTTGCTATGCAGTTCAGGCTGGCCTTGAGCTCACTTTGTAGCCCAGGCTGGTCTCAAATTTGCAACAATCTTCCTGCCTCATCCTCCAGAGTGCTGGGATTACAAGCATGTGCCACCATGCCCAGAAAGAAGTAGTATTTTTATTCAATGGAGTATTACTCAGCTACAGAGAAGGATAAATTTGAGACATTTATAGGTAAGTGGGAGACAGCGAGTTCTCCGGGAGCGGCAGGGCTCATGGGTTCGAGTCTGTGCTGGACGCACACCACCACGATTCCCAGCTGAAATGCGTGCAGAGAGCCAGGTACTCCCCATCTAATCGCTGAGGGCAGGACGCGAGAACAAAGACCCCGCGGACATTACAGACTGAGTTGCTGTGGCGCAGGGAGGCCCAGGGGATGGGCGGGGCAAGCAGGTTCTCTGAGCAGGCCGAGCAGGGTCCCCCAGCCCCATGCGCCTTGCGCCCAGACAGCAAGTTCTCCAGGAGGGCCAGGGCTCGTGGGTTCAAGTCTGTGCTGGACGCACACTACCACGATTCCCAGCTGAAACACACACAGCCAGGTACTTCCCATCTAATCCCTGAGGGCAGAACAGGTGAACAAGGACCCCGCCGAC
>NW_004955523.1:4518901-4523463 GCF_000276665.1 Chinchilla lanigera | reverse complement strand
CTATTTTGTAAAATGTTGTCTGTCTGTTAGTATTTTCCTCCTTTTATTTCTAAAATAAAAAAAAATAGGTAAGTGGATCCAATTTGAGACCTTACTCCTAAGTGAAATAAATCAATCTCATATGTGTAAATATCGTATTGTTTCCCTTATGTAAGAAGCTGAAAGAGTAAATAAGATCCAAAATATACAATAGGTATTGGGAAATGTGAAGATATTATTCAAAAGGAAAGACACACTGGGATGTGGGAAAGGAGAAAAGAAGGAAGGGAAAAGGAAAAATATATATATGTATGTATGTATGTATACACACAATATAGTTATACTACTAATTGCTCTTGGTTCATTGAAAGGAAAGGTTTATGCCTATTTAATCAGTTTTTATGCCTATATCTTGTAATATGAGCAACTGTTTTTTAGATAACAATAACAGTTTTACTCTCCTTCAATCTTGTTTTGATATTTTATACCATTGTTTTTATTGTTTCTTTTTCTTTTCTTTAAAATAGAAGAAAGATAGGATGAAGGCCTCATTGAACTTTATTAGAAGTTAATGGAGAGAAAAGGCAGTTTACTAGATGTGGCTTCTGCCTCTGGAGTTCAGACTCAAGCAATTAGAAAGACAAAGGCACAGAAACTAAACTGGGGAAGGTCCCAGGTCGCATGATTAACATCAGAACTCCACATTTCCCCTTTACATAATCCTTAAACCTAAATTACTTATCTATAAGCCCCCCATAATCTTACTGTTCACCAATGGACAGGAAAAGGATATATGACTGGAAGAAATCCAAGGACGACTTACCAGGGAGCCAATCAGATTCCAGGAGCCTACATGGGACAAGGATCTCAATAAAAGACTTATAGACAGCTAAGTTATTTAGAAACGTTGTAGGTAGTCAGACAGGGCTAGGCCCTGGAACAGTCACGAGAAAACTGTGGCTGAAGGTGCATTTGCTGAAGGCCAGGCTTCCAGGAAAGAGGAAAGACTACACCTGTCTATACTTCCCCTAGGGGTAAGCAGCAGTGATTGATATTCTAAAGACACATCAATCATCTGGGGGTGGAAGACCAAATTGCCTTAACCCACTGCTTCCTGGAAAGTCTTTGTCTGCCCATGTGCACTTACTGCATGACTTACTTCCCGATTTGAACCCCATGTAATCAGTATTACCTAAGCAACTATACTTCTTGTGACCTTACTGGTTCAGTATAGATTTGTCCCACCTCACACCCACCTTGTGACTTCCCATTGGATCAATATTACCTAAGTGACTACACTTGTAATCTTATTAGTTGACTATAGTTTTGTCCCACCTTGAGCCTGCCTCACCACATGGCTTTGCTCAATAAAACACGCTTGAAAATGGGGGGTGGTGGGCAATGCATTTTCCAGGCCTCCTTCTGTCTTGTTTATTTATTTATTTTGTTTTATTTTATTTATTGTCTTTTTGAGACAGTGTCTCACTATGTAATTCAGGCTGGCCTTGAGCTCACTTTGTAGCCCAGGCTGGTTTCAAACTCACAACAATCCTCCTACCTCAGCCTCCTGAGTGCTGGGATTACAGGCGTGCACCATCATGCCTGGCTTAGCCACTTTTAATATTCTGTTCTTGTGCTGAATTTTTGGAATCTTGATTACGATGTGCCTTAGTATAGATTTATTTTGGTCATGGCTATTTGGAGTTCTATATACTTTATTTATTTTATGTCAAAATTTTTATCCATGTTTGGGAAGTTTTCTCCCATTGTTTTTCTGAGGTAGATTTTTTTTAATGTATTGTGCAGTCTCCAGGTTTCTCATTGACTCTAATCCATCTTATATTGTTTTCCCCTGTCTCTTGCTATCTTTAAGATGTTTCCTTTATAGTTGCTATTTGCAATCCTGTCTCCTAGATCTGATAGTCTATCACCCACTGCATTCAATCTGTTCTGTGTACTTTCAGTGGAGTTTTCAATCTCCTGGATTTCTATTTGTATCTATTTCATGGATTCCATTTCCTTCCTACGTTGGGCATTCATGGCTTCCATCATTTTCATGAGTTCTGTTTTGTTTTTTTTTTTTTTTTGACCTATGTCTGCTTTAATGTCCTTCATTCTGATCATCATTTCTTTTTGCACCTTCGAGGTTGTTTTTCTATGACCTTTTCCATTTGCTTTTTCACTTGTTGCTATAATTTCAGAAAGTTCCAGTGGTTGGCTTATGATTTCCTCTGTCTCATTGTGTTCTGGACTTGGCCTGGGTGGCCTGGGGGCTGGGGTTGATTTTTGCTTCTGCATCTTGTCATTTTTCATTTCTCATTTTTTATTTTTCATTTTCTTTTGTTTTCTGAGTTGATGCTTGCAGATTTCTTATGGTACATAGCTTTATCCCTAGTATCAAGGCTTACCTATGAAATGTCTGTTCCTCAGGGATGTCTTCTGGATGTAGGTAGTTCTTGCTGTTTGTGTCTATCCCAGGAGCCTACCTTCACAATGTGTTGAGAAAGAGAAGTTGCTACTTGCCTCAGCACCTGGTCCTCTGGTACTGGACTACAATGATGGTTATGACCACAGACAATCACAGTGTTGTCATACATTGGAGAAAAACTGATAACAGGTATGACATCCTGGCTAAAATGCAGTTAGCCATAATGATAGTCTGAAGCACAGCCTGGCTGCTGACAAAATTTGGTAACACTTAACCTGATACCTTTAACCAGAGCAACCTTGGGCTGCATAAAAGAGGAAAAAGCAAGATAAAAGTATACCATGGAGAAAGCAGGGCAGACTATTATGTGGAAAGCGATGGTAGCAAGCTCTTCTTGGTATCTGTGTCCTTTTACGCTGTCCAAATATCAAGGAAACCTGCAAGAATTTCTACACGTTGGTCCTGAGAGGTGGTGCTAGGACCCACCACCTGAGGTCGATGTCAGGTCTAGGCCATCTTTTTGAACACCTGCTTAAATTCTCATGAGAATTCCATATACAGGGCTTTGAGAACAGTTCTGTGCATGTGCTCCAGGATCTTATAAATAACAAGTTGTGCCTACTTCTTCAGGCAGCTTTGCCATGCTGTTACAGGCAGCTGAGTTAGACAGAAATATTATAGGCAGTCAGACAGGGCCAGGCCCTCAAAGGAGCCAACAGGAAGGACAAGATAAGATACCTGTGGGCCAGACCTCAAGACAAAGGACTAAACAAACACACCCTCTTACCTGCCAAGGGATGGACATCCTGGATTGACGTTCTAACTAGGTAGCCATCACCTTGAAGAGTCCTTGACCCAGCTCCTTACAGGAAAAGCCTCTGTTCTGTATTCAGGCCCACTTGCTATGTGACTTTCTTCCCCATTTGATCCCAATTTAATCAATTTTACCTGAACAATTCTTATTGGCTGCCCATAGTTTTATCCATTTTCCCCCTACCTTGGGCCCGCCTCACCTCGTAGTTTTGCTCTATAAAGGTCCCTAGAAAAGACAGAGTCTTGGGGTAACCCACTCAGACCCCGCTTCTGTCCCTCTCTTGGACAGAAGCTTTCTTTCCCTCAATAATTACATTCTGCTCTTAACCTCTGTCGTTCCTAAAATTCATTCTTCAATTTTAGAGAACACGAACTCATCCCAGATATTGTTCAGGTTGGGAGTTTTTATTCTCCTGTATCATTTTGGAGTTCCCCACCGAGATCCTTGGACGGAGTAAGAGTTTGCTTTTGTTTCATAGACTCTGGATTGGGATGCATTTAGGTAACACATTTTTTTTTTTTTCTGGACGGGGAATTGAACTCATGACCTTGCACTTGTCAGGAAGGCACCGTGCCGCTGAGCTAAATCCCAGCCCCTAGGTAACAAATTTTTATGCTTCAAATTTGGTTATGCTTTTGCCTGTTGCTTATGATTGCTTGGGACTCATTTAGGTAACATTATTGTGCTTCAGATTGTTATGCTTTTGTGTGTTGCTTATAGTTGCTTATGCTTTGTCTGTTCTACAGTTTGGTTTGAATGTTGATAAATCTAAGTTAGAACATGGAAAGGTTATAAGGTTATGATATTTCTTTAATGGAACATTTTATTCCTGTTTTGTTCCAGTACATGTTGGAATATGTTGCATTTGATGCATTTGAGCTAGTTGCTAGATGTACTGGTTTTCCTTGCTTGATGCTATTTAGCTAGGGAGAGTAATGTTAGAATGCTCACAGTGAACTTTGATACAAGTGCTTTCCCATGACTTGGCGTGCTTTGAGTTTTCCCAGGTCACAGTCTTACAGTATGTAGATGGCATTCTTTTATGTGGCCCCTCAGAAGAGCACTGTACCCAAGGCACCTGTGCTTTGCTAAATTTTCTAGCAGACAGAGGTTATAAGGTCTCTAAATCTAAAGCACAACTTTGCAGTCTTGAAGTAAAATATTTAGGACTCGTCGTATTCAAGGGAACCCGAAGGCTAGGAGAGGACAGAATTAAACCAATTCTTTCCTTCCCACAGCCCAAGACCCTAAAACAGCTAAGGGGGTTCCTAGGAATTGCAGGCTTTTGTCGCCTCTGGATACCAGGGTATGGGGAGATTGCAAGACCCCTCTATCAACTTA
>NW_004955523.1:4490773-4517356 GCF_000276665.1 Chinchilla lanigera | reverse complement strand
AAAAAAAAAAAAAAGTCCCTAGAAAAGACAGAGTCTTGGGGTAACCCACTCAGGCCCCGCTTTTGTCCCTCTCTTGGACAGAAGCTTTCTTTCCCTCAATAAATATATTCTGCTCTTAACCTCTGTCGTTCCTAAAATTCATTCTTCAACTTTAGAGAGCACAAACTCGTCCCAGATATCATTCAGGTTGGGAGTTTTTATTCTCCTGTATCAATGCCTTACTGTCTTGTTAGTTTCATTGGCATATTTGTACATGAGCATAAAATACTTTGATTATTTCTCTCTCCCCTGACCCCCTTGCTTTTCTCTCACCCTTTCTATGATCCTTTTCCTCTTCTTTAATATTCTTCTTTTAACTTTTGCATTCTTTTCCTCACCTCTCACTTTCATATATGAGAGAAAATATGCCATGCTTGTCTTCCTGATTCTGGTTTATTTTGCTTAAAATGCTGATCTCTTGTTCTATCCATTTTTCCTGTAAATGCCCTGATTTCATCCTTCAATACTCCATTGTGTATATGCCACATTTACTCTCTCCGTGCAACTGTTGATGGACTCCTAGGCTGTTTCCTCAACTTAACTATTGTGAATTGCATTACAATGATTGTGAGTATACAGATGTCTCTATAGTAGGCTGACTGTAATTCTTCAAAAAATATACTAAGTAGTGGCATAGCTGGTAACTATAATTTTAGTTTTCTGAGGGACCTCCATACCGATTTCCATAATGATTGTACTAATTTCCCACCAACAGGGTAGAAATAGTTCCTTTTCCCCTGCATAGTCACCAGTATTGATTGTTTTTTGTTTGTTGATGTATTCATTGATGGTAGTCTTTCTGAGTGGGATGAAATGGAAGCAAAACGTGGTCTTGTTTCACATTTCCCTGCTGGGTAAAGATGTTGAACATTTTTTCTGTATACTTATTGGCTAATGTAGTTCTTTTAAGAAGTATAAGTTCAGTTCATTTGTCCATATATTCGTTGGGTTAGTTTTTTTTTCTTTTACTGCTAAATTTTTAAATTCTTTATATGTTCTGGATATTAACCCTCTATCAGAAGAATATCTGGCAAAGCTTTTCTTCCATTCAAACTCAGACCTTGCAGAAGCTTAACTATCCCATGGTTTCCCTTATGTGAGAAACCCAAGGTATAAATAATTTAAAGAGCAAAAAATAAAGAGATAGATGATAAGGAATAGGGAGATAGACCTTTTGCAAGTAGGAAAGAAATTTGGAGAGGGAAGAAGAGAAGAGGAAGGGAAGAGGAAGTGAGAGTAAAAAGGATTTATTTGTGATATGTGCATCAACTCAAGGTGAATGTATCAATTATGGGTCACAAACATTTACTAATAAAAACATTTTTTAATAAGAGAAAAAAGTTCAGGTCCTCAGCTTAGGTCTAATTCTAAGTGCTTTGTAAAGTTTTGCTTCATTTTTTTGACCCATGAGTTACTCATACACATTTTTAAAATTTGTAAATTTACACTGTGGAATTTTAATTTTTTTTTTTTTTTTTTTTGGTCTTTTGGAGAGAGGATCTCACTATACAGTTCCGGCTGGCCTTGAGCTCACTTCACAGCCTAAGCTGGCCTCAAACTCACAACGATCCTCCTGCCTCAGCCTTCTGAGTGCTGGGATTACAGGTGTGTGCCACCACACCCGGCTCACTGTGGAATTTTAAAATGTACCCTTTTATTACTTTTGACCTTAACTGGATTTTTCTCATAGAATGTGTTGTGTATAATACCTACTCTTTTTATTTATTTGTATTTGCTTTATGCCTTGTATGTTTTTTCCTTTTTTCCCATTGGTACATGTTTGCAGTACATGATGACTGTGTTCACTGGGAGGAGTTGATGTATGTACATGACACATCTTAATTCTTTTTATGTCCCTTTCCCATCCCTTTCCTCTGGCTGTGTTTTTTCCCTATCCTCCTTCCCCCTCCTTCCATCTCTCTTTTTATCCTATTTTCTATCTTTTACTTTTCTTTTTAGTTATATCTAAAATTTTCCATGCAAAACAAACAAAATGATATCTAAACTCACTTGGTTGATTTATTTCACCTAACATTGTGGTCTCAAGGTGCATCCATTTTCCTACATATGACTCAAATTTATCCTTCTCTATGGCAGAGTAGTACTCCATTGTGTTTAAATATCACATTTTCAGTATTCATTCAACTGTTGATGGGCATATAGCCCACCTCCAAGATTTAGCTATTAATTGTACTGCTATAAACATAGACAGGTACTGTAATAAAATGCCTTTCACTCTTTCAGGAAGATAACTAAGGATGGGTGGATGGAGTACAATGAAATCTCAGTGTTGTTTTAATTTATATTTCTCTAAGGACAAGAGATGTTGAACATATTTTCATGTATTTATTGGCCATTTGTATTTCTTCTTCTGAGAAGTGTCTGTTCATTTCAGTTGCCCTTTTTATAATTATATCTTTTATTTTGGGGAGTCTAGTTTTTTGAGTCCTTTATATATTCCAGATATTAGTCCTCTGTCCAAGGAATATCTAGCAAAATTTTTCCACATTCTCTAGATTGTCTCTTTACTCTATTGCTTGTTTCCTTTACTGTGCAGAAGGTGCTTAATTTGATGTGACCCCATTTGTTGATTCTTGGGGTTCTGTGAAGAAAGTCTTTGCCTTTGCCTATGGCTTCAAGAGTTTTACCTATATTATCTTCCAGCATATAAGTTTTTGTTTTAATGTTCAGATCATTGATCTATTTTGATTACTGTTTAGTTCACAAGAAAGATATGGATCTAGATCCAAACATGTGCATATTGATTGCCTATTTTCCCAACACCATGTATTAAAGAGGCCATCTTTCCTGCAGTGTATGTTTTTGGTGCCCTTGTCAAAGGGTAGATAGCTGAGTATGCCTGGCATTGCTCTGCTTCTATTCTGTTCCACTGATCCACAAGTCTGTTCTTTGTTTTGTTTTTGTTTTTGCCAACACCATGTTGTTTTTATCACCGTAGCTTTGTAGTATAACTTGAACTCTGCAATTGTGATTCTTCTTGTTTTCTCTGGGTTGTGTAGGATAGCTTTTGGTATTCTAGAGCTCTTCTGGTTCCATGAAAATTTTAGGATTGTTTTCTCTAGTCCTATAAGGAATGCAGATGATATTTGGTTGGAATTGGGTTAAATCTGTATAGCACTGAAGTTTGGCCATTTTGACTGTATTGGTTTTATCTACCCAGGTGTTGGGGACCATCAATTCACAATGGCTAATTTTGCATACTTCCCTAAGGGATAAATGGAAGTTTGGGATTATCAGTTTCACCCTTCTGAGATTTTCCATTAGCTCTTTAGTGATGGGCCATCTTCTCCCACCCACTAAGACTAAACTAAGACCACTAAGATTAAAAACACTCCAGGGCAAGATCCTTCTTAGCCTAAGATCATCTCCACCCTCTTGAGTAATCCCAGGATTATCCATGCCAGCTGAGCCATTGAACTCTGAGTCTTCTGCCAACCTTTCATCTTCTGCTAGCCGCTCCTATCATTGTACATACCCAATATGTAGTGGCTGGCTTGGAGTGTCTTTGTCTCTGCCTGTCCTGAGGCATGGACCTCCAAGCCCCACCTTTGTATATTACTAAATTTGTGTCTGTTTCTTTTTTTTTTTTTTTTTTTTTTTTTTTTTTTTTTTTTTTTTCGAGATCCTGTCTTGACATGCAGTTCAGGCTGGCCTTGAGCTCACTTTGTAGCACAGGCTGGTCTCAAACTCACAACGGTTCTCCTGCCTCAGCCTCCTAAGTGCTGGGATTACAGATGTGCACCACCACACCAGGATGTCTCTGTTTTTTATTTCATCTTTTCATTTCATTGGGGATCTTGGCCAGGTCCCCAATACCCAGGAACGTGAGATACTTTTCCACTTTCAGACATCCTCTTCCATCATTTTTTCAGAGTACTGTATTTTATATTGTAGAGATCTTTCACTTCCTTGATAGGTTAATTCCTAAGTATTTAACTTTTCTTGGTACTATTGTAAAAGGCATTGTTTCCCTCATTTCTTTCTCAGTTAGTTTCTTATTGATGTACAGGAATGCTATTGATGTTTATGTGTTGACTTTGTATCCTACTATACTACTGCATTTAGCTATTAATTCTAGGAATCTTCTGGTAGAATATTTGGTTCTTCTATATAGAGGGTCATGTCATCTGCAAATAATGATAATTTGACTTCTTTTCTTATACATTTCTTTTTTGTTTTTGTCTCTTGTCTTCTTGCTCTGGCTAATGTTTCAAGAACTCTATTGAACAGTAGTGGTAATAGTGGGCATCCTTGTCTTGTTCCTGATTTTAGAGAAAGCTTTCAGGTTCTCTCCCATTTAATATGATGTTGGCAGTAAGTTTGTCACAAATGACTTTTATTAGGTGAGATAAAGTCCTTCTACACCTATTTTCTCAATGCTTTTAATCATGAATGGGTGTTGCATTTTTCTGCATCAACTGAGATGACTATGCAATTTTTGTCCTTGCTTCTCTTTATGTGATATATTACACTTACTGATTTGTAATGTTGATCCATCTCTACATCCCTGGGATGAATCCTAGTTGGTCATGATGTATGATCTTTCTGGTGTTTGAAAGGCATTGACTTCTTCCTGTCATTGTATTATTTTCATGTTGCTGATTTCCTATTTTCTCTCCTTTTTCTGCTTAACTGTTGACCCTGCCTGGTGTGTTCATTCTATTAGTTTTATTGACATTATTCACCTCATTGTCTCTGTCTAGGATATCCTTGAGAAATTTTTGGAGGGCTCATTTGGTGGTCAAGAATTTCTTAAGGTACTCTTTGTCAGGGAAATTCCTTATTTCTCCATCAGTTTTGAATGAAAGTTTTGCAGGACATGTAAGTCTGGTTTGACAGTGGTAATCTTTTAGGGATGGAAACATTTCATTCCAACTTCTCCTGACCTTTAAAGTTTATAGTGTTTTTACCTTTATAAATGATATATTGCTTTTCTCTAACAGCACGGAAGATTTTGTCTTTTTGTTGGATTTCTGATGTTTTGATTGTGATGTGATGTGGAAAGATTCTCTTTTGATTGTGGCTGTATAGGGTTCTATAGTCCTCACTTTTATCTATGTTTGATTTTTTTCTGATATTTAGCAAGTTTTCTACTATTAGTTCTATAAACAGCTTGTTTTATGTCCTTTGCACTGTCTTCTGAGTTTTCTTTTGTTCCAATTAATCTTAGATTAATTTTCTTTGCTTCGTAAAGCAGATATTGAATCCATTTTTTATGTTCTCTTGCTGTTTGTAAGGTATCTCCAAGTAACTGGTCTTTGAAAGCAGCTCTATCTTCTAATTGTGATCTTTAGTCCTTGCCTTAGTCACTTCTGGTTGCCATAATTTCAGTATAAATTTTATTCTCCTAGATTTCTGTTTGGAAGCTTTTCGTGGACTCTAGTCTTGGTTAAACTGGACAATCATGTTTGCATTATTTTGTTTATCTCAGCTTATTTTTTATTAATATCTTCTATAAGCTCCCTGATGGTTTTGTGTATGAACTTCATTATTTGATTGGTTAAGTGTTCTATGAGCCCACAGAGCATCTCAGTGATCTGTTTTAAAATCTCCTTTGTTATACTTTCAAATAATTTAGCTGTGTATCTTTTGCTTTCCTCCCTTCACCTATGGGTTGGCTTTCAAGGAGTTAGGTGCTTTGGGAAGCTTTTGTTTCCTAGTCTTCTCCTACTCTTTTTGTTCTTTCCTGGTTTGTCTTGTTCTGTGCTTTGGCATGTAGTCATTTGCAGTGGAAGACTTTCTTGCTAGTATGGGATCTCTCCAGTCAGTCTGCTTTCCAGTGATGTACTCAGAGTTTTGCTAACGATAGGCCTTTGCCTTTGTCCCAAGATCATATCACCTCTCTTAATGTGTGTGTGTGTGTGTGTGTGTGTGTGTGTGTGTGTAATCCAGTGTAATTGGCCCATCACCCAGTTCTCCAGAAATGGACTGAAATATTGTTAATGTCACAAAGGTATATCAGATACTGGTGTACAAAGGAAACTTAACAATATCAACTACGTAGCCCTGACAATATCAAGTTAAATCAGCAACAGTAATATCATCCAAGACAAGCTGGGTATTGATGTACCATAAGAACCAGTAATGTACCACCCTTAACCCTAGAAAAGAAATTTACAAGTGTAGTATAAACTCTGAGACCAACCATCAACATATAACAAATATCTACTAAAGTAATAACTATACTTCTGCTAATGAAAAAAAGAAGTCAACAGTAGTAACATAAACTACCTATGTAAAGATTAACAGAGCTTACTGGTTTTACCATTGGTGGTGAACCTACTGCATGCATTTTATTTGCTTTTTTTTTTTTAAAAAAAATCAAAAGATGTTAATGTATGAGTTGATTTTTCTAAAATAAAACTTCAATATTCAGGTTTAATAACAGTCTTGGCACTTTGTGATAAACAAGTGGGTTTTGGGTTGCCCTCTGGGCACTCATTAAAGAGTTTGAAGGGTACAGGTATTAGATCTCCCTGAAGTTCTTTTTTTTTTTTTTTTTGGTACTGGGAATCAAACTCAGGACCTCACACTTGCCAGGCAGGCACTTGTGCCACTGAGCTACATCCCCAGCTGGGCACTCTTCTCTAAAAGGTTCACATCACTGGGTTGTACTGTTAAATATAGGATTAGAAATGGAGGAATGCCAAAAAAAAAGTTTGGAAAATAGAACCATTGGCAATAAAGAAAAATGAGACAAAGGATCCCATATGGATCCTTACTGAATATTGTGGCTATTTATAGAATTAGGTAAAGGTAACAGAAAAAAAAAAGCCAATAAAAGTAGAAGATAAAAGTAAGAGGGAGGAAAAAATGAAATAATATGGGAAGTAAAAATAGGAAAAAAGGAAAAAGGAAAAGAAAGGAGTAAGAAAGCAAAAAAAGAAAGAAAATAGTCCAAAAAGAAAATATTTTTTCGTTTTTTTGGCAAGGTACCAGGAAAAGAACTCAGGACCTCTTCAATACTAAATACTAAATATGCAGCCCTCTTCATATTTTTGAATGGCTGGTTTCTTTCTAGGATCCAGATTTGGAGTCCAACAACCCCTATGGCTTGTCAGTGTCTGAGTTGTTCCTCACCTTCCAGAGAGCCCTCCGTTTACCCCAGGCTGTGACAATGTCCACACTGAGGCATGTCCTTGCTGATGTTGGTGGATAGGGAAGGCAATCAGACCTCAGATCTGTGCTGGATGTAGGCAGGAAGGCAGAGGTTCAAGTGCTTCACAGCAGCAGGCACTTTCAGACCCAGTGTTTCTGTGTGCAGCTCAGTCTGCACCTGGCTTCTCTCTGAGGATGGTGGAGTGCGTGTCCTTCCTAGCCTAACTTTGAGTTTCTCAGAAGATCTCTTTGTAGCTCACTTCCTGTCCACAGCTGTGTCCAGCAGTTGTTTCTCACCAATCACTGTGGGAAAGTAATACTGGGAGTCCAGAAATAAGTTGCTTTCAGTTTTTCTAAGTCCCAGATTTAAATAATCAACCCCTTCAGGAAATGGCACCAGATCAAGCCCTCTCTGGTTGTATGGTGCAGATCCACACTTGAACCCCCCTCCTTCCACTGTATGCCATGTGGAAGGGGTGCCCTTGGAGCAAAATCCTGCACTGTTTTTGCAGCTCACAAAGGCCATGGGCTCTGCTGCTGTTTCTCCCTGGATCTCCCAGCCCTGGGCATTCACTTTGCTTCTGATGAGCCCAGTTCCCCTCCTCTTAAGCTGCAAAAGCCAGGCAGAGCTTCCAAATTGTTTCCTTCTTTTCTCCACATCGTGGGCTGTCTTTCCACCTTTTCTGTAGCTTCTAATTTTTTCTTTCAGTTTCTTCTTGATTCTTGGCAATATGCTGCTTCCCCGTTTCTCTCTTTCTTCAACAAGTTATGTTCCAATGTCTGGACTCCAGATTTCAGAGAGGCTGACTCTTGCTACGAATCACCACTATGCCATTTTCTTTCTCTTCTGTGCCTTGAATGATTGTGTATGCTTAACATTCTTTAAATATTAGATACAGAATCTAGCAGCATTCTTCTCCCTTAACTCCTCAAAATTATCTTTTTCTGGTCTCCAAAATACTGGTCCTATCTCCTGTTTTTGCTACCTCTCACACTATTCTTTTTCTTTCACTTTGTTCCTATTCCTCTTTCATCTACAAATCCTGCAGTCCTCAACTTTCTCTCTCTCTCTCCCTCTTTTTGTATTCCTATTTTTTACTCTCATTACCAGACATTCATGCAATGTCCCCATGTCCATTTATGTTGATATGGCTTGAAAATGAGCCTAAACCAGACTTCGCTTCTCAGCCCCAGGGTTATATATGCAACTGCCTTTGGCAGTGCTCTAACCTCTGCTCTGCATTCCAAACTGAAAAACTGCACTCCTCCCTATATTCTTAGTTTTAGCTAAGACACCTTCTCACTCTCTCTTCCTCTCTGTCCACATCCAGTCTAGCACCTAAGCTTATCCATTCTTCTCTGGCACCTCTCTCGACTCAAGCTTTTCTTCTACAGCTTCATGACTGACTATTCTTTTCATGCCAACACCAGTTCTCTTCCTGAACATTGTTGCTCAATATTTCTTTAAATAGTGTTCTTATTCTAAAATCCCTATTGACTATTTTTTGCCCACAGGGATGAAGTGTAAGTGGGCCCCACCTACTTTTCATCTTCTTCTCCCAGCTCCAAACCACCACCACCCCACACTGAACCCTTGTGATACTGAACTTCACACAGCTTCCAGGCCTGCATTCAACAGCTTTGTTCTTGGGCCTTTAGAAATAGTCTCACCGAGAAACTTGGAACGCAGCTTTCTCTTTTTCTTTACTCTGCCTCAGCCAACTACACAGAAGAGGTGATTATGCGTGCATATGTACACCATGCACTTGTGTGCACGTGGGCCTGGGAGCACGTGCACACACACACACACACACACACACATACATACACACATACACACACACACCTATACAATCACCCGGAAAGTTCTACTCATGTATAAGTAAGATTAGAATGAAGAACAATCTCAAGACAAAAGGTCTAATCCTCTGTGGATGTTGGCATTACTAATTAATGTGGTTTTATCGCAGGGAAATATGTGGGTAAGCATGAGGTGGGAAATGCTTAACCCTGTCTGTGCATAGATAGTCCCTTTCTCGTTATTTTCTCTGTTTATTTTTTAGGAAATTCTTTTAAGCTCCCACAAAATTAAAATGTGTTCATTTCTACCTCTTGTCAGACATTTAATTGCCCAGACATTTGAATGAATCTATCTCCCAATTCACTTTCATGTTACTTTCTCCTGGGACTGGTTGCCTGGTAACCCTGATCCCAGGATGGCCTTCCTAGTAATTATATATTTTTAAATTTTCCAATCATTCTCTCCTGCTGAGTTCTCCTGCAATTTAGATTTTATGTATTTCTAAATCTAAAATATGTAGACATGCAGAAGTAATTTTTTTCTTAGAGTCCTCTATAGAGTATATTTATAAAAGAGCATTTATCAGGTATTATGGGTAGAAGAAAATTTCTGGGTTTATGTTCCATTGCCTGCTAGATAAAAGTGCCCCACTTCCCCACAGGTAACTGTCTTTGTCAGGATGGCTTTATGGGAACCAAACATATAATATGAACCTTGTGTGTCACAGTGTGTGACGGGGCTAGTCCAGAGGGTGAAAAAGATTACTGAGAGATGAGACTTAGTTCCATCACCAGAGCCCAGATGAACTGTCAGCCTAGAGTACCCAGTGTTAGGGAGATGACCAGGACTATCACTGAAGCAGAGAACTCTCAGGCTTTTATTTAGAATGTCAGTGGAAGAGAAAAAAGCCAGTTTGGGCCAGGACCTGGCTTCAGGGTGGGCAGTTTTTCTGGAGAAAGGCAAAGACAGTGGCCAGACACATGTTTCACTAATCTAAGTGGGTTGTGGTTTAACCCTTTGCTTCTCACAGAGCCTGTGTGCTTTTGTCCCCACACTTCAACCATTCGCTTCTCAGCCAACTCCCCCACATTTGCCCTTTTTTGTTTTACAGAATCAGGGATGGGGAAGGAAAGAGAAATACGGAGAGATGAGTATTGGGCTTGACCCAGGAAGCTCATCATGGTCTACGGCATGGAGGGTCCAGCAGAGCAGCACACAAAGGGCCTTGAGGACGGTAGGGGAAACAGATAATTCCAGTAGTAATAAACATGCAGATGCGAAGGCTGTAGGCAGGAAACCAGTTTGGGGGGTTGAGCCAGTGGACAGTGTCATGAAGGTGATGTAAGGTGATACTGCGAGCCTCCATGTGTCATGTGTGAAATTGAGCCTGCAGTCAGCCCTGGAGATTAGTAGTATCTCCATCCAGATTGCTACGAAAGGCACCATGGGAAGGTGCTGGACTTCCTCTTAGGACTCCGAAGGGTTAAATGGGATAGAACAGTAGCTGGCATCACAACTAAGTTGACTACATGTCTAAAGGGATTGTTGGTACTTGTTGAGCCAAATGTTGCCTGAAGGGCATCGAGTCACCGTAAGATTTCTTTATCAATGTTGGTCCGAGTGCCACAATATGAATAATGTTTAATTGACAGAGATTGGGGGCTGGGGAGTTAGCTCAGCGGCAAAGCTCCTGCCTGGCAAGCACAAGGTCGTGAGTTCTATTTCTGGTACCGGAAGAAAAACAAAACAAAACAAAAAAGAGATTGTAGTAATTGAGAGACATTAAAAATTATTCATCACATCTGTCATCCCAGAACTCAGGAGGCTGAGGCAGGAGGATTGTTGCGAGTTTGAGACCAGCTTGGGCCACAACGTGAGCTCAAGACCAGCCTGAACTGTATAGTGACACCCTGTCTCAAAAAGACAAAAAATTAAAAAAAATTTTAAAAATTGTTTATGTACCATTGGGACTGGAAAGGAATACAGTAACTACTGTTGGTGGTATTGGTGACTGTGTATGATGGAAATTTTTCTGCCATGAAATAAAAACATAAGCGCAATAAACCATGTCGCTTAGTTGAGGTATATATCAGCAAGCTCAAAAAGATAAGGATCCTTTTTGAAAACTTTCGTAATTTTGGAGTTGTAAGTGATTTACACAATAATTGCCAGAAACTGGTTTTCAGAAGTAAAGGGAATTCTTGTGTTTTGCAGCAGCATCTGTTTAGCTTGCATAATGAGTTTCTTTTTTTTTTCTTTTTGAGACAAAATTTCACTATGCAGTTTAGTCTGGCCTTGAAATCACTTTGTAGCCCAGGCTGGCATCAAACTCCAGAGATCCTCCTGCTCCAGCCTCCTGAGTGCTGGGATTACAAGTGGGCGCCACCATGTGCAGCTGAATCATAATTTTAAAAATTTAAAGTCTCATTAAATTAACTTCTTTCCACCATATTCCCCCTTTTTTGTTTTAATAATTGGGCTTGAGGAGCACAGTGTCTTGCTCCATATTGGCTTGTCTCCTGGGGAGGCAGGTTGTAAAGGATCCTAGTGACATGTTTAACATGCCAGAGTTGGAGGAATGTTGGTAGGGAATTGAAAGTATAGGCAGGGTTATTGTCTGTTTTAATTTGTGAGGGTAATCCCATTACAGAAAAGCATAAGAGCAGATGATGTTTATTATATTTTACAGACAAGGGTTTGTAAATGTCTAAACATATAAAAGGGAGTCTCATCATTTTCATTACAAATAAGGGCAGTTTCAATCACTTGTCTCCAAACATAGTCTCCATAACATAGGCTGAATCACTGACAATATTGAGAGGTTATCAATTACGGCTGTCTTAAAAGTTGAATTCTTTGCCAGGCATGGTAGCACATAATCTCAGCACTGTGGAGGCTGCAAAGGGATGATCCCCATGAGCTCAAGGCCAGCCTGGGCTACATGGTGAGACCCTGCCTTAAAAAAAAAAAAAAAAAAAACAAGAAAAAAAGGGAGGGGCTGGGGATTTAGCTCAGCGGCACAGCGCCTGCCTGGCAAGCGCAAGGTCATGAGTTTGATTCCAGGTACTGGAGAAAAACCAAAAAAAAAAAAGAAAAAAAGGGAGAAGTTGAATTCCTATAAAATGTTAACAGATAATAATTATAAAGCTTTGTAGAGAAGACCAGAGATCAAGGGAAATATAACATTTTAGCACAGCAATCATGACCGCTCTATAGCTTTTAAAGGAACAACCTAGGCTTAATCAAACCAAGAGCAAAGACACTTTTTTCTATAAATTGCCTCCTCCATACACCATATATATGGTGTATTCTCATTTTGCTGTTACCTTTCTTTGCTATAGTGATAGGGCAAATCTTATCATACAAATCCTCTCATATCAAAAAATATCTGTGTACATATAGCTTTCTTTATATTTTCTTCTCTATCCTACTTATTGTAATCTTTTTATAACAAACCTTGCAGCTGTGTGGATTTCAGAGAGCCCTTCTCCTTCTCTTTGTTCCCCGCCCTTCCATCTCAGACTGTTACATTTTTAAATTTGGTTGGGTGCCAACAAATCTGTACACAGCCTTGAAAAAGTACCTTCTCTCTCCTGAAACAACAGGAGAGTGAATTAACACTGCAATCGTAACCTAAGAATTTTCAATGCACAAGAAATATTTTAAGCATATTAACTAAACAAAAATACCAGCTAAAACTGGAAGCCAAAAGTAAATTTATCAGTTAGCCTAGATTTCTAACAATAGGCTCTTGTGACTCGGTTGGCTCCCACACCAGAACGTGAACATTTTATGATTCACCCCCTGTTTTTATTGGGTGTGGGGAGTTGAGTCCCCTGTCCATTTCTTGAAATAAGGTTCCCCTTGTTATCAAATCTGGAAGTCACTGATTGGTCTAGTGATATTATTTTTTCATATTTAGGACATTTTTGTTTTGATTTGGACCTTTTACCCTGCTTGTTATGTTTACCATCTTTTTGAAGATGTCCCTCCTTCCCATAATGATAACATTTTTAAGGCTGCAAGGCAGCAGCAAGTATTTGTGCCCCATGAACCGTAGTTTCTACATTTTGGCAAACCTTAATCACGTCAGCAATATTTAAATTTTTTTCCCTTTAAGGGGTGCCAAGACTCTGTGACAGTCAACACCGGCATGTTCATATACCCGTTGCAGGGGTAAAACATTTCTCATTTGGGAGCTGACTACCTAGCAGGAAATCACTTTTTGCAAGCAGTTAACAAGATGTATAGGAGCTGCATTTGGACCCTCTCTAATGGTTGTGAAGGAGCCTTGAGGGGCCAAGGTTTCTGAAACGTGTGTCCCTGTCTTAAGGGATGCACAAGGGGCTTGAGGAAAAGTTGGGATTCACCTGGGATTGATTCTGGGGCTCAACATAGTGACGGTTCCTCACAAACTTATCAATTCCAGTAGGAACTCCTGCATTTAGATTTGTGAGGGACTGGGCAGTGGCAGCTTGCTGGTATCCCTGAAGCCACAGATCAAATGGAGCAGCAGTAGCACTGTTTCCGTGAGAACCCTCCAGTCCCATGGCTCATCTCAGAGTTACGTCCTATTGATTCTACAATTTCTGTTATGAATGGGCTCTTAGACTGTTATCAGAAATACTCTTTTTTTTTTTTTAAAATTCTTTGCAGCAGAAGACAAATGTTTATGTAAGAGTCCCTGATTTCCAGGACAGGCATGCATTTTTTTTATTTTTCTCCTTAGCCTCTTTTAAGCACCTTTTGTGGAGGCCTCAAGTCGGAAGAGGGCGGAAGTTCAGCTGGAAGTGGAGGAGATAGAGAAAGGGTTTCTTTAGAAGGAACTGGGGCGAGCAGGAGGCGGCTTTTTAATGGAGCCCCTTTCTGTGAATGGATCGAATGCCTGCTGGGTAGCAAGGTGCACAACTTTCAAGGGACCTAAAAGTTGTCTTAATTTTTGTCCCATACAGTCCCAGTCATTTGTCTTTAGACTTCCTTCCAGCAAGAACCAAGGGCTTTGTTCACAGAAATTAATGAAGAGCTCAATAAATCGATGTTTAGAAACTACACTTAGGTATTTTTAAGAGACATTGGAAATGCTGTTTAAATTGTTTTTCCTCTTTAGATAAAGTATTAGAGACACTTTCCACAGTGACAGTTCTCAGGGACCCCTGCAGAGAGCCCCTCTTGTCCTGCCAAGGGTTATGGAGCAAGGCAGGAAGAAAGAGCAAGAGACAGAATAGGGGCGCAGCAGGGATCTGGGATGGCTGGTTGTTCATGGGAAACAAAAGGCCACGAGGCACCCAGAACCTTGGTATTTCTTCGTTACAGGCTAGGAGTGAAGGACAATGGGTGAAGTGCCGCGGGTGTTTCTGGGAAGAGTAATGTGAGTACGGTGGAGTAGTAAGAAGAACAAAGCATTTCTGCAAGGAGAAGGATGAGATAGAGGGGCAATGAGGAACCTGTAGTTTCCCCACATGCCTTATTATCCTCAGCAGGTCTCATCTTGCCCTGTGAGCACCACAGCAGTCATTAGTCCTAGGGCTTCCAGCCGTGACCAGAAAAGAGCAGGGAGTTCCTGAGTTCCAATCTGGCTGGAAGGGCAGGGGAAGGACAAGCGTGGACGTCCCCTAGGCTGAATTTATAACTCAGGTCCCCAACAATAAGCTTTGATCCCCACTGTAGGCAAAGCAGAAGAAATAAAAGTAAAAGACCAAAAAGCAAAACAAATGAATTGCCCCCACTTACTCAGCAATTGGACAGCTAAGAGATTCCGGGGTTGAAAGGACCTAGGCTGCTGCCTTGCTGAGACATGCCAGGCTAGTCCATGGCCATCTTTGTCCCCTCACCAGGATGAAGACTTGGACACATCCTTGCTCCTTTTCCAGGCTTTAGGATACTGGTCCTCACACTGATCTGCAGCAGGAGGTTTGGCGTCACATGGGGCCCCACTTGTCACAGTGTGTGACGGGGCTAGTCCAGAGGGTGAAAAAGATTACTGAGGATGAGACTTAGTTCCATCACCAGAGCCCAGATGAACTGTCAGCCTAGAGTACCCAGTGTTAGGGAGATGACCAGGACTATCACTGAAGCAGAGAACTCTCAGGCTTTTATTTAGAATGTCAGTGGAAGAGAAAAAAGCCAATTTGGGCCAGGACCTGGCTTCAGGATGGGCAGTTTTTCTGGGGAAAGGCAAAGACAGTAACCAGACACACAACATGTTTTTTGTTTGTTTGTTTGTTTGTTTATCTTTTTGAGACAGGGTCTCACTATGCAGTTCAGGCTGGCCTTGAGTTCACTTTGTAGCCCAGGCTGGTCTCGAACTCGCCAAGGAATCTTCTGCCTCAGCCTCCTGAGTGCTGGGATTACAGGGGTGCGCCACCATGCCTGGCGGGTTTTTTTGGTTTGGGGGGTGGGTTTTGACAACGTGTTTCACTAATCTAAATGGGTTATTGTTTAACCATTCGCTTCTCACAGAGCCTGTGCGCTTTTGCCCCCATAGTTTAACAGTTCACTCCTGAGCCATTTTCCCCACAATTCTGTATTTTCTCTGGCTATCAAAGGTGCATCCATTTTCCTGCAAATGACTCAGATGTATCTTCCTTTAGGGCAGAGTAATACTGCACTGTGTGTGAATAGCACATTTTCTTCATTCATCCATGTGTTAATGGGCGTATAGGCTGCTTCCAAGATTTAGCTGTATTCATTGTGCCACTATAAAAATGGGTATGCGTCTATCACTGTAACATAATGTCTTCAACTCTTTTGGGAAGATACTGTCATGGATTGGGGTTTTTGCAAGGGGGAACAATATAATACAGGACAATATTTTATAAGATTATTTATAATAATCACCCAAAGAATCATATACAGAAAAAGAGTGCAGGAAGTTTGTCCACACACTAAAGACCAAAAAATCCAGCTGAGGGCCTCGATCCCATGAGAATGTCCTGCATGAGTCCGGCTGAGGACCTAGAGTCATAACAATGCCTTCCACAAGTCCACCTGGAGACTCAGCGCCCACAGCAATGTCTCACACAGGCCTGTTTCACAGATCTGTGCTGGGAAGGCCCAAAGGACAGTGGTAGAAGCTAGAAAGTCTGTGCCAGCAGGATGAAGAATCCATGCTAGCAGGCTGAGGGATCTGCACTGGAGTCAGGAAGTGACACTCAAAGTAAGGACCAGAGCCTCCTTGAAAAGTACCACAGCCATCCTCAGCAACAGTGAGGTCCCGAGCTCCTCCGATGATCAGGACAGCTGAGTTCCCATCAGGAAAGCCAACGCAGCAAGCTTCTCCAGGAGGCTGAGCAGTGCACCATCTTCCCCTGCAGAGCCAGGAAGTGATGCTCAAAGTGAGGACAAGAGCTCCCCCAAAGTGTATCATAGCCGCTCTCAGCGACAGTGAGGTCCTGAGGTCCTCCTCCGATGAGAACAGCTGAGTTCATCAGGAAAGCCAGCATGACAAGGTGCTCCAGGAGAACCAACAGCTCCCTACAGCTTCCCTTCTTCTTCTCCAGTTCTGCCTCTTATGCTGCTGGCAGTGATCCTCAGGTGGGCCTCCCACACCCAGCACCATGCTGATTCAGTTCAGCTGGGGGTTATAAGTGGATCACCAGTTGTCAATCCACCACAGATACTTAGAATAGGAATAGTTGGGTCAATTAGAATTCCTAATTTCAATTTTTTTGAGGAATTTCCATATCTATTTCCATAGTGGTTGATATAAACAACTCAAAAAAAAAAAAATTAGAGACCCAAAATAAAAGACCCAATCAAAAAATGGGCCAGTAAAATGAATAGACACTTCATAGAAGAAATACAAATGGCTGATAAATACATGAAGACATGCTGAACATTACTGGTCATTAGAGAAATGCAAATTAAAACAGCACTGATATTCCATCTTAGCCTGAAAAGAATAGCCATCATCACGTAATCAAACAGTAACAAATGCTGGAGCAAGGAGAGAGAAACCCTTCCATACTGTTGGCAGGAATGTAAATTTGTATTTTTAGGAGAATAAGATACTTTGTACACATCTCTACACTCAAAGTTGAAGCAACTCATTCTTGCTGCAAATTTATTTTTCCTTTTACTAGAAAACTGAATTTACATGGAGCTTTTCAGATCTCAAAAACAAGGTTAGAAATCACCATGATATCTGTGGTGTTTTAATATAGAATGAAATAAATTTAACACTGATATGTAGCTAAAGTTGAAACAGGCCAAATTTGGAATCAGAATGAATAAGTACAAAGTGGTATTAAAAATCAACCTTGAGTGACTATGTTGCATTGTCCAACTGCAGCGGCATGGAGGATAAAGACATTATCTGGAGATGAGACTTGGTACAAACACCAAGAGGCCCAGAAGGGCAGTCCCGAGGAGATCACCCAGCATTAGGGTCTCCTGCGGAGCAGTACTGAACCCATTTTTTTTGCAGTACTTTTACTGCAAGGGTTGCTAGGAAGAAGAATAGCTTCGGAGTCAATTTGATCTGGTATGTGACATTTTTTTGGTTAACCTAAGCAATTTATTGGGCAGAGTGGTGGCAGGGAGCAGGGGCAGACAAAGGCCAAACCTAGCATACTTTTCTAATCTAAACCCCTGCCGCGTTCAGCCTGTATTTTTTTTTATTTTATTGAAAAAAAGGTAAAACAGAATTTCATTGCAAAATAATAGGAGAATAACAGTAGTTAATAGATTGCACATTGTCATCTTCAAAGTAGTTACTCAGAGGTATACAAGATATAGGCATAAAAAATTCTCCAGTCAGTATCAGCATGAACCTTCCTTTTCAATGAACTGAGAAACACTTTGTGTTTAGGGCCTGTGTGACTTTTATCTTGTAAGTCTTTTTTAAATCTTTAACCATGTATTTTAGGACCTACATGCTTTTTGCCTGATAGGGGCCTTTATGACAAATCATTCATTTTTCTGGCCTAGTCCCCGACACGGATAAATTCAGTAAAACTATCTTTCATTATGTAGACATAGCAAACAGAAGTAGAAAGATTTTGCAAAGATAAAGTCTTTAAATTATCTAGTGATATTAATGCTACTTATTTTTAAAGCAAAGAACTAAAACTACTTGACTAGGTTCTTAAAAATGCCCTATATACAAAAGCTTTGGCCTACTTTTTGTTTGGTTGGTTGGTTGTTTGTTTAGTACTGCAGCTTATACCCAGGGCTTTCACAGTGAGTTACATTCCCAATTCTTTTTTTTTTTTTTTTAAGATAGATAGGTTCTTGCTAAGCCAGTAAGTTGCTGAGGATAGATAGAACTTGCAGTCCTTCTGTCTCAACCTCCTAGAGTGCTTGGAAGTACAGACGTAAGCCACCACGCCCAGCTTAATAGTTCTTGATAGAATCACACACATGAGGATCACTGCCATGTAGCAGTTCAGACTAACCTGTTCAACCATGCAGCATGAGATGTAGCTATGGTAGATCATAAGGGATAAACAGCTAGGCATGGTGCCACATGCCTGTAATCCCAGCACTCAGGAGGCTGAGACAAGAGAATTGCCATGAGTTCAAGGTCATCCTGGACTCTATAGTGAGTTTTAGGGCAAGCTTTGACTACAGAGAAAGACCCTGTCTCTCACACACACAAAAAGGATTAAACAAACCAGTTGGTAATGCCATTACAACTGGTAATGCCATTACAATTGGTCGTTCATTTCACATAAGTGAATATGATTCTAGGCATAAAAGCCAATTAAGCTAAAATATAACAAAGTTAAAATACAACTGGATTGAGAAACAAAAATAGAAATAGTAGTTGAGCTGGACATATTATATGTTTATGATGTTGCAGACACAGTCCTAAGCACAGTAGAAAGATGGTTGTGTTTAACCCTCCCAATTACCTGAGAGGGAGTCAATGTTAAACTGTCGAGTTACATATGAGGAAAGAGAGACTTAGGGAACTTACATCACTCAAGGTTACAAATGTGGTCAGCAGTACGTTTTCCAGAAACCCTTACTCTTTCCCATTTTGCTGCTCCACCTTGAACACAGAACACAACTGAGGTTCAAACTAAGTATCAAAAGCTTGGTGTGATTTTCTAGATAGAGGAAAAGGAATGAGCATGTTGCTTTGTCTGGGAGCACAGCTGGTACAGTGCCAGAATTGAGAGGGATTTTGTTCCAAGAGGAGCAGGTATGTCATACCTTGAGCATACAGTGTGACGGTGCTGACGCATGAGACTTAAAGAGATACGTTCGCCTAGTTTGTTATGGATCTTATTTGCTTAAAAATCTTGACTTGAACCAGGAGGCACTGGCTAGGCAATGGGGCCTGTAATGGAGAAGGAAGACTCAGATGTCAGTGGAGAACGTGAGGTGTATCCGAAGCAATAGTTCCTAACAATCCAGATAAGAAGTGATAGCAGATCAAAGTAAGCCCCGGACTACCAAAGTAATAATTCTTCTTATTGCTTGGAGGCACAAAAGAAATGTGCTTCCTTTGTCCTTCAGGCCCACGGGCCTGCAGGCACCTAGACTGGCTGTTGTGTAAACAGCAGCAAAGGAATGTTGCCCCAAATGTTTCACATATCAGCATTTCACACTGTGGGTCATTCTCTAGCAATCCTGATGAAGAATCATCACCTGTGATTTTAGAAGCAAGAATCGTTGTAGGGGGCTGGGGATTTAGCTCAGCGGCAAAAGTGCCTGCCTGGCAAGCGCAAGGTCGTGAGTTCGGTTCCCGGTACCGGAGAAAAACCAAAAAAAACAAACAAAAAAAAGAATCATTGTAGGGCCGGGGGTATAGCTCAGCTGCACAGTGCCTGCCTGCAAACACAAGGTCCTGAGTTCGAGTCCTAGTACCACACACACACCAAAAAATAAACAATAAAAAAATTTAAAACAAGAATAACTGTAAATTATCTTTTATTTTAAAAATTTAGAAACTGGCCAAACAACAATGAAGACAAAATCAAAACAACAAAAATGATACATGACCTCAAAACAAAATGATAGAAATTTATAATTGCTGCTATATTACCTACTGTTATCTTCAACAAAGTTGCTCAGTCCACTAGGTAAATTTCATTAAGGTTTCTGAATGAAAAAGTGTAATGTCTTCCAAGAAAATAATTAAATCACCATGGAACCAAGAGCCTCATCTGTGCAGTTTAAAGCTATGAAGTGGGTCATTACCTAGTGTCCCAAATTTAGTCAATGTGTTGCTAATTCAAAGTCATACTCCAGCTGGCCAAAACTATCACATTAATGTGTATGCCAAAAAAAAAAAAAAAAATTTGCTTTGTTTTAGAGCTTTCAATATATAATCAAATGCAATCCTATATGCATCTGGATTTCCCATTCTTTTTCTTGAAATACTGAAATCTACCTTGACTGAAAGGAAAAGGTAGAATACATGGTCTAAATATTAAAGTGTTCATTTCAAGATCTCAGAGCACTAGAAAGGTGGCTGGGAGGGAATGTTCTTATTCCTGATACAGCAAGTGAGTTTGTCAAGAACGGCATTCACAAGAGACCAAAAGAGCAGGGACGAACAGAGGTTTATTGGAGCCGGCTGACGGACAGTCTAACCAAGAGCCAGAGAAAGTGTCTGCCCCGATCTGGGTCTCACCTTCAGTTTAAGTACATTTTAGGTTTCCATAGTAACCATTATCTCCTTTTTGGGAATCTTACAAGAATGCTCAGCATTTACCTTCTCAGGAGCTTTTGGACAGCCAGATTCCTGATAACCATTGCAGTTTAACTTTTCACCCACTTCCCAGTCTGTCCTGTTTATTCTATTCCCATTTATGAGTTTGCTCTCCTTTGAATGGGTTGGTAACTCATCAAGGGGAGTGGGTGAAGAGTGGAGGTCGACTCCAGTTTAAGTGAACTTTAAGTGACTTCTCTTACTCTGGAGTTAAAAACAGAAAATGGAGTCTCTCTTGCCCTATCATTCCTACTTAAGAGAGAGGGAAGCCGAACCGAGATGTGTCAAGCTGCTAGGAGCTGAGGAGATCAATTAGAACAAGGAGGTACACAGAAGGTTTCTGCTTTGGTTCTTTGAGGCCACCAGAAGGAAAAGAAAGTGCTGGAAATAAAAAGGCACTGAGGCAAAGAGGAGAAAATTGCCACAGTCAAGTCCCCTATTACAAGCCTTGGCAAAGGTGCCTGGGCAGGATCTCAGGCAGCACTAGAAAGTGGGTCTGACTGCATGTGCCTGGGCTGGAGATGCAGTTACAGTGCAAGCACTGCTGGTTCAAAAGAGCCTGAGTTCTCGACTGTGAATCCTCCAGAAAACTTCAGTGTCCCGCCCGTAGCAAGACTGATGTGCGGAGAGCAGCTTCCCCCAGGAAACCTGCCAGGAAAAGGCTTGGAGTTGTTTCAGGTAGCCTCAAAGGTCACACATAGGATTGTGTCCTGAAGCCAAACTTAAAGAGAATCCTGTCCAGTGAGAAACTGGGGTGGACTGAGGTATCCAGTGGACAAATCTGCCCAAAGCCACAGTATGAACAAACACCATTGGGCAAACTTTCTGGTTGAATGCCATGGAATTACCAGGGGACGCTGGTTGTGTTATTTTTTTTTTTTTTTTTTTTTTATGTTATACCTGGGAAGCCCAAAACTAATGATTAAACCCAGGGCTTGGACAGAGAAATAATAAATTAGAACTTTGCTTCCCATTGGCCAGTTCTTCTGATTTCCCATAAGTCTGTGCATCAGACACTGAGAAAAGAAGGAAAAGAAGAAGGAGCGAGGCTTTGAATATCTTAGACCTTCACTAGTCCCATGAACATTCACTGCATCATCATTCACCACAGCAGACATGAACATCAGCAGATGTTGTATACTTTCAGAGCAAAGGAAAGTCTCCACTCATCTGCCTTGGATACAGGTCATCTCTCAGGAATCCCTGAACTGTGTCCCCTAATTTCCATTCTCATTACCTCTCAGGTTATCTCAATAGGCTCCTGGTTACTATCCCTGCCTCTGGTTTGCTTTTCCCCCACTGGAATATTTGTTAAGCACTAAGAGATTAAAAATTGGAGCGTCAGACCTGGGATATAGCTCAGCAGCACAAGCACCTGCCTGGCAAGCAGAAGGTCCTGAGTTTGATTCCTAGTACCAAAAAAAAAAAAAAAAAAAAAAAGAAAAGATTAGCTTTACAAGCAATTTGAATTCTTTCATAAGGAAACTGTTTTTGAAATTACATGACTTTATAGTCTGTCTTGAAATTCTTTGCCTGCTACTGATAAAGGTCTTTGTTTTACAGCTGGTTAATGTGTTGAATAAAAATAGTATTATGAAGCTTCACCTTTAACCAGGATTAACACATATAGGCCACAAATAGTTTTAAATTTTGTTTTAAATCGTCTTACTTGGTGACAAGTTAATGGTTCCACGATCGTTTGTTGATTCTTGATGTTATTTCTTGTGCAGCTGAGTTCTGCTCAGAGAGTCCTTGCCTTTGCCTATGTCTTCAAGAGTTTTACATATTTTACCTTCCAGTAGATGAAGTGTTTGTTTTAATAATTAGGAATTGATCCATTTTGATTTTAGTTAACTATGTGATGAGAGGTAAGGACCTAGATTCAGTCTTCTGCATATGGATAGCCACTTTTCGTAGTACCATTTGTTAAAGAGTCTATCTTTCCTATAGCAGATATTCTTGGCACCTTCATTAAAGATTTGACGGCTGAGAATGTCCCTGGGGTTGTTCGGCACCCTCTGTTCTATTCCACTGAACCACACAACTCTTTCTGTGCCAGCGCCATACGTAGAGTTTTGGGATTGCTTTCTCTGTGAGGCATGCTGCTGGTGTTTTGATTGGGGTGGCAGTAAATGCATTTATCCCTCTTGGGGAACAGAGCCATTTTGACAATGTTGGTTCTGCCTGTCAGGCACAGGGCATCTTTCCATTTTCTGGTGTCATCTTCCTTCTCCTTTTTTTCAGAGTACTATGTGTTGTAAACATCGCTTACTTCCTTCGTTAGGTTAATTTCTAAGTATTTAAATTTTTTGATGCGGTTATGAATGGCATTCTTTTTGTTTTTCTTAGTACCTGTTTGCGTACACGGGGATCACATTCATTGTGCAGAGTTGGTACCTGCTCATTACACTTCTTATTTTATCATCCTCTTCCCACTCTTCTTTCTCCTTCCCTCCATCACTTAGTCTCCTTCTCTTTTGCAAAAAAAATGTGTCTCCTTGTTTCCTATTACCTTTATTTTATTTTTTTTTTTTATTTTGGTACTAGGAACCGAACTCAGGACCTTGCGCTTGCCAGGCAGTCGCTTATACCACTGAGCTATGTTCCTGGCCCTATTTTGCTTTGTAATTTATTTATACTTTGGGTTTCTCATATAAGAGAAATCATGCAATATTTAAGCTTGTGTGTCTGATTTATTTCTGCTAACGTTGTCTTGAGGCAGTCTGTCCTCCTACAAGTGACTTAAGTTTATCCATCTTTCTAGCAGAGTAATACTTCACTTTGTGTAACTACCACATTTTCTTTATCCATTCATCATTGATGGACATGCAGGCTGCTTCCAAGATTGAGCTATTATTATGAATTGTACTGCTATAAACATAAGAGTGTGTGTATCACTGTTATATGATGTCTTTACCTATTTTAAGAAGATACCTAGAAAGGAATGTCTGGGGCAAATGAAATTTCTATTTTTATTTTTTGAGGTATCTCCATACTAGTTTCCATAGTACTAACATATAATGTAGAAGGGTCTACCTCATAAGCAATCTCTTGCTTTTCTGTAACAGCTTTTAAGATTTTTTTGTGTTAGTGTTACAAACACAAGGACTTTAGAGATTTTGACTATTATGTATCATGGAGAATTTCTTTTCTGATCATGGGTATTTAGGGTTCTATATACCTGTACTTATATGTATGTTGAGTTCTTTCCACATATTTGGAAAGTTTTCTGCTATTGTTTTTGTCAATAGACATTTTATTTTATTTTATTTTATTGTCTTTTTGAGACAGGGTCTCACTATGCAGTTCAGACTAGCCTTGAGTTCACTTTGTAGCCCAGGGTGGTCTCAAACTTGCAGCGATCATCCTGTCTCAGCCTCCCGAGTGCTGGGATTACAGGCATGTGCCACCACACCCAGCAGACTTTTTATATTATTGTGGTGTGTTCTGATTTTTCTCTAATTCCAGTTAATCTTAGACTACTCTTCTTTGCATTATCTAGCAGCTGTTGGATCCATTTTTCACGTCCTCTTGTTGTTTTTAAGGTACTTCTAGTGTACAGTCACCTGCGTCCACCCTATCTCCTAGTTCTGACACTGTGTCCATGACACTGTGTTCTGCTGCCCTGGCTGTTCTTGGGCTCCATCTTCTGGCTCAGCACTTGGGGACTTTGCCCCAGTACTGCCCTTCACAGAGCTGCCTTTTGAGTTCTGCAACTGTCTGTGACCATCACTCTGCCCATCAGAATGCCCCGTTTGGCTCCCCAGCTGTACCAGTCTCTGGGTCGCTGTGAGTTCAGTGCTGTCCACTGGGCCCCCATGTTCACACGGCAGCCTGGCCTGATAGAAGAAGGATCCTGCACCATCAGTGCCACATCCAGCTTCCAATTTATGCCATGGGTGAGCTCCTCTTAGTCTTGCTGTGAATGTGATAAATGCTCAATAAACCATTGCATTCAGGAGATTGCTCGACTCTTGGGATCTTTATTTGGTACGTGTGTCAACTCTCTTTGGCCCCTCTGAGTCCTAGGGTGCCCTAACTCAGAGGGTCTTTTGGTCTCGAGTGGTCTCCATGTCTGCTAGTGACACCAGTTTCCTTCCCTAATTATTTCTCATTGAAAGAGTCATTTACAAAGACCCATCACCAATTTTTCAAGATAGACTGCCAAATCTAGTCCCTTGGTGGGAGAATTTTTTTTGTACCAGGAATCGAACTCAGGACCTTGTGCTTGCCAGGCAGGCGCTTGTGCCGCTAAGCTATATCCCTGGCCTGAAATCCCTTGGTAGCATCTCAGGTGCTGTGGTTGGAAAGCAGAGAGGACATCTGAAGCTACTCAGCAGGTCCATTCAAAGTCAGATGGAGGTACAAAACAAAATCCAGAAGGTTACTTCTTGGAATCAAGGAATACTTTTGTTTATGTCCTCCTCTTCTTGCTCTGCTTCCTCCTCCTCCTTCTTCTCCTTCTTGTCCTTCTCCTCCTTCTTCTCCTTCACCTTCACCTTCTTCCTCTCCTTCCTCTCCTCCTCCTCCTTCTCCTTTTCTTCTTCTTCTTCTCCCTCTCCTTCTTCTCCTCCTCCTCTTCTTCCTCCTCCTCCTTATTCTTCTTCTTCTTCTCCAGTGGTGAGGATTGAACACCAGAGTCTTGCACGTGTGGGTCAAGAGTACCAGCACTGTACTACACCCCCAGCCCAGGTTTTTTCATTTATAAAATTACATTTGGGCTTAGAAAAATTGTACTACTTCCATATAAGCTTGTATAGAATTCACTCATAGCTAGTTTCTGGGTGGGGCTAGTAATTAAAGCAATTACACAAAGACCTAATTTTGATCACCTTTAATTGTCAACAAATGACTCACAGTTTTGGCATCTGAAGCTGTTTAGGAAAATTCTGTGGAGGAATTAAACATCACCTTGCATCATGCATTCTCAGTAGAGGTGCTGGAAGCTGGTTCCTCCCAGGGTGGAGAGGGAATGCAAAGAACTGCACCCCCTTTATGCATGAAGCACAGATGTGCAGTACAGAACAAGTATCCAGTATATTTCTACTATTAAAATTTAGTGGGAACTACGCGTGATTGCTTATATACAAAATGTCTAAAACAAGCAAATCTGTAGAAACAAAAAGTGGGTGACTGGTTGCTTGAGCTGAGTGATAGGAAGGTGATTTGCTAGAGGGCAAGTGTTTGGGCTGGGGGAAAATATCCTAAACTCGATCATGGTAATGTTTGCCTTCTGTGAACATACTAAAAGCCACTGATTTGAGCACTTTACATAGGTGAATTGTATGGTTTGTGGATTATTTATCAATAAAGTTCTTCTTGTTTTTGCAGTATTGAGGATTAAACTCAGGACATCACATCCATTAGGCAAGTAATCTATCACTGATCTATGTCCCCAGCTTGCTATGCTTTGCTTTGCTTTTTTCTTTTCTTTTATTTCTTGCAGCACTGGGCATTGAATCTAGGACCTTCACACTAAGCTACATCTTCAACCTTTTAAAAAATTATTTAGTTTAGACAGGGTCTTACTAAGTCATTAATTACCCAGGCTGGGCTCAAACTTGGGATCCTCCTGCCTTGGCCTCCTGAGTAGGTGGAATTGCAGTTGTCAGTAGTTACCACGCCTGTTAATAAAATTGTTTTTCTAAAACAGCTTCCATCCTTGGAAAAAAAAGTCATGACTGGGGAAGGGCAATTAGGAAAAAAAAAAAAGACTAAGAAGACTTCTTAAGGGAACAACAAAAAAAATGACTGAGAACCTCTTCCTTGAGCCAAAGAATCAAATTTCATTTTTAATCTCTGTATCTCCAGCCCAAACATCAGTGGTGACTGATACCCCACTCAGGCTGAACAGGTTCTGGGTTCATCCTATGCAAATCAGGCAGTATCCTATAGGCCTTCTCTCCACCAGTAAGTCTTTCTGCCCAGAGCCTGGTCTCTAGGAGTGGCCAGGATGAGAAAA
>NW_004955523.1:4475598-4489863 GCF_000276665.1 Chinchilla lanigera | reverse complement strand
CATATCAGACTGATTTTACAGAAGAAAGCTTTTCCACAGGTGGGGGGCAGGGAGGTTTGGGATGATTCAGGTGTATTACATTTTTGTGCGCTTTATCTCTGTTATATATTATTATACTGTAATATGAAGTAATTGTACAAATCTCCATAATACAGAATCAGTGGGACCCTTGAGCTTGTTTCCACACAGCTAGATGGTCCCATCTGGGGGGAGGGGGTCAACACCCAAAGTGGGCTGCTTCTATCCAGTGTACCCCTTTGTCTCCTTTTGGCCTGACACCAGATACAACTTAATTGCTACCTCACTAATAAGGTCTTGATATGAAGCTGCAAGCAATGAATTTATTATGGTCTCTGGATAGTCAAACCTCTCTGCTAACATTAATCTGTATTTGCACCCACCCCCTGGTGCTAGCTAGCATCAGTGCCTCAGCTACACCTCAGATCATCAGGCTTGGATCCCTCACATACGCAGTTCAAAGTAGGAATTTTGCCCCTGTGAAAATCTAATGCCACCGTTTGACAGGAGGTAGAGCTCTGGCAGTCATCTGAGCAAAGGGGAGAAGCTAAAAATAACAGGTGAAGCTTTGCTCCCTCTGCTGTGGCTCACTTCCTACTGTGAGGTCTAGTTCCCAAGAGGCCATGACCAGAGTCAGTCCCTGACCCCAGGGACTGGGACCCCTGAGGTAGAGAAATAAGTTGAGCTGTGATGTAGACCTGACAATGTCCTCAGCCCCACCCTCCAGAGGAGCTCTGGGGCTGAGACGGCCCAGTTGAGTTGTCCTCATGGGCATAAACCCTTCACTCTGGAAGGGCTATCTGACTATGAAAAATTTTTTCTTCATAATTATGCAGTCTGTTATTCTGTTACAGCAGCAAGAATGGACTGAGACAATAAATTAGTACAAAAGAGTGAAATGCTGCTATAACAAATATCATAAAACCTAGAAGTGGCTTTAGAAATGGGTAGTAGTCCGGGGTTGGAGAGTTTAAAGAAGCAGGCTGGGAAAACAACCTATATGACCTAAACAGGATGTTATGGAAGGCTTGGGTAAGAACTAGAGGAAGAAAACTGTGATGGTTTGTGTCTGGATGTCCCCCAAGCCTCATGCAGTCATGGGGTGGGCTTCTAGAATTTGTGATTGATTCATGGTCGAATGCTGGGATTATGGTGTGAGTGCTACCCCTGCCCTGGGACAGGCAGCCTGCATACAACATAAGGGAGGGAAAGAAGCTTGCTGTCTGCTCCTCCCTTTTTTCTCTTGCTGCTTTTGCTGTCTTCCACTGCCATGAACTGTGGCCCTCTGCCATGTGCCACTGTGCCTTACAGCCAGCTGAGTATGGACTGAAACCTCCACAAACTATGAGCTAAATAAACCTTTCCTTCCTTCATTTTGGGCATCAGGTATTTTGCCTCAGCAACAAGAGAAAACTAACTAAGGCACAAACTGTATAGAAAAGATGAATCTTCTTCAGGATAACTTAAATGGTAATGATCAGAGTGTTGTTAGAAATGTGAGCAATCTCTGTGAGATCTCAGGCAGAAATAAAGAACAAGGTACTGGAAACTGGAGAGAAGATCATCCTTAAAACAAAGTGGCACAGACCTGAGCTCAGCTGTGTCTGTGTCCAGTGACTAGTGGAGGGTAGACCTTAAGAGTGATGAATTCGTGTTCATAATGGTGCATGGCTTCTCTTGACTGCTGCTAGTAAAATGCAGAACAAGAAAAGCAAGTTAAAAGTGGAATTTATAATCAAAAGAGAGGAACTTAAATGCCTGGCACAAATGTAAAGATTTTAAAAGTAACATGCTTGGGAGAAAATACCATGGATATGGCTATGGCTAAGCAGCTGTATGGTAAGGAGTTTATTATGAACAGAAGGATGACAAACGCTCTTCATCAGGACAGTAGAAGAGTGACTCTGAAGGCATTCTGGAGACCCCTGGGGCAGCCACAGCCAAGTTTCTGCTCCGTGTATTTAGGCAGAGCACCCCTCAGCCATCCTACCTGTGCCTCAAGCCCAGGCTGCCCTCTGGACGGCATAAGCTGATTGTACTGGCACACAGAGTGCATCTGTGGACACGGCCTTTCCTGCCATGAGAGCAGGGAAACCATATAAACGCCCCACTAGGGCAGCACCTAGCAGACTCCTGGGAGCAGGCTCCCCCTGAGATTCCAGATCGGTAGGAACATCAGCATGCAACACCAGCCTGGGAGAGCAGCAGGCACCAGATTCCAACCCCTGAGAGCTGCTGCGTGGCCTGTGCCCAGTGAAGCCACTGGACTGGAGCTGACTAAAGCCTTGGGGATCCAGTCCCCACCTTTGTATGCCCTGAAAACAAGGACACGGAGTCAAAGAGCATTCTGGGGCCTTAAGATTGAGTCTTTCAAATTAGTTGTTCACACTACCAGCTACAAGCCTGCAAAATTACAATATGTAATACAACAGCCACTGTTAATTCATACCATTATGTTTTGAAACCCTGTATCATTTTTATTGTTTTTGTGTTGTTTTGTTTTTGTCTATGTTGTTATTTTGTTATTTTTTTATTATCTTTAAAATTTAAAAACAAATTGAGTATTTCCCAGTTGGGTTTTAGACTTACTTATAACTACTTACCCCTTTCATCTCTCATCTTTCTCCCTTTTAAGATGGGAACTTCCATCCTATGCTTGTGCTGCCATTGTATATTGGAAGCACACAACTTGTTTCACTACATAGGTTCCTGGCTGGAGGGGAATTTGCTCCAGACTTCACAGTGAATTACATCTTGAGTATCTCCTGTATCTGATTTAGATGAGACTCTAGACTTTGGACTTTGGAACTGGTGTGGGATGAATTAATAATTAGGGGACTATTGAGATGGAATGAATGTATTTTTCCTATGAGAAGGACACTGAGGCTGGGCGTGGTGGCGCACGCCTGTAATCCCAGCACTCGGGAGGCTGAGGCAGGAGGATCGTTTTGAGTTTGAGACCAGCCTGGGCTACAAAGTGAGCTCAAGGCCAGCCTGAACTGCATAGCAAGACCCTGCCTCAAAAAGACAAAAAAAAAAAAAGAGGACACTGAGGTCAGGAGCAGAATGTTATGATGTGACCATGTGTCTTGGTTACTTTTCTCTCATTGCTGAGACAGAATACCTGACGCCCAAAATTAAGGAAGGAAGGGTTTATTTAGCTCACAGGTCGTGGAGCTTTCAGTCCATACTTGGCTGGCTGCAAGGCAGAGTGGCACATGGCAGAGGGCAATTGTTCATGGTGGCGGAAGACAGCAAAGCAACAAGAGCAAAAGGAGAAGTGGTAGCAAGCAGTCTCTTCCTCTCCCTTACATATGCAAACGATCGGCCCCAGGGCAGGTGTAGCTCTCACACCCATAATCTCAGCCTTGGATCTTGGATCAATCATAAACTCTAAAAGCCCGCCCCATGACTGCATGAGGCTTTGGGGAGACATCCAGACACAAACCATAACACCATGTTTTCCAAAATTTTTATGTTGACACTTAATTGCCAATGCAGTGGTATTAAGAGGTGGGGCCTTGAGGAGGTGATTGGGTCAAGAGGGTAGAGCCCTCCTTAAAGGGATTAATGCTCTTATACAAGAGGCTTCAGAGCACTGTTTGGCTCTTTTTCCCTTTCACCTTTTGCCATGGGAGGATGCAGCAACAAGGTACTATTTAGGAAGCAGAGACCCAGACTTCAGTGGACACTGAATCTGCAGATGCCTGGAACAGAACTCCTGTCCTCCAGAACTGTACAAAATAAATTTCTGCTCTTTATAAATTATCCAGTATGTGGTTTTCTGTCACAGTGTCAGCCATGGACCACGATTTCTTGGAAAATTTGATAAGCAAAGCAGATATTTGTTTGTCACTGAATTTTTTGTCTTTCAGGTATAGGTACTATTTACTGAGGCAAATTGGCACTGGGACTACAACCATATAAATTTCATTTGAATCATCATAATAAGCCTGTGAGATGGGTGTTATTATTATTTTCATTTTACAGAGAAGAAAGTGGAGTCTTAGCAAGGTGAAAGTACCCAAGCCACACCACTAAAGAACAGCGGAAGCATGTTTGAATCCAAAGGTATCTAACAGTAGGCTTACACTTCATTTGTTTTGTAGTTCTGGGGGTTGAACCCAAGGTCTCTGCACTGATCTACATCCCCAGCCCTTTCCTATTTTTTGTTTTGAGACAGGGTCTCACTAAGTCACTAAGTTGCCCAGGCTGGGCTTGAACTTATGAAACTCCTGCCTCAGGATGCTAGAGTACTAAGGTTACAGGCATGCATTGTCATGCCTGGCTTAGGCTCACACTTGCGGCTACTAATTTTGACTACCTTTGAGGTATGACAGGTTGGCTGTTTAACCTTGTTCATGTTTTTTCAAGAATAACAAATGTGTGTGTGACAAAATTTACACAAATAACCTTTTTTTTTTTTAGCAGATTGACATAGTGCTTTATTTAAGCTGTCTGTATGAAGGAAAATAATGTGTATTTACACATATAACTTAATGATTACAAACTGAGCACTTTTTTTTTCTTTTTTTGAGACAGGGTCTCACTATTCAGTTCATGCTGGCCTTCAGCTCACTTTGTAGCCCAGGCTGGCTTCAGACTCACAAAGATCCTCCTGCCTCAGCCTCCCAAGTCCTGATATTACAGGCATGCACCACCACGCCAGACAAACTGAGAACTTTTAAACCATCATCCAGGTCAAGAAATAAAACATGGCTTCCCTAGGGTCCTCCTCATCCCAACTGCTGCCTACCTCTCTGAGGACAGCCACGATTATTAATTTTTATAATGGTGTCCCTGTTTTTCTTTATATTTTTACCACATTATGATGCTTTCCTAAATACAGCTAATTAAGTCTGCCCCCCTTTGGGGATATAAATGAGATCATACATTGTGCCTTCTTTTCATATCTTGATTTTTCATTTTCTCAACTTTGTTTTAGATTGATCTGAATGGCTACAGCTATCCTGTTCCTTTTCACTGTTGAATAGTGTTTGATTGAATTAATGTGCCACAGTTTGGTTATTCTTCTGTTGATAAACAAGTGGATAATTTTCAGTTTGAAACTATTTTGAACAATGCTGCATAAGCACTCTTTATCCTGGGTCCTGGTGCACATGTATATGCGTTCCCATAGGTTATAAACCTCAAAGTGGGATTTCTGGGTCATGGGGTATGCATATATTCAAACTGAGAAGATAATACCAAATTATTATCAAAGTGACTGTGCTACTTAACACTCCTATATGCAGTGTGTGAGGTTTCCCACTGTTCCACTACGATGTTTGTTTAAAAGATAAACTTCAGCCTTGTTCCTTGTCTTCTCTGAAGAAGACTCTCAAATCATATTCAGCTGATGTTCTTTCTGCCTCACACATTACACTTGGGGTCCTTTGTTTCTTGAACTCGCATTTTTCAGCCGTGTTTTCTTTTCCCACTTGTATTCTGCATCTCAGAGTGGGAAACACCGCTAAACTCTTCATCAGGAATTAGTACGACCACACGGAAGGCACCACTGTTTGCATGTACACGTCCCCCATGGCCACTGTGTGAAAGGCAGGTGGTGGAAACTGTAGGAGGTAGGGCCTAACAGGAGGACTTCAGATGACTTGGGGCGGAGGGTGAGGGCCTCCTTCTAAATGAATTGTTGGGCCTTGGTCTCTCTCTGTCTATCTCCTTTGCTTCCCACCTGTCTTAGTTACTTTTCTCATTGCTGAGACAAAATATGCAACACCCAAAGTTAAAGGGGAAGGGTTTATTTGGCTCACAGTTTGTAGAGGTTTCAGTCCATAGTCGGCTGGCTGTGAGGCAGAGTGGGACGGCAGAGAGGCATTGCAGAGCAGAAACAGTTCATGGCAGGCAGAAGCAAGCAAGAGACAAGAGTGCACCAGCCCTTTTTCTGCTCCTTGTATTTCATCCTTGCAGGGTAAGGCACCCTTAATCCTATCCAGAACTATCAATGGACTGATTTAGTAATCACACACCCTTAATCCCAGCATCACACACTCCAGATCCAGTCACCCCTGAAAAAGCCCCCATCCATGATCGAATGAGGCTTTGGGGGAACATCTAGACACAAGCACAGCACCACCCACAAGTTGAGAGTTTTGCTTCACCACATACTCCTGACATAATATGCTACATACAGTAGCCCCAAAGCAGCAGGCCGGCTGCTCATGCACTAAACTCTCTGAAGCTGTGAGCCGCAGTAAACCTTATCCTTATAAGCTGGTTATCACAGGTGTTTGCTGTATTAATGAAAAGCTTACACAAAGGAATGGAGGAAAAGACAAAAAACCAGAAAACTTCTAGAAAGATAATCTCTCAGTTTAACCATGGCTCCTTCAGAGTCTACATCTGTGTGACAGATACAGGAAAAATTTTCCCATTTTCCAGATTTTAAGCAAATCCATTTTCAGCAAATCCATATTAGTCCAAAAGTTTAATGTAAGTTTAATGATTTTTTTTCCCACAGAAGCTACGTATGATCAGTGACAAGGAGTTCAGCAGGTTTGGCTTGTCTGAGGATTAAGTAAACCTCACTGCTGAAACCTCCTCAAGGCAAGATTTTTGTCTGTTATTTGTAGGAAGGTGACGTTGAATATTTGTTGTTCGTTTAATGGAAGAATAGTGTGTCAAAGGTCCTTTCTAAATACTTCCGGGAGAAAACCCATGATTTTTTTATTTCTAGAATCTGTAAGGGATTCAAACTTTTGGCATATCAAGCTGCTGTTACAGCCAGCACTTGAAGGCTCTCGCATGAAGCATTTGGCGACTTTTTTCTGTAGGTTACAGGAGCTGAACTGAGTGTGTGATGACAAAGCTCCTACTTACAGATTTGCAGAAGAGTCAGTATCACATGGTTTCTCTTATATGAAAAGACCAAAATATAAATAAAAGCAAAAGAACAGATAGGCAATAGGAAAGAATGAGATAGATCTTTGGCAAAAAGGACAGGGATGAGGAGATGGAGGCAAGGGGGGAGTGTGGGAGAGGGCAAGAGGATGAATAAAAAGTTAAGGTGTGCTATACACCAGCTCCTTATGAAGAATGTAATTTTGTGTTACAAATGGATACTAATAGAAAATAAAATTTTAAAAAGCAGATTAAGAAAGAACTTTAGGACCTTTCAATTTCTGATTACATGTTTGTGTTAGCCTTCTATTACTGTAACGAAATACCTGAGATAATGAAGTTTGAAAAAGGAAAGGTTTATTTTGATTCACATTTTGGGCAGGTTCAGTCCATGGACATTTGGTCCCATTGCTTTTGAGCCTGTGGTGTAGTGAGGCAGAACGTTATGGCAAGTGTGACAGAGCATGCTGCTTGCCTCATGGCAGCTAGGAGGCAAAGAGGACGAGGAAGGACGTGCTCCCGGTATCCCTTTCAAGGGCAGATCCCCAGTGACACAACTTCCTCCCAACCTCGGTAAGTTTCCACCACATTCTAATAGCGCCACTCTGGGGCACAAGCCTTTGTGGGGACATTCAAGGTCCCAACTATAGCAATGTTGACATTACCAAGGATGGGTGATCTAACCCTTCAAAAGTCACAATGCAAATTGATATTTTTGTTTTCTGATTCATTCTTTCATTCAAAAGAAATCTTCAATATGACCTTGTTCAGCCACCAGTCCAGGCAGGAAAGATTCACTCAAGATTCGGACCGGTGAAAGAAAAGACATGCAGCTATGGAAATGGCAGGTGAGCCTTTACTGTCACAGCAGCAGCAGCAGCAGCTGCAGCAGCAAAGCTGCAAAGTTCTACTTCCTCGTATACAATACCACACAAAGCCAGCTCGTTGCCAAAAAGTTGCATAACACAGATTCTTTTTTATATGCGGTCCCTAGCCCTCAATTCCCACAACAACTTTGGATTGCTCCCCCACTTGGATCTATCCTTCTGATTCTAAGCTCTGCTCTAGGCCTTCCCTCTCTCCTCTTCCATGATAGGAGGTAGCCTTGCTAATGCTACTACTTTGAGAGTGAAAGCACGGCCAACAGACAACAATCCGGTGCCTTTACTTCTCAGCACAGAAGGTACTTGATGGCAACAGAGCAAATCTATGAGCTTCAGGGCAGCTCAGGTGCTGGAAGAAAGTACAGGGAGGTTGGACGGTGAAGACAAGAAGTATGTAAAAAAGAGAGTTCTAACTTCTCTGTATGTGGGATACTGTGTGCAAAGATGTTTCTCTCTTAACCTTAAGCAGCCTCCTTAACCCTCACCAGGGAGCCTGAGCTTTGCTTTTTTCTGAAAAAGTTCAGAGAACTCTGGATTTCTGCTCCCAAGAAGTTAAGTGTTTTACATTGCTGGTATGTGCAAGAGATTTACGTGGAAAGGAAGCTGTATATCCACTCTAATTCTTTCTCTACCCATCCTTGTACCCCAATACCTCCATCCCAGGCCCATACCCTAGTTCTGTGTTTGCCAACAAAGTCCTAGTAGCTGAAATGTAAGAGAACAAGGATGAAATATAAGAAAATGAGGTGAATAATCAATGACTCGCTGGGCTGATCAAGATGCGTGCAGCAGGAGCGGACTCTATGGGACCTCGATGCCATCCCGCAGATCTGAACAGATACAGATACACAAAGGGAAAGAACAGCTGGCCATCTTCAGGAGCAACGTGCTTATGAACCTGTATCCATTGTGATCACAGGCGACCCAGGTGATCCACACAATCCAAGTATTTGTGGTAGCCAAGAGTGTGATCTGAGGAACATGGAAATGGCCAGACACTCAAGAAGAAGTCCTGCTCACTAGGCTTGAAATGCCTGAAGCAGTCCTTTGGTCTTCCGGTTCCAGCATTGTGACCCCAAAGATACCATATTATACCGGTCAGATACTCAGATCCAAAGGCATTGACTAAACGTATTTGGAGGAAATGGTAGGAAGCTTCAGGTCTTCCTTTCCCTGGACACCCAGTTAACAATACATGGACCAGAACACCTCTGGGAGAACTCTAGAGACATGTCAAGCAGCTACAGCACCCCAGGGCATTGTAAAACTCCAAAGGGATTCCAGCAAAAGGGAAGGGAACTTTGCAGTCTTTAGCAGAGCACTCCTCCCCTCTCTTCTTTGCAGCAGTGCTAAGCAACTGGGGGGAAAATCCTTACACCAGGGCTCCATCTTCCAAGATGGAAACAAAAGCATGGGCCAGGTATTCGGTGCTCTGGCTTACTGCGGGCCATCCAAGGGACAAGTTGCTTTATCACCTGACTGGGACTGCTGCTGCTGCTAACTCCAGGAGAGAGCCTGGAACTCACTGGAAACACGGCTCAGATGAGAGATGTGGCTCCACAAGAAGACACCAGGGGGAGCAAAAGAACAGCAGAGATTGGAACCGCCCTTGAACCTCCGGTATCGCTCTGAAAAGTCTTCCTCTGTAAGAAGCCAAAGCCTGGGAAGGGTGGTTGGTTGTCTTCTCAGTTTCCCAAATGCCAGCAGATTATAAAATATACAAAGAAACAGGGAAACAGGGCCAATCAAAGGATCAAAATATAACTCCAGAAACAGTCCTAAAGAACTGTGAGCTGCCTGACAAAGAATTAAAGTAACTCATAAAGACGCTCAGGGAGCTAGAAGAGAATAGAGGGAACTAACTGACATAAGGAATATGGTGCATGAATAAAATGAGAACATCAACAGAGATACAAGAACTGGTGAAACACCAAACAGACATTCCAGCACTCAAAAATACAAGGGATGGTGGAGCACGCCTGTAATTCCAGCACCTGGGAGGCTGAGCCAGGAATAGTGCAAGCTTGAGGCAAGGCTGGGAAACTCATCAACTTAGCAAAACTTTGTCTCAAGTTTAAAATTTAAGGGGGGAGTGTAGCTCAGAACTGAAGCCGTGGGATCAATCCCCAATACCACACACACCACAATAATACCAATGATAATAGTAACTACAATAGCAACAGAGCTAGGCCTGGCATAATGGCGCGTGCCTATAATCCCAGCACTCAGGAGGCTGAGGCAGGGGGATCGTTGTGAGTTCGAGGCCAGCCTGGGCTACAAAGTGAGCTCAAGGCCAGCCTGAACTGCATAGGGAGGCCCTGTCTCAAAAAGACATTAAAAAGAAAAAAAAAAACAGAGCTGAAAAATTATTAGAGACTGAGCAGGCAGAAGAACTAATCAGCAAAGTTGAAGGCACATTACTTGAAGTAATTGAGTCGGGGGTACAACTCTCTGTTGCTGCCAGCACCGCTGTGACCCAGACTGAGGGCACCTGACGGTGGTTCCGGCTCTGCCACCATGGAGGACGTGGACAAGTACAGCAACACAGAGGAGTTCTCCCAGGGATCCAAGGTCAATGCGAGCGAGGACCGGCAAGGTGACCGTAAAATGTTCATTGGAGGTGTGAGCTGGAATACAAGCAAGAAGGATCTGACTGAAGATGTGTGTTGATGTGCGGAAGTTGTAGGCTGAACAGTTAAAACATCCATTCGCTGAAAGACAAGAGGATTTGGATTTGTGCTTTTGAAAAATGCTGCTAGTGTTCACAAGGTTTGGAAACCTAGTTTTCACAAGGTTTTGGAACCAAAAGAAGATGAACTGGATGGCAAATTGATAGATCCCCAAAGGGCCAATGCTTTAAAAGGGAAAGAACCCCCTAAAAAGGTTTGTGTGGGTGAACTGAGCTCACAAATCACAAATTAAAGTAGTTTGGAGTGGTCAACAGGGCATCTCGAGGGGGTGGCAATCACCAAAGAAATGACCAGCCATACTAAAGGGGAAGACATTGGAGAAAACAGGAGATGCTAAAGAAATCCATGTTGCAGGGTGACAATCTTCAGATTGGTCTCCCATTGCTTAATTGCTTTGTAAAAGATTCTCTAATGTATGAGACCCAACGATGTCCAACTACATGTAGCCACTGGTTAGTTTTGTCTGTTTTTACTTTGTCCTTTGCTATCTGTGTTATGACTCAGAATGGATTTGTGTTTGTTTAGTTTTGTTTTGTTTTTTTGTTTTTTTGAGACAGGGTCTCCCCATGCAGTTCAGGCTGGCCTTGAGCTCACTTTGTAGCCCAGGCTTGTCTCGAACTCGCAACAATCCTCCTGCCTTGGTCTCCCAAGTGCTGGGATTACAGGCATGAGCCACCACTCCCAGCTAGATTTGTGTTTATACAAATTTTATTTGTATGATTTCATTTTAAACCCCCAAAAATGCTTCCTTATACGGTTGTTTAAAGTAAATTAAAGGGTCGGGGATATAGCTCAGGGGCACAGCACCTGCCTGGCAAGCACAAGGTCATAAGTTTGATTCCTGGTACCAAAAGAAAAAAAAAAGTATAAAGTAAATCAAGTCAGACGAGCCCGAAGAAGAGGGAAGAAAATTAAAATAGAGCGTAGTGAACTTACAGAACATCATGAAATAGAATAATACACACATTATGGAAATCCTACAATAAAAGAGAAGAAGGGGGCTCGCTTCCTGCCTCGTAGGCCCCCGGAGGGAGGGCCCCCGGCACATGGGGAGCCACGCGGAGTCGAGCACTGTTGTGCGCCGGCCCTCAGGCCGGCCGCCACCACTCAGTTGAGAACTACCATGACACAGAGAAACAATGACACAATTGGCCCACCATGCACTGTGTGCAGATGCCCACCCACAGACGTATATGAATCATGGAGAAACCCCTGGGAATACATGCCATTCAATGGGCCACTCTTGCTCCTGCCATTGAGAACCAGAAAGGTCCAGAGTCAGCGGAGAAGCAGCTGCTGAACAAGGACTCAGAGAACATGAGAATGCAGACTAAGCCCACGGAGTCAGAGGTCCAGTGGACTGGGGTCACGAGAGCCGCTCGGAAGCTGTAAACCAGGAGGACCTTGCACAATACCTGCAGAGACTCATTGGAAGCCATTCTTCCCTTGACAGTACAGGCTGTGGTGGAGCTCCAGAGAAGTCTGCAGCAGGATTCCTGCTGCCTGTGCTGACAGTTGGGGAGAGGACACTAACTGGTTGTGGGGTCCCAAAGCAATGGGAAGCTGGAGAGAAAACACTACAAAAAATGGCCTTCGCCCCAGACGGATCACTTGATTTTTGACAACCCTTAGGCTGTAACTACTTGTTAGATCCTTCTTGTGTATCTCTGTCTTCCTGAGAAACCACTTTGAAGATACCACCATGTATTACAGCAGCCATTTATATTTTCCTACTAATCTGTCCATAACTCTGTAATGTTTGTATTGTTCCTATCCTATTTCATAAATGGATGCATGCATGGTTATTATTATGTGTTTCCTACAACAACCATTGAGAATAGTTAATGATTATTCAATAGGTCACTCATGTATAGCTCTATTTATTTTCTTTAGAAGCCACTGTGAAGATACCAAAGTATAGTACAACAACTATTGATAATCTACCTCTTTTGTCTGTAACTCACTATTATTTGTCTATTTGTTTTCCTGAGAAACTATCTTAGAGAACAATATATAAACCAATAACCATTGATAATTTCCTACCACTTTGTCTGTAATTTGGTAAGCCCCCCCCCATTATTATGCTATCCTTCTTTTACTCTTTAAAATAAAAAAAAAAATTTAAAAAGAGAGAAAAAGGGAAACAGTTTATTTGAAGCAATTATGGACCCAAATATCCCAAATCCTGTGAGGGAAAAATGAATGTAAAGGGGCCTAGAAGCTAAAAGAACTCCAGTAAGGATTAACTCAAAGAGAATCACACCAAAACACATACAATCAAACACCTAAGTCAAAGACAAAAAAATAAAAATCTTAAAAACAGCAAGATAAAAAGCAATGTGTCACATAGAATGGAGAGCTCTTGAAATTATCATTAGGTTTTTCATCAGAAACCACAGGTAGTAAACCACAGGTAGTAACATGATTCAAAGTGCTAAAGAAAAAAAAAGTCAAACAAGAACACTGCATCCATTTAGATATACACCTAAAATGTGCCAATAAAATTAATTTTTAGAAAGAATACTGTATCCAGAAAACAAGCCTTCAAAAAATTAAAGGAAAGGATTGCACTGTAGGCTTGGCTCAATGGAATCGTTCTCTTTTTTTGTCTTTTTGAGACAAGGTCTCACTATGCAGTTCAGAATAGACTTGAGCTCACTTTGTAGCCCAGGCTGGCCTCGAACTCACAAAGATCCTCCTGCCTTAGCGTCCCAAATGCTGGGATTATAGGCCTGTGCCACCACACCCAGCCTTATGGAATAGTTCTTAACTAGCATGTGCAAGAAAGAATTAACAGCAGCTCTCCTAAAGCTCTCCCAAAACATGCAAAATTAGGGAACACCTCTGAGCTCATTCTTTGAGACTAGCATTACCATGAGCCCAAAGACTACCAGAAAAAAAAATTATAGGCCAATATCCTTGATGAATATTAACACCAAATTCAACAAAACACTAGTAAACTGAATTCAACAGCACGTTAAAAGGATTATATACCGTGACCACATGGGATGCATTCCTGAAATGTAAGGCTAGTTCAGCATACAAAAATAAGCCAATGTAATAGACTACATTAACAGAAAAAAAGGAAATGAAGTATATGCTTATCTTTATGCAGAGAAAGCATTTGACAAAATTCAACATCCTTTCATTAAAAAAAAAACTCGGAATAGAAAGAAAACTACTTCGACATAACAAAGGCCATTTATGCAAAGCTCACAACTAAATCCCACTCAGTGATAAAATACTGAAACCTTTCCTCTAAGATCAGGAACAAGATAAAGATTGCTTGCTCTCACCCACTTCTTTTTTTTTTTTTTATTTTAAAGAGTAAAAGAAGGATAACATAATAATAAGGGGGACTTAGCAAATTCCAGACAAAATGGTAGGAAATTATCAATGGTTATCGTTTTACACATTGTTATCTACAAAATAGTTTCTCAGGAAAACAAATAGACAAATAATACTGAGAGACAAAAGAGGTAGGAGATTATCAAGAGTTGTTGTACTATACTTTGGTATCTTCAAAATGGCTTCTAAAGAAAATAAGTAGAGCTATACATGAGTGACCTATTGAAAAATCATTCACTATTCTCAATGGTTGTTGTAGAAAACACATGATAATAAACATGCATCCATTTATGAAATAGGATAGGAACATTACAAACTTTACACAGTTATGGATAGATTAGTAGGCAAATATCAATGGCTGCTGTAGTACATGGTGGTATCTTCAAAGTGGTTTCTCAGGAAGACAGAGATATGCAAGAAGGATCTAATAAGTAGTTATAGCCTAAGGGTTGTCAAAAATAGCATAT
>NW_004955523.1:4465437-4474623 GCF_000276665.1 Chinchilla lanigera | reverse complement strand
AATGATTCACACACATCCGTGGGTGGGCAACTGCAGTCGGTGCATGGTGGGCCAACTGTGTCACTGTTTCTCTGTGTCATGATAGATCTCAATTGAGCGGCGGCAGCCGGCCTAAGGGCCGGCGTGCAACAGCGCTTGCCGCCGTATGGCTCCCCATGCGCTGGGGGCCCTCCCTCCGGGAGCCACCAGGCAGGAAGCTAGCCATCCGGAAGACTGGCGCTCCCCACCCGTGGCTCCCTGTGCGCCGGAAGCCCACCTTCCGGGGAACGACGAGGCCGGGAGTGAGTCGCCGGTCTGAAGACCCCAAAGACCGGCGCTCCCCGCCCGGCTCTCACCCACTTCTATACAAGATACTATCAGAAATTCCAGCCAAAGCAATCAGATGAAAGAAAGAAGAAAAGGAAGACAGACAGAGAGAGAGAGAGAGAAAGAAAGAAAAAAGGGCATCCACACATCCACAATGGAAAGAAGTAAAATTACCTCTGTTCACAGATTAAGTGTTGAAAACCCTAAAGATTCCACACACAAAAACTGTTAGAACTAATACACAAATTTAGCAATATAACAAGGTATGGTGCATACAAAAATCAGGTCTACTTTATATACTAACAGTATACAGTGAAAAAATGAGAGAAAGAAAACAGTTCCATTTATAATAGTACTAAAAATAATACTTAGTATTAAAGTGAACCAAGGAGGGAAAAATATTTGTACACTGAAGACTAAAAACCATTGCTGAGAGAAATTAAAGATATAAATAAATAGGAAGACATCCTTGCTCATGGATTGGAAGACTTAATATTCCTTAGATGTCTGTACTATCCAAAGCAATGTGCAGACTAACTGCAAACCTTATCAAATTCCCAGTAGGACTTTTTGGGAGCAGAAATACAAAGATTCATCCTAAAATTTATACAGAAGATCAATTGACCTCAAATAGCCAAAACAGTCCTGAAAAAGAACAAGGTTAGATAACTCACACTTCAGGATTTCTAATTATTATGAAACTATATTTAAGCTTTTACAAAACTACCGTAATCAGAACAGTATGGTACTGGCATAAAGACGAAGGGATCAATGGGATGAAATATGGACCTCAGAAATAAGCTCTCACATATATCAAATACTCTCCAAAAAAGATGGTGTTGGGAAAACTGGGTATCTGCAGGAAAAGAATGAAACTGAACCCCTATTTCTCACCATGTACAGAAATCAACGTGGAATGGATAAAGATTTGAACACATCCCAAAATTGTAAAATTCCTAGAAGAATTCACGGAAGTAAATCTTCCTAACATCTGTCTTGGCGATGATTTCTTGGATATGACACCAAAAGTAAAAGGACAATTGGGACTATGCCAGACTTAATTTTTGTGCATCAAAGATCATAATCAACAGGGTAAGAATCAGAGAAAATATTTGGAAATCATAACTTTTTCTTTGAAGAGTCAGGATCTCAGGATGTTACCCAGGCTAGTGTCAAACTCACAGCCTCAAATGACCCTTCCACCCCAGGCTCCTGAAGAGCTTGCACTGAAAGTGCCCACCACCATCCCTGGCTCAGACGCATAACATTTTAAAATAGTACTTATAATAGGGTTGCTATAGGAGACAAAAATGTAACAATTTTTAGAAGTATGAACATGGTTAGTAGATCCCAGAAAGGAGATTGAAGCATCCAGAGACTGGCAAGAGCGGAAAGATATTTGGGCAAAAGAAGAAAACTGTGTCACCAGAGCCCATTGAGACCTGGACCCCAGGAGAAAGATCCACTGGATCATAACTGGAGAAGGGTTGGAATGTGGCCACTGCCCAAACCAGAAGGCAGAGCAGGAAGGGCACGGGGAAGGTATGCTCATCACTCTCTGCTCCCCTCTTCCTGCTTCACACTTTGCCGAAGCTGAACAGCAGCAAGAAAGAAAGGGACCCAGCTGGTGTGAGGTCCAACCTCACAGGGTTCAGCACTGACAGGAAGGGGCAAAGAATGGATGGTGAGTGTAGGACAGTGTTAGAGCACCTTCAGATTAGAAAACAATCCCAGGACAATCCACCGAGCAGTCCGCATAAATCCTGTGCTTCGCTCCTAGCCCAAGTACCAGAAATTCCACAAAAGAAAAAAAAAAAAACCAAACAGTGTTTTCTAGGTGGGGAGGCGTCGTTTAGTTACCAACCGCGTGGAGCAGCAGCCAGGCCGCGGTGGTAGTGAGCGGTGGGTGAAGAGGGAACTCACCCTCTAAGTGACAACTAAAACTGGCTTGGGTATAATTGGGACGCCCAACAGTGTACCCTGCATGAAAAACAGCTTATCAGAAGTTAAGTGATAACGTTAGAACTCTGTCCCTTGTCTGGTTTTTTCCCTCTGTGCTGCTTAATTTTTCAGATAGGCCTTCTCCAAGTGGTGAGCAAGCTGACCACAGATAGCCTCTACCTCAGGCCTTCAAACTTAACCCAAATGTAAAATGAAAATCCCTCTCTCTCTCTGTCTCTCTCTCTCTCTCCCCCTCTGTATATCTGTATATATCTGATGACAAACTCTGTTTGTAAATTGGTTTGTATATTCCCTCCTAAACCAATTACTGTGTTATAGGAATATGGAATATCGTGATTGGCTCAAGCCTGGAATGGGTGCTAGCAGGTGGGGTACAGGGTGGATGCAGGTAGCAACCATGACGGACGGTTTTATCAGTCTACGTGGAACAGACCAGGGGAGAGTCTCCTAAGGAAGGGATTTTAGCAGATCCCAGTAAGAGAGACCATGGCTCTCAGCAAGGGCTACAGATGACACCAAAGCTGGGACGTCTGGAGAGTGGACGGAGTGGTGGGAGAAAGCAGAGACAGGCAGAGAGACCTTCTTCTTCAAAATAAAGCCAGGCTACAACAGCTGTGAAATTATAGCGAAATTTATTGTTGGAGGGGGGATGAACGAAGATATAAAGCTTACCATAACTACATCTGGGCTTGAAATGGTCTAAAGTCTCTCAGTACTGGGGCTGGGGATTTAGCTCAGCGGCAAAGCGCCTGCCTGGCAAGCTCAGGGTCGTGAGTTCGGTTCCTGGTACCGGAGAAAAACCAAAAAAAAAAGAAAAAAAAATAAAGTCTCTCAGTATTTAGAGATGGAACAGAGATAAAAATGGAAGATAGAAATGCTGTAACTTCCTCAGGTGAACTGTGAAGCTTGGTGCAATTAGGAAACAACCCCCAAATAGCTCTGGTTTTGCTGGTATGTGACCAAACCCTGAAAAGCTTAGATTCAGATAAGGGAGATTCCAATACGCGTCTCATGTACCCTCAAGCAGCTGAGCTGAAGGAACAGACAGGGCACAAGCCATCTATTGGGAGGCATGTAAGTTCCAGCACGACTGTGGAAGGAAAGGGTGTTTAGTCTACAAAGAGCAGCAATCAGTGGGAAAATCAGAAGCTTTCGAGGACAGAAACAAGATCAAGATTAAGCGCAAATGGCCCAGAAAGCCCACAGGAGTATTGTACCTGCTGCTGTTTATCAAACAGATTCCTTTCCTTCAAAATAGTGCCACACACATCTTCTCTAAGAACTCTTCCAGCATCTCTCAGCAGCGATGAGTTATTCCATGAGTGATCTGACCACCCATGGGATTCACTGGCATGTGCTCAGGGACTACCTGTTAGGAAAGAAGGGGTTTGATGACCCGGAGCCACAGGACCATGAGGACCCGACAGTGGCTGAGGCCGTCATCTTTTTCCTCTGTGAGGTTTGCGGGTGTGTCACGTAGGGTTCACTGGGGGAACGACAGACATCGACAGTCTGGAGCTCGATGCAGAGCTGAAGGGTCTTTTTTTTTTTTTGTCTTTTTGAGACAGGGTCTCAATATGCAGTTCAGGCTGGCCTTGAGCTCACTTTGGAGCCCAGGCTGGTCTCAAACTCACAATGATCCTCCTGCCTCAGCCTCCCAAGTGCTGGGATTACAGGCGTGCGCCACCACACCCGGCAGAGAAGAAGTGTCATCGCTGGAAGGCGGAAGCATGCCCTGGAACCCTGGAGATGGACATCCAAAGGTGAAGACTGAGCTCTTCAGAAGAAGCCAGAGCGAGACTTCCTCCTTCTTTCTCTTGTTATTCCACCCGGGCTGTTGATTGGTGCCACCCACATTCAGGGTGTGTCTTCCCTGTCCAGTAAGGCAATCATTCAGACACACCCGGAACTGTGCTAACCAATCTACTGGGCAGTTCTTATTCAAGTTGACACCACAATGAGCTATCGCAGTGAGCAAGTGGCACCTTTTAGGGCCACTAGTGATGAGAAATCAAAGTACTACTTTATATCCATCTAAATAAATACCCGATTTGTTAGTGCGGGGCTATCTCTTTATGGCAAGCTGCCTACACTGAAGACCTCCAGGAGCTTTTCCTGCTCTGTGACATGCTTACCTCATCGCACCTCAGTCCTGGCACAGCAGATACGAAATGCTTGCCTGTACATTTGAGTAAGAGAAAACAAGATGTGCAGACCCAAGACGAGACGCTGACTCGGTTTACTTTTTCCTGCGGCACGAAGTAAAAGCAAAAGCTGAATGAGGGTTCACAACCAGGCTGTTGCTAAATGTGGGCCATTTAACTTCCTGGACTTAACCCAATCCACCAAACAACCCCTCTGTGCGAAAAGCAGACCAGAAGAGAAAGAAAGGCCCCCAGCTTGCCTTCCCCTAACATCTGTTGTTCCAAAGGCGGGCCATGGGCCAGTGACACGAGGATTACGCGGTAGCTTGTTAGAAACGCAGAATCGTGCGCACACCCTACATCAGCAGACGGGGAGGACCGCCTCTGTATCTCTGCAAGCAACTCACACGCGTGTCCGAGGCTGAGAAGCACTGAGTTTCTGACTCCTGATCTCACGCTCAGATTTCTTTCATTCGAATCCTTGCTCAGTTCCTAAAATAGCGCTGCGCATATGGTCAATAGTTAATGAGGGGCTTGAGAAATTCTCACTGACACTTATTTGATTTCATTTAAAGGAAAGAGGGTGTTTCTGAGAAACTAGACCCCATCAATGGGCGGCTGAGACAGAGACAGAAGTACACTAAAAACAAGCAAATAAAACAGCTTCAGACATACACACATAGCTCCGCCGAGAGGGACAGATGGGCATAGTAATGCTGCTCTCACTCCCTCCTCCACCCACAATATTTCCTCCCTTCCTCATTTATGCTCTCCTTTGTCTGAGCTGGCACTGTGCTCCCTTGCTGTCTGTGTTCTGCCTCACATGCAGGCTAGCGCCACGTGGCTTGCTATTGTCCTGAGCAGCCTATCCTAAAAGCCAGCATCTCACGAGATTCTGTACCTCTCAGCCTGGAAACACAAAAAGCACTGTGTGGGGTCAGCACTTTCTCCTTTTCAGGCAGGGAGGGTTGGATCACGCGACCTGTTATGGTTGATACACTGTGTCAACTTGAGGAGTCTAGAAGCTTAGCTAAGTAATTCAGCGGTTCTGCACCCTAGGGTATAAAGGACACGCCCTTACCTCTAGGATATGTTCATTGCTTCAACTTGAGAAGTTTAGAAGGTTCATAAATGACTTAGCAGGGGGTGAGGGTCCTTATTTTGTAAACATCCTCAGCCTGTGGGAGAGGAGGACACAGAGATGGTGTGGGCGTGGGTGGAAGGGGACATACAATACCAGGGAGAAAAAGAATCTCACTTCCCCCACTTCGCTCTTACTGCTTTTGCTGTCTTCTGCCACCTTGAAGTGTTGCCCCTGTGCGTGTGCCACCCTGCCTTGGAGCCAGCTGATTACAGACTGAAACCTCCACAAAACGTAAGCTAAATATACCTTTTCTTCCTTCATTTTGGGCGTTGGGTATTTTGTCTCAGCAACAAGAGAAAAGTAACCAAGACAGTAACCCACTGCATGTCTTCTTTCTGACAGGACCTGGCTTCACACATAACAATGAAAGGTCCGGGGCTGGGGATTTAGCTCAGCGGCAAAAGCGCCTGCCTGGCAAGCGCAAGGTCGTGAGTTTGGTTCCCGGTACCGGAGAAAAACCAAAAAAAAAAAAAAACAATGAAAGGTCCGACCACCCAGCCCCCATGTTCCCCTCTCTGTTCAACCTCATACACTGCTTGAAAGTCAAAAGGGCCAAGGGCTGGCAAATATTTATGAAGTGGATTCTGCCGCCACATTATTACGGATTCCAATGAAGACAGGATTTAATGAATAATAATGTTACCATCTGTCAGACAAGCAACTGTGAATGAAGTAAGCAGCACCCCCACTTCTAAGTGAGGGAATCTGAAGCTGTCCACAGTTGAATAACTTGCCAGGGATGTAGCAAAGATAGAATTCCAGCCCACACCTGTCTGAGCCAAAGCCTCTTAACCACAGAACCAATGGGCTGTCTCTCTTGTCAGAAAACGCGATGGACTCACTAAGTAGGGAACCCTTCACTCTCTGTGGGGCTCATGTGAGGATCAGTGGGATTAAAGATGTTAAAGCATTTATAAAAATAAGGTACTATAAAACATGAGGTGTAATTTTATACATTAAGATTGTGTCCAACTAGCCCTCAGTGCTCTATAAATAGCAACTCCACACATGAAAAGATGTTCACCCTTATAATTAAGGCTATCCCAGGTAATTTAATATATATTTGTATTTATAAAATTAGAACACATTTTGCAAAGATTTGCCCTTACATACGTAAAGATACTTTGAACCTCTATGTTACTGGTAGGAGCACAAGTTAGCTCTGCCTTCCTGCACATCAGTATGTTTCAAGGCCTTCTTGGGATGGGTGTGCAGCTCCGTGATAGCGCACTTGCCTAACACTCAAGATGCTCTTCAGAACCAACAGGACTTGGCTGGGAGTGTAGTTCAGTGGTAGAGAGTGTTCCTAGCATGCATGAGTCTCTTGGTTAGATATCCAGAACTGCAAAGGGGAGGTACATCATTTCTTATAAGGAAAAATAAACTAGAAGATATATTTATCTATAAAGAGAGCTCTCTTAGAGATTCTGGAGCCAGAGTGCTTGGGTCTAAATTCCATATCTACTGCTGACTAGCAGTGTGATCTTGGACAAATCTCTGTGATTTAGTGTTTAAAATGGGAATAATAATAAGAACTTACTTCACTATTTTGATAGTTAAATCAACTATTATATGTAAGTGCTTAATCCAGTGCCTGGCACAAAGTAAACCTTATGTATACAGTATCTACTACTTGTTATCTCGGTGTTGTCTATAATAATAAAATCTGTCTGACTATACAAAACACCTGGCTACATATCCTACCATACAGGCATAAAATGGAATATTATACAGCCGTGAAGCATAAAGTTTCAGGGGCTAGGGATGTAGCTCAAGGTGCTTGCCTAGCATGAGGCCCTAAATGCAATCCCTAGCACTGGAAAAAGAAAAAAAGAAAGGACATGAAAGTAAAGACAGGAAAAGAAAAAAGAGGCTTTAAAAGAATATTCAAGCATATGTAATATAAAGTTGTAAAACAGAAACAAATTATGTATATTATCCCATAGCACTCATGTTTGTTAAAAGGGTACTTTCTACAAATACAGATGCATAGAAAACAATTGGTAAGAATTGCACCAAAAAGTAATAAAGGATGTATCTCGGTGGTGGTGTAGGGTTGAGGGTTCCTTCCTTATTCTTTTCTGTGTGTTTCCAAAACTCCTACAGCCTGCAGTGTTACACTTTAACAGGTACAAGGATCACCTGGCAACCTTCTTCAACTGCAGCTCCTACCCCTGTCAGTAGGTCTGGGATTTTTCAGATTCTGTACTTCTAACGGGTTCCTGAGTGACGCTGACACTGCCGGTCCAAGACCTATACTAAGAACAGGAAGCTTTTATTCTATGTGCTGCCGAAGTGGGCGTGAGTAGCTTGAGTTTCTAGAGCAGTGCATCAGCTCCCAGGGGATCTTGGAAAAGGACGGTTGTGGGGCCCCATATCTAGAGTTTCTGGTTTGGTAGATGTGAGTGAAAACCTAGAACTCGTTATTTTCAAATAACGCTGATGCTGCAGATCTAGGAAACACATTTTGACGACTACTGCTTTAGAATATATATACATATATATATATTTTAGCGTCATAAAGGAGGGGGAGGGCGCTAAAAATATATCTGCCATCTTCACTGTGTACAAAATCCAGTTCAAACTCATCATCCAAAATCTTCCACGGTTCCTCCCAGTTCTTTCTGCTTAGGCCACAGAATCTAACTACCGTGCCCTAAACACACCTTGGATTCCAAACATTACAATTCCTGTGATCTCCTGACAGGTCATACTGTTTCCTGATGCCCAAATCCTACATGTCTTTCAAGGTCCTCACATGGTACCTACTCCCCAAGCCTCCCAAACCACCGCTCCTCAAAACGCGCCCTCTGCCCACTGCGCTCTTCCTGACAGCACTGTCCCTGGCTCCCGGGTGACACCTTCCCGTCGCGAGCGGTCTAGTGACTCTGTTGGCGGGTGTCGTGTGTCTCCCCCGGCGCACTGGGAGTTTCTGGGGTAGGGGAGTAACTGGCCTATCATCTAGGCAATCCCCAGCAGACAGCTGACACTCAGAGCTGACAGAAAGAATGGAGTGGACGGAGCCGCCCGCGGAAGGGCTCGGGACTGTCCGGTGATGGAAACTGGAACCGCTCGCCCAGCAAGCCGGGTGACCCACAGTAACAGGTGTGCGCCTGTGTGCGTCTGTGATTCATCCGCACAGCTGCGCGCTCGCGCGCGCACACACGCGCACGCGCGCACGCGCGCACACGCACGCACGCACACACACACGCATGCACACACACAGGCACACACACGGACACGCGCACACACACGCACACACACGCACACACAGGCCCCGGGACGCCACGCCTCGCCCGCCGACGTGGGCACCGTGCTCTGGCGCCCGGAGACACACCTCAGCCACAGCCCGCACCCGCGAGAGGCAGGACCTGCCCCTTGGGACCGGGCACGCCCGCGCGGTGGGCGTCTGCGCCCGCTGCCCCCGCTTCCCGCGGAATCTCGGCGTCACATCTGTGGAAGGTGAGTCCGCGTGCGTTTGGACACGGCCGACCCCCATCCGCACGCGCACACACGCGCGCGCGCTCACACGCACACTCACACGCGCGTGCGCACACTCGCACGCACTCGCACACTCACACGCTGCCTCCCCCCTCGCGTGGCGTGCGGCCGGGCCGAGCGCGGCGCGGG
>NW_004955523.1:4426737-4464105 GCF_000276665.1 Chinchilla lanigera | reverse complement strand
GCACCTGTCCGCGCCCCTCGGGGATCGCCCGCGCCGCAGTCGACCCTCGCCCTCCTCCCGACCCGCTGCGTGCCTGGGGCGAGCTTCCCCAAGTTATCTGGCTCCACTAGCAAAGGAGAGTTTGCCGCGGGATTTTCAGCATCTTGAGCAAAATGGATTCCAAAATGTCACTTCCTTCTCTCTAAGCTCTGCTGGGCCTCCCTGTCGGCAGGTGAAGGCAGCATTCTCAAAGGGAATCTAGTTCACGATTCCTCTGAGGCTCCGCTGCGCTCTTGGTCCCCTCCTAGGGATGGAGGAAAACGCGGGGGCGGGGGCGCTTCTATTGGGCTAAGAAGGTGTGCGTTCCAGACTTCACTCTAGGGACGAGGCCAAAGTGGTCATTAGAACACTTTAACCGAAGCACTGAAAATTTAAAGTCCCTGAGAAAGGAAGATTTTGTGTTTTTCCGAGCCCTGCCGTGGAGGAGATAGGAGGTGCTGGCGGAGGGGAGGGCATTGTACTGGAGAAGGAATGCCTCTCTCTGCCACCCCACTCGGTAGGATTTCGGAGGGATCAAGCCGCTCTCACCAAATAAAAGCCCATTTCCCCTAGTCTCTAGCCCTTGAAGTTGTCTAACTCGCTACATACTCCAGCAGGGTGGGTGGGCGGTGTGACCAGGTGTGGCTGGGATGCTGGTTGTGTCTGTGGCCCGCGCGCCTGGGGAGTGAAAATACATCCGATTCCCTGCTGACACCTGCTCTGTTCCCAAGAGCAGATCTACCGTGTTCTCTCTGAGGAGTCTAGTTCCAGCCTGTCTCCGCCTTCCCATAATGCCAGCGTCCTCTTTAACCAGGTGAAACCCGGGCCAGGGAAGCACTTTGTAAATTGTTCAGTAATTTGCAAACAGAAAGTATGGACGGCAATAGTAATACTCCCAGCTGTGGTGGAAAGGGTGCTACCAATAGTAGTATCACTAGTAATGGCATCAGATAACTAGTGGAGCAGAGGGACTATTTCAGTCCATTACTAGACACGGCCTCATGCTCTTTATTTCCTGTAAGTCCCTGGCATACTCCGCTGGCTGCGCCCAGTGAATAGTTAAAGGGCCGAGCAGCTGTGGGTGGAGGGGGAGACACTGGATGATCACTAATGCAGTGATTCTTGAGTGGTGATGGCGCCTTACATTCAGGGTTATCCACGGCATCCCAGGGCTGCCCCTCACCCCATGCTTTTGCTACCAGCCCGCTAGTAGCACTGCCTGCCCCTCCCACTCAGAAGAGGTTACATTTTCATGGTGAAACCGAAGATGCGTCCTTGGTCGGCCTGCACAGCCAGGGCGGGGCCGAGGTCTGGACAGCTCCTCTCCTCCTACCCCATCCCCCACGCTTCCGAAAACTTCCGCGGTGAGAGACATCTCAGTAGCAGGAGCACATTTTCCCCTCTCCTACCTTCTCCAGTACCCACCACTTATTAATATTAATACTCTGTTGTGTGCATTGTTAGGTAGCCTATAAAACCTGTCTTTTAAATCTTTAAAATCTGTCTGAAAGCATATGATCATCAGCTTTTGCAGAATAAACCGGGAGACAGAGCCTTTCAGCTTCAAAGGCAGCGTTCTTCTCATCACGCCCTGGTGCACAGAGGCAGCACCCTCAGGCCCCTGTGTCCCCTGAGCCCAGTCCCAGGCGGACTCCCAGGCCATACACTTGAAGAATTCTTTTGGGAGCGCTCAGCCCTGGGAACAAGGAGAAAGACATACAGTGCCTTGTTCTAAGCTCTGGTTCCAAATGTTGTCAAGGTTCACATAAGAGAGAAAATAGTGATTATAAACTGAGCAGTCTTTTCTTCTCTTTTTTTTTTTTTTAAATCTTTTTGAGACAGTGTCTCACTTTGTAGTTCAGGCTGGCCATAAGCTCACTTTGTAGCCCAGGCTGGTCTCAAACTTGCAGGGATCCTCCTGCCTCAGCCTCCGGAGTGCTGGGATTACAGGCGTGCACCGCCACGCCTCACAAATTGAGCAGTCTTTTCAGAGTGAAAATCTGTAGCCTGCGAAGAAAGTTCAGCTGAGAGGAGGGTTTCACACACAGTCACCTTGGGAAGAGGTAAAAGCCCAATACTAGCTTCCTTGGGCACCATGCATAAAATCAGTTACCACTATTTTAAGAGCCTCCCTGAGAGCAAAGTATCCTTTCTGTAGGATTGTGAAAGTAACAGATACCATAGTATGTGTTTTCTTTTAGAAAATACCAACTTGTTGAAGAACTCAATACAAAGTTGCCCCTAACCCCACATTCTCAGAGGAACCCTCTGTCCTATATTCCCTTCCTGTGCGTGAACTGTTCACAAAGCTGAGGTCCTCCTGCCTGGAGTCGTGCCTGCTTTTAACCCCACCTATCACTATGTGAGATGCCTTTGCACATTTCATTAAGACATTTTCATGAAGATTGATTTCACTGGTAACACAGAACTTGTAAATGTGTTCTGTAGTTCTCACTGGAGAGGAAAGAAGGACAGATGAGCACCGTTCCTGACTTCAGAGCCGGAACAGTGCAGCTCGGCCCACAGCGTACCCTTTTTGCTGTGTGCCAGCTAAAAGCAAGGGGACCAGCACGTGCGGGTTCATCCTGGCGGAAAGGCAGCTGGCCCTACTACTGGGCCTCAGGCAGCAGCTGAGCAGCCCAGTGGGCTCCAGGAAGGTACACTGAAGACATTTGTCAGTGCTCTGTCCTTCCGCACAGAGGCAGACTCTTGAAGCTCAGAGGGAACTTGGACTAACCCAGAAGTACCTAGAGAATTAGGCTCTGTTGCCAAGGGTGTCTTAGCTCCAAACATGAGGCAGTTGCGAAGCTTCTGTGAAAAACTCAGGCCCAGTGAATCCTTGTACCCCAAAGGCCCCAAAAGAATAATAAGGGGGCAGCTAGAAAGTGCTAGGAGATGTTAGTCTGAAACCCTCCCGGGCTGGCCTGAGGGGACTGCATGGAGGATGCATCAGCCATCAGCAGGGTGTAGGATTTCCTTTTCCTTGGGAGGAGTCTGGCTAGTTGTATGGGGCCCTGGGATTGATTCTGCACGTCTTATTTTCTAAGAAATTCAAAGAAAGATGGGAGCATTCTGTTTTCACATGATTCTGAATTTCAGATGATTCGGATACAATAATTAGAAAAGATATTCTGGCCTCCCCGGGAGACTGAAGAAGCTGATTCTTAGTGAGGTCACAGAGGAATCATGTATCGGCCCACGGATCGACTCTAGTTGACCTTGAGCAGAACGCAGGGCTCCTCTGGGGCTTTGGGACCCCTTGGAGGGATCCCCCTTTTGCTCCTTTTGCCCTACATCGGTTGCTGGGGAGCTGTGGGGTCCCATCTGGATATGATCAGAAGGATGCAACGCGTAATGATTTCTCTGCCATTTTCAGATGATGTCCAGCATGGCAGTGGACCCACAGGCCAAGAGTCTGCGCCTTTTTCCCTAGCATAGGCACCTTGGATAAGCCCCTCCCACTTCATTCTGCCCCCATTTATTTACTTAGAACTGTGTTTGGGAGATTTCTCTTTGTTTAGCAAAGGGGCAAATACTATTCCACGGTCACAGTTGAAGCCCCCAAGTGGGTGTGACATGGTGTGGAAGGAGGACCACATAGGAAAAGGCCTGGATAGCACCTTCTGAAGCCAGCTTTACTAGTGCTTGTGGATATGTCATGAAGCCCCAGCAGCAAGGCCAGACACCTAACTTGCAAGACCCCATACAAAATGAAAATGTGGGCTTCCTTGTCCAAAAAGCAGGGAGCCTGTATAACCAGGCACAGTAACTTCTCAGGAGACTGAGGCAGGAAGATTATCAGCCTGGGCAACTTAGCAAGACGCAGTCCTCACACATACACACAAAAAGAAAAACATGTCACTAAAGGTCCTAAAGGACTAAAAGTTACATTTTAGGTAAGCTTTTTCCTTTTTTTCATGATGGTTTTTGTTCTCCCTTGACCTTGATACTGTGTTTTCTGGTTGCTATTTAATGTCCCTGCAAGACAAATTTTTAACTTTTCGGCATGAATTTTACAATTCCTTTGTGTTCCAAGCAATGCTCGTTTTAAATGAAAATACAAGACCTGTATGTGAAATCGTAAAAATCACACAACTCATGTTTCATAGCCTTTACATGTATGACAATTTATTCCTGCCAGGATGGTAGAAATGCTGCCCAAAGCAATTTTTGCTTGAATTCTTCATAGGCATATTTCAAATGCATAGTTATATGTATCCTTTCTACCAGGCTTTCTGATGAGCAAGGAAAGGAGAAGGAGCTATAAATTGTGCTACTTTTCTGTCACTGCTTACAGCATCAGTGGTATTTCAGCAGATGATATTCTCTGTACACTTAGATGTATGATTTGCTAAGGTTCCTGGATCATTTGTATTTCTGAAAACATCATTCTTTCCACATTTGAAGCAATTTCTGGTTCAAACAGAAAGCGTGGCCTCTTGACGTGTTAGGATATCTCCTCAGCAACACCTTTCCCTTGTATTTGAATCTTACACTGAGTCTTGATGAACTCTGGTAAAAACTTTGATATCTCTGCTCTACTAGAATTCGGAGCGCATAGGGCATTTACAAATGCACACAAGACTGGGGCTCCAAAGAGAGGTGTTGTGTCCACCTGCCTTACAAATGCACATGTTCCACTGTCTCATCAGACTCCACTTTCAGAATGTAAACTCAGTGAAAAAATTATGACACATTTCAAGAAGTCAGCAGAAGGGCGTGAATGGCCCACCCTCGAAGCCCAGAAGGTGACTGCATGGAAACACCCAAGGCGAACAAAATTAAATAGAGATTCTGAGGCAGAGTCTAAAAACAAAGGGTATTCAACAAGGACTGGCATGGAACCAGAGAACGAAGCATAAAGGTGGGTGAACGACAAATGCAGAAGCTCAGTGGTAAAAAGGATGTCAGGGGCTAGAGAGTAACAGTAACCTGGCAGCCAGGAGGTAAGTTTCTGGGGTAGCCTTGGTCAAAGGAGGGGGAGAGGGGAAGAGCTTACGCTAAGACGGTCAGCCAAGAACCCAGCACTTGGATGAAAGTTTGGCCAAGGCATTTTTGATCAGGTGGGAAAGCACTTTGGCTGACAGATCTTACGGATCCCTGTACATACAGCTTCTTGGCCCATATACCAGGTACTGGAAAGAACATTCTGTTTGTTTGTTTGGTTGGTTTTTGGTTTTGGTTTTTTTCCGGTACCGGGAATCAAACTCACGACCCCGCGCTTGCCAGGCAGGCGCTGTACCGCTAAGCTAAATCCCCAGCCCCCTGGGAAGAATATTCTGAACTTAGACTTTGAGCTGAAGTGGAGAAGTGGATTCTGAAGCTTCTTAGTCTATGTCCGAAGGAAGTGAGTCAGGTGACGTTAGCAGAAACTCTTTAGGATGTCTTGAGATCAGACTCCCTACAGCCAGAATATCCAAGAGTGCCCATTCCAAGACAAAGACGCTCAGCTGCAGTACAGATGGGAAGAAAGACCAAGATGTGGAAAGCAAAAAGCTGCTCCTAGAGAGTCAGGTTGGGAGAGACCTCACTCATTTCAGCTGTTCTTTTTGCCACCGGGATGAGCCGACTCCGAACAGCGAAGATACAAACTGAGTATTTCAGCCAACCAACCAGAGATTTTCTAACTCCCTTTGGGAAGTCAGGTGTCTACTTTTAAAACACAATTTTCTGTGTTCACCCAGGTGATTAGTGTGGATCAGTCCTAGCCACCGAGCAACAACCATGTGCTGTAGCACAGACCATGGCTCTAGACCTAAGAAGACCAAAGAAAAGGCTATAGAAGAATAAAAGAGTTGAGCCCTTCTTGGTGGTATTCTTACGGCCTTGAAATTGCACGTTAGCTCATTACCTAGCCCTTATACAAGCATACAGTTTTATATCGCACTGAAATAAGGCCATGTCCAACCAAGCAGACGGTTTCCATTTTTTAAAATGTAGCAGGATGTTCAGAGCCAGGAAGAGCTGACTTGAACCAGAAGAGTCCCAGGTTGGAATGGATCTAAGAAGACCTCTTTCCTTTGCCTTGACTCTTGTTTTTGAGACAGGGTCTCACTATGCACTTCAGCCTGGCCTTGAGCTCACTTTGTAGCCCAGGCTGGTCTCAAACTCGCAAGGATCCTCCTGCCTCAGCCTCCTGAGTGCTGGAATTACAGGCGTGCGCCACCACATGTGGCTTCTTCACCTTGACTTTGAAAAGGAAGCCCATATTACAGAAAGGCTTTACTTAGAGGAAGCTTGTGCAGTGTTACATGGGGCAAGAAGGAAGGAACAAAATGTGAAGTGTTATTAGCTAGCTAGCTCAAGAGTTACGTCAAGTCAGAATGATGACTGTGGATTTTAGATATGACCATAAACCTTATTGAACAACTGGATAAATTTCCTTGTCAAAATTACCACATTGTCATCAGACATCAGCCAGGCATTTCCCACAGTAAGGGTGCTCGCTGCCAGGTACAGTGAGCCTTCTGACAACCGCCACCAGCAAAGCCATAATAATAATAATAATGCAATAATAACAGCAATGACAGAAAGGACTCCCTTGATGGGCCCGCTTCCTAGAACAGTGTAAATGTTCCGTAAGTGTATTTGAAATGTGTTCCAACAGGCAAATGCCTGTTCCAGTAGTGTCTCATATTAAGGATCCAATACACTCAATAATTCATTTAGTGTTTATTGATCAACCCTGGGCTTAGGGGCTGGATATGCAGCAGTAAACACAAAGGGCTGTGCTTTCAGTGAACTTACCTGTACTGTACATAATTTCACTTGATCTGCACAACTTCCTGAGGCAGAAAGACCAACCTTGGAGCAGTGAAGCCACTCCACATGTAACAGCATGTGGAAACGGGGATTTCTTGCTTGCCAGATCTGTAATTCCAGATCCTGCGATTTTAGCTGTGCACACCACAGCCTCCATCTTCAGGGTTTCTTTAGGAATTCGCCTCCTCGAAATCTCTCTCGGTTCATCCCTTCCCCCCTTGAGGGACTGCAAAACACATCTCACCAAGGTTACCAGGATGAGCCTTGACATTTTTAGGACCCCTCCCTAACTGTCCCGTCGGGTTCTGTAACCAGGGCATAGTTTCTCTCGGTCTGCCTATGTCACTAGAAGCATGACCCGAATTGTGTGGATAGAGGAGCTGTCGGTAGAAATTTTTAATGCACATAGAGGCTGCAGAAGCCCCACCCATTCCTCCTCCTCCTCCCTCGCCCCTTGCTCCAGAGTGGATTTCAGGTCCTGAGCCTTTAGTGAAAGTGTAGAGAGCAGGTGCTCATTTCAGCCTTTAACCAAGGCGCCTGAGCAGTAAAACAAGAAATGTGATCTTTGAAAGTTAAAATTCCCCCACACTCTTCAGCTGTCCCCTTCCTTAGAAACATAGCAGGAATCTGACCTCAGTAAAGGGACCTAGCTGACAAGTTCTACATGCTCAGCTTACAAATGTAATTTGTAGTACCATTCTGGTTCTTGCCTAGTTTTGTCACACAGCAACACCAAACGCGTCAAACAGAACTCCCCCGGCCCCATTTTCACTTCCTGTCCCACAAGAGAATCCATCCCCCTTTCTGAAGGGCTCACCACCAAGTGTACACACAGAACTGGATCCTTGCAGCATGGTGCCCACGGAGTGAGGGATGTCCTTTCTGGACTCTGTCCCACCTTATGACAACTTGAACCTGCTGGTGAGGCAGGGAAAGGCGCTAGGTCAGAGCTTGTGCTGTGAGCTCCCCTTGAACATCAGCCATGCGTCTGTAGGGCTGAGGAAGGGGTGGTGTTAGCACTCAGTGTCCAGGATTCTTTTTGTTTGCTTTTTTGTTTTGTTTTGTTTTGTTTTTCTTCCGGTACCAGGAATCAAACTCACGACCTTGCGCTCGCCGGCCAGGCGCTTTTGCCACTGAGCTAAATCCCCAGCCCCAGTGTCCAGGATTCTTACCAGCCCCTCATCTAGGAAATCCCGCCTGCTGGTAGCTCAGACAGAGCAGCTGGCTCCCTGCAGAGAGCTCGCTCATTCGTCGGTCTTTACTGCACTTGCTGTAGCTCTTCGTGGCCCAAACTAAACGCCCCGTGTTCTCGAAACACGGAGTAGGGCTAAGGGTTTGAGTCCAGATTCTGCTGCTAACTCGCCCTGTGTCTTTGGACAGGTTGCATCCATCTGCCATCTGAGCCTTAGTCTGAAAGCCCTAGAGGTTGAACCATGTTCTTTAAGTCTCCTTTCAGAAGCACTGAGCCATCCAGGATTATGAGGGGCTTCTGACCCTCTCCCTGTCTTGGGCTATTTCTGTCTGGGAGCAGCTAGGTTTGGGGAGGGAAAGAGGAGACAAGCTTGCGCTGACAATCATTGAAAGATACCAACTGAGATTTCCACAGCAGCTCTTGCAAATTTAAGGATAAGCCAAAAGAGGCTTCCCAGGCACAAGGGTGCTAGAGCCGAACGTCTGGTTTCTGAGCGCTCTCTAGGTGGAGCTGAAGCCTATATGCACTAGCAGGGCCCTGGAACTTACCCACTGCTGCTGAACTGTCCCAGATTATCCCAAAATTCAGACTTTGATTTTAACCACGTAGTCATCCAGCGTCAGGAACCTGGCGCTGCTGGCTCTGTTAGGCCAGGAAGCACCAGTGGCAAAGAAAGAAAAATAAGCTTTTGAGAAACAGAATGCAAGGGCCAGTGCTTCAGGGAATCGCTGCTGGCAGTTAGCCCTTCTCAGAGAACGCGCGCCCTCGGCCTGGGCCGGAGTGTCCTAAGGAGCCCGGGCCAGATGTGAATGTTTGGGGCTCTGATGCCGGGTGTGCTGCTGACACCAAGTCAGAACCGACCTCCTTCCTCTGCAGACCTGTACCGCTCGGTTATGGAGACCATGGGACCATTACACGCTCGAGTGCACTCTTTCCCGAGCCTTACGCAGGGAGGGCCGGGTCCCTTTATGTGCCAGTGGGGATGGGAAGGGAAAGACAAACAGAGGAAAAGATAAGCAGCATAGTTAGGCCCCCAAAGCACCAGAGACAATGCAGCAAAATGGATTTTTTTTTTTTTTTTTTTGGTTTTTTTCCAGTACCAGGAATCGAACTCACGACCTTGCGCTTGCCAGGCAGGCGCTGTGCCGCTGAGGTAAATCCCCAACCCCAAAATGGATCTTTACTTGGTGCGAGAGGACCTAGATTTGAATCCTGACTTCCCCATTCATTCCTCCATTATCCTTGAACAGATTCCATCCTCTGTGAGTTTTATGTCCACTGCAGCATGGGGATAATGATGTGTACCTCACAGGATTGCAGCCGGGGTGGAATTAAGCAATACTGGCCTAGCACAGTGCCTGGCACTTAGCAGATGCTTCATAAATGGTGACTATATGTACATCTAACTCCTACTCTGATGGTATGCAGACAGAAGAAAGTATGTGGCAGGAGAGGGGGTAACATGAGAAGCAAGTGAGCAAACAGATGACAGAGAAGTTTCGTCCCCTAAGTAGCTGCAGGGCAGGGGAGGCGAGCACATGTGATCCGCTGCCTTGCCTACCTGGTACCTTCCTGGGCCAAGGAAGCAAAGTGAATAGGGAGCTGATCAACCTTCCCTGAAGGGCCGCGGAGCCCCAGTAGGACCCACGACCCTAGAGTTGGGGGTCTGTGCCCTTTTCCATCTTCTCGGGATTCAAGTCAGGGCAGGAAACGCTTCTTCTGGGCAGACGTCGCCCGCAGCCCGAGGCTGTGCGCGTGAGCGACGCTGTGTGCGTGAGGCCGTGTTAGTGCTCCTGCCTGGCCCCTCCGGTGCTTGGCCCCAGGATGTCCCCTTTCCTTCCTTTGAACTGAACCAGCAGAGCTTCTGGTTCGCTCTCTGCTCAGACCGAGTGGGAGGCTGACAGCAGAAAGTAAGGACTTGCCAGGAAGAGAAGATATACACCGTGATGACCGGGTCCCCAGGGGAGCTCCACAAGAAGGGAGCGTCCAGGAACCAAAGAAGGCAGAGGCCCGGGTGCCTGCGCCGCCTGCCTCTTGTGCGCAGTGCTGGCGCCTCCCCGCCCCGCTGCCTCGCTTCCTTCCACACATAGGATGAAAGAAGCCCTGGCTCAGTGGAGCGTCCTGGGGGTGAGGGCACCAGGGCCCCCTCACAGGCGCTCCTCTACCAAAATGCCCACCCCAGCTGTCCCCAGGGTCTTCCCCAGCGAACAGGCCGTGCTGTGGCTCAGGAAACCCCACAGAGTGGTTTTTCACACCTCCCCTCTCCTCCCCTCTTTAAAGGCATAATGGTCACCTAATTGTTTCCAGTTGTAGAAGTGAGATACTGCAATTGCAGGGCTGGGGGCTGTGGCTCTGTCGCAGAGTTCCTGTGCAGGAAGCCCGGGTTAGAAGCCCAGCACCACTAAAATGTCAGCACTGTGAAAATACAAGAAATCACAAGAAAAAAAATCCCTGGTCATCCACTATCCCAAGATGATAACTCTTTTTTTTTTTTTTTTTTGGTACCAGGAATTGAACTCAGGACCTTGCACTTGCCAGACAGGTACTTATGCCACTGAGCTAAATCCCCGGCCCAAATGATTGTCATGAGAATTTTTTTTTTCTTTTAGGTACTGGGAATTGAACCCAGGACCTCATGCTTGCCAGGGAGGCGCTGTGCCGCTGAGCTAAATCCCTGGCGATAACGTGTGCCTATTTTGGTTTGTTTACTTCCAGGCTTTCGCATGCACATGTGTCTTATAAACATTTATAGAAAAAGACATCAGCTAGCCCCTTTCAAGGTTTACCTGTTCCAGTTTACTTAGGGAAGCCGGGCGTGGTGGCACATGCCTGTAATCCCAGTACTCGGGAGGCTGAAGCAGGAGGATCATTGCGAGTTCAAGACCAGCCTGGGCTACAAAGTGAGCTCAAGGCCAGCTCGAATTGCATAGGGAGACCCTGTCTCAAAAACATGAAAACAAAACAAAACAAAAGAATTTACTTAGGGAAGAGGGGATCGGTCCCCAGTGTGCTACAGCCCCACAGAGGACCATCTCCTTTTTCCCTTCGCCTAGAGAGGGTGCCGCTCCCTGTGCCCGGGGATCCACGGGCAGCTCCATTCCCCTGTTGTGACTTCCTTTCACACCCCGTCATCACCACTACCGCAGGCTATAAAGTGGCTTCAGATTCCACCAGAGATTATGCGATTCTGAAGGAGCCTGTGTCTCAAAATGTGCAAATTATAGATTCTTCAACCCTAAAATTCGTTTGCCTATCACAGTGTCAGGTGTCTTTGTTTTCTTTTCTTTTTTTGTAGCGCTGGGGATCACACCCAGGAACACTAGCCAAGTACTCTACCGCTGAGCTACATCCCTGGGCCCGGACCACCAGGAATTTCTTTTCAGCTCCTTACCTTTGTTGCCATGCTTCTCAGTATCTGCCCTCCCGGCCCCCCTCTACTTCCCGGGGTCTCCCAAGCTCGGATTCCTCACAGGCCCTGCGCAGAGCAGTTTGACTCTTTTTGGAGATTTGTAAGCTTCACCTTCCCACCGGAAGCAGCTGATGAGAGTATTCTAAGAGACAGAGACAGAGAGACACAGAGAGAGAGACAGAGACAGTCAGAGACAAAGCAGAGAATGAGGATGTTTGATTTGTCCCCTGCAGGGACCTCTGAGCTCAGCTCTTGTGAATGTTCACCCTGACACATAGACCCGTTTGTTTTTCACAGCCTTCATGGTGCTCTGAGTAAAGCTTTGGCAACCTTCATTTTTCCAGCAATATTTTCCATTGAAAGCATGTTGTAGAGTTGTTAAGTATTTTTCTACAGCGTGATTGTAATGGTTCTGTCGTGTTCCATTGCGTCAATGTCCCATTATTTATGGAACGGATTTTCCGTTGATATATGTAGGTTATTTCTGACACTCTGCTGTAACACGGTGCTGCTAGAGAGGCACGTGTAGATCTTTCTGCTGTCAGTGTGCCTTTGTCACGAACTTATTCCCAAACATATCTGATGACACCATAGAAAGATGGAAGGGGGAGGGCCCAGCGTGGTGGTACACGCCTGTAATCGCAGCACTCAGGAGGCTGAGGCAGGAGGATCATTGCGAGTTCGAGGCGAGCTTGGGCTACAAAGTGAGCTCAAGGCCAGCCTGAACTGCATAGCGAGACCCTGTCTCAAAAAGACAAAAACAAAAAAAGTTGTCACTAGGGTCACTGAGGCATGACAGGAGAGGTGGTCAAAATGGAAGAGTCTTTCTTTACTGTCCAGAAAGAGAGCAAGATAGAACTTGGGCCTCTCCTGCCTTCTGTTTACCAACCAAAGAAAGGTACAAATGAAATCTGCAGCAAACAACAGCCCCACTGTCCTTTTATCACATCAAAACCAGGAGTGAAAATGAGAGTCCCTGGATGGGATAAGTTAAAGTCGTAGCAAAGGTTATGCCATAACAAAGTCAGGTAGGTGCCTTCCCGCTTCAACAGCGGCGCCAAAGAGCTCAGCTGAACTGGGGCTTTGGTATTGTAGCTGCCTTGAGCAGATCCCAGCCTCCCTTAAAAGACTGTCAATGTAGGCCTTCCGCCTATAGGATTTTAGCTGGCTCTTTACCTTGCTCTTTCAGCCGTCACTGTAACAGTTGGTACAGTCATCCCGCAGTATCTGCGCGGAACTGGTTCCAGTATCCTCAGCAGATACCAACATCTCTGGATGCTCAGGTCCTTATAGAAAATGGTGTAGTATTTGCCTATAGCCTGTACTATCTGTCCCTGTATTTTAAATCACCTCTAGGTTACTTAGGAAACCTAATATGATACAGACACTATGAAAATAGTAGCTGTCTCATTAGGGAATGATGGCAAGGAGGAAAGTCTGTGCATAGTCACTGCAGGTGTAATTCTTTTTCCTGAACATTTTCGGTCCATGGTTGGTTGGATCCATGATGGAGAGTCTGTACACACAGAGGGCTGACTATACTTGTCAGCAGAGGGTGACAAGGATATAAGTGTCTTGAAAGGTATCAATATCAGCAAGAATAGTAAGACCAACTTCATAAGTAAGGGCAAGAATCTCAGTGCTTTCCCTTCTGACTTAGAAGTTGTACTCTTGGGCACTTATGCTATAGAAATGAAAGCTGTCAATGACTATTCCTATCAGCTTTGTTCATAATAATCCCCCTAGTTCTTGATTTATTCATAATTCATAAAACTTGAAACAGCTTAGATGTCCTTCAGCAAATACATGGTGAGACATACTGTGGTACATCCATGCCATGGAATATTAGTTAGCAATAAAAAGGAAATAATTGTTGGTACTTGCAACAATTTGGATGCACCTCAAAGGAATTATGCTGAATGGTAAAAAGAGTCCCAAACATTTCATACTGTATGTTTCCATTTATATAATGTTTTTAACATGACAAAATTTTAGAAATGGAGGGTAAATTAGCAGTTGTCCAGGGTTAAAGAAAATAGAAGGATGGGAGATAGGTGGATATAGTTATATTAGGTGATAGGAGGGATTATTACAGAGCAATGTTCTGTAACTTGACTTTGAAGGTAAGAAAAACGAACATACTTGTGATGAAATTGTGTATAACTACACACACACACATAAAGTTAGGGAAATCTGAACAGTATCTGTGGATTGGTTCAGGATCGGTATCATGGTCAGTTACCATGGAGGGAACGTGAGTAGGGGGTGTAAGGGATCTTACAGGGATTTCTTACAACTGCGTGTGAATCTACAATCATCTCAAAGAAAATTTCAAGTAAAAAATAATCATTTGGGAGTTCATTTTACAAATGGGTTTTACAGGCAGGGGTTATTTCAAGAAGAAATCAGATATATTCATGGCAGCTCTCTATTAGGGTAATAGTAAATTCTCAGTGGAATTGGAGATGCTAGTGGTTTTAGAACTTAAAAAGAAAAAGAAAGAACCAGCAGCAGCGATAGAAGAGATGCCACTATTTTGTTTGTTTTTTATTTTTCCCTCTGAATGCAGTGTAAGTAGAGTAGAACGTCCTACAGGGTTATAAAGGAAACTTCCAGATGACAAATTACCTGCATGTAAAGTGAGCATGGCATTATTCATCAGAGCCTCACACTTAGGCCTCACGAGAAGCAGAGCCTATGCCTCGAGTATGTCTAATGTAGGAGTTAGGAATTACTGCAGGGACAGGGGAGCATCCTGGGAAGGCCAGAGGTATTGTGATCCAGAGTACAGTCTCTGGTGCCATATGCCCAGATTCAAGACCTGGCTCTACCTTCATTAACCTGGTGGCCTTGTGCAAGTGACTCCACTTCCCTTGAGCCTGCTTTCACTACCTGAAAAATGTACAAAGTGCCAGAACCTTCCTCCTCTGGGCTGATAGCGAGATTGAAGGAGTTAGTGTTCAGAACAGAGCCTGGCCCACTTGTGCTTACTACGACTTCCTGCTCTTTTCTTGCCCTTCTGAGCACTACCTGCTGGTGCAGGGCTAGGTTCTCCTGAGCTTCGTGTGGAGCACCTTGACCTTCTGCCCTTCCCAGTCTCCTTGGGCTGGGATCGTGTTTTACAGTGAGAAATGCTTAAATCACTAAGAAGAGAAATACCCAAAATGTCACAAGTTGACACGCTATGAGAACAGTTGCCCACAGGTGCAGGTGTCCCAGCTTATGGGACTCATCTGTTCACGGGTAGTCTTGGAGCTCCCAGCAGCTGTCCTAGGCGCTCATGATTCACCCACCTGGAGGACTCTCAGGAAACATGTATCCAAACGTAAGTGAGGACGCCCACTCTCTTCATGACTTTCTCTTCAATGTGACACAGTACCTGCCATGCACGAGTGAAAGGAGGAAAGGTTTATTTTGGCTCACAGTTTATAGAGGTTTTAGTCTACAATCAGCTGGCTCCAGACAGAGTAGCATAGCAGAGGGAAAACAGCTCGTTGTACGGCAGCGACAAGCAGAGATCAAGGGCGGAGGGAGGGCCACACCTCGGTGACCATCTCCTGTGACCAGGCTTTACATCCCAAGTCACATTACTGAATCATCAGTGGACTAATCCATTGGTGAGTGTCACACCCCCATAATCCAACCACTTCCCCGCCTCTGAGCGCAGGAGACTTGGAGAGGACACCTAGATATAAACCATAACCCCCATTGCCCATTGGAGACCTAGAAAAACGTGGATTATGTGGCTTCCCTCAGCCTTCCCAAAACTCTATCCCTAGGGGCTCTCCATGGTAAGGACACTTTCACAAGTGACTCAAGGATCTCACATTTTGGCAACACTGAATTTTTTCATGCTGCCAGCAAGCCTTGGAAGAAAAAGGCAGGTAGTGATCACAGTTACCTTCATTTTTACCATTTTCAACATGAAGACCCTGAGAGGTGAGGTGTTTGAACCTAGGGACATGCAGTGAGTTACTGGGCTGGGAAGATTATCTTTAGTCAAGTAGCTCCAAGGCACCTAAACAGGCTTGGCAACTTCCCTGCTAAAAATACTTCCCTCTCTTCTCATAGGCTGTCTGGTGCTGTAGAGTCAGGAACCAGGCCCATTCATATTCACGCTTGCTGCCGCAGCTGGCTTGTGGAGCTCCCAGCTCTCCTAAATTATGTGAACTCGGGGAGTCCGGAGATTGTAGGTTCCCACCCCATCCGTAAATCTTTCAGCCAGATTTGACCGTGGAATCTAGTCATGGCTAGGGCAGAGGGCAAGTGTCTAAGTACCAGTGTCTAAGTTGGGGGGTATGAGGAGTAGGGGTTGATTCAGGCTGATCTGAAAGAAAAGAAAATAGGGCCACAACTCCATCCCTCCCCTGCCCTTCTGTCTGGCTTCAGAGCTGTTTTTGTAATGTTCTCTTCATTTACCCACCGCAGTAATGGCAAATACACCTTTGGAAGGGAGGCTGGTGAGCAGAACCAGGCATGGGGCCTAGACGCGGGAAGCATTTGGACAAGTGGGAGTTTATGTGCATCCTACACCGAGGAACAAAACGGAGAAGTCAGAGGAGAGGCATTTGCGAATGCAAGGGTTTGCGCATGCAGAGGAGAAACCAGGAAATCGATTGTATCTGACCTCTTCTCCCGCACCGTCTTTACATGAAGCTAGAATTTTGTGTATATGTCACACATTGTGCAGGGGACTCCAGGTCGAAATTTTCTCCCATCCATGTGCACATTGCTGAGCATACGAAATTTGGTAAGTGGCTTCCTAAGGAGCCAAGATCTCTGAGAACCAGTGTTCGTCCAGCACTGTGGAAGGGCTGTGACATATACTTATTTTGTCGTCACGACAGTTCCCACAAGACAGACACTGATACCTTCGTGAACGCGGGAAGACTGAGACCCAGAAAGGTTACAGAGCTTGCCCAAGGGCATGTACAATAAATGGCAGAGCTCAGATTCCAGCTCAAGCCTGTATCTCCACATCCAGCTTACCTCGCAGCCGGCACCATGTTCTGTGCCTGTCTGGTTTGGTTTTCGTCTATTTCAGTCATTAAATGTTGTGAATCCTTCCCCTGTCCAGATCCCCAGCGCCTTCTACCTTACTGCTCTGCCACGGGGCCTTGACGTAAGTTTTAAAGCAATTCAAACCACTGGGTAAACTTTTGAGAAACTTCTCCCCAGTGACATCGTGGCCATTTCGTGGGCTCATCTCACTAAGGAGCGACCGGCGAGGTGGATTCGTTTCCTTGGGCTGCTGTGAGAAACCCCCACTAAGTTTAGTTCTGGGAAGTTGTGGGGAGGTTAAAGTAACAAAAATTCGTTATCTACAGTTCCAGAGACTAGGACTCCCGAATGAAGCAGTGGGCTGTGAGGAGGAACCTGCTCCCTGCCTCCTTCCCGGCGTCTGAGAGCCTCGGGCCCCTGCGTTCTGTGTCGTCTCTCCTCGTGCATGTCTGTCTCTGTGTCCAGCTTTTCTCCTCGGATTGGAGCCGATTCCAATGGCCTCCTCCTAACTTGATCACCTGTGTGGACTGTATGTCAATAAGGTCACCAGCCGGGGGACTGAGGGTTAGGGCTCCGACAGGTCCCTCTGAGGAGGACACAGACCACACAGCGTGGCGCGGCAGCCGTGTGGAGTGGGTTCCTTCTCCTCTCTCCCGGCCCCAGATGTGTCTTTCTGCCCTTCACCTCCAGCCTCCGCATCCCTTCTGTTCAGGAGGGGAGGGAAGACTCTAGCGAGTCAACCGCAAGCAGAGCGCCGATGACTACGTGAGCTGGTTCTTCCTTTCATCTGATTTCCCTTCATCTCATGCCAGTGGGTGGCGTTTTGCCCAGGCAGTCACTGTATGCACCAGGAAAAACAAAACCAAAACAGGTGCCAGAGCGAGGAGAACCCAACCGGCTGTGGCTGAGGACTTAGTGAGGTTGCTGTGGAGAGCGTTCAGCTCACAGCTCCCTCTGTCCGTGTGCAGGAGTGTGCAGTGGCCCTTTCAGTCGCTGAGTCGCCTTTCCTAACCATAGCTACCTTTGTGGGGCTGGGAAAGCCTGCCACCTCTTTAGGCAGAATCACTCCCAGCCGCCCCAGCTGGCAGCGGCGGGGGAATCTGGTTCGGCATTCACAGCCGCGGCCCTTGTCCTCCAAATTCACCTCGATCTTGTAAGTTGCGCGGGCCGCCACTGCGCCTGTCACCTTAGACTCAAGAAAGGCTCTGTTCTTTCCGAGAATGAACAGAACTGGTCTTAATTCTCTGCGGCTTGGCTGATTACAGGCCGCAGAATTTATTCTGACCTTTTAGAAGCCCCAGAGAGCAGAACGTTAATAGTATCTCCTAGATATGGTTGTATGGGGGCCCGGGCCCTCCTCCACATGTCCCCTGCAGACCTGCCGCCCAGCCCGCGCCTCTTTTGCTGCCAAGTGACTGTGCCTTTGAGTCCACACATGGCTGCGGGGACCCGGCCAAGCTCATACCCCGGTTCCTGTTAACAGGCTCTGTGTCTGGTCAGTCCAAGACCTGCCTTCCCCCGGCACGACCTGCTACCAGGGAAGGCGCTGCCCCAGAGCCCTCCCTTGGAAGATCACATCAGCACCTAATCCGATCAAAAGTCCATATAGCAGGACAAGAGTTATCTCACCGAAGCTCTCCTGGCCTTCCTACTTCCGAGTGTCACGCCCAGCAGAAAATACCTCACCTTAATGAGGAGGACAGAATTCCTTTTAAAGAATCAGTAAGACAAGTTTTCTGCCATTAAGCAGCAAATATTTCAGAACTGTGCATAAGGGCACGTATCTGCAATCCCAGAAGCTCAGAAGGCTGAGGCAAGAGGGTGCAAATCCAAGACAAGCACAGGCAATTTAGAAAGACCCTGTCTCAAAACAGACAATAAAAAAAGCAAAAACAAAGGCCTGAGGATGAGGCTCAGTGGGAGAGCACCCCTGGGTTCAATCCCAGGACCACAAAAATATTCTGAAAAATGCATGCACGCCGTATCACGGAGGAGAGAGCCTGTCTCTTGCAAGGCTTAATTCAGTGAGAGGCCAGGTTACGGCAATTTCTCCACCCTCAGTAAATTCAAAATCACACGCAAGATCTGGATACAGAGTCTCACTTCGCGAATGCAAACAGCACTAGGAAAACAGCCCGGGGCTTCCCTAACACTGGCCACCTTGAACTGCAGTGTCCCTTGCCACCATTCATTTATCCTGCTTGTCTCCTCGTACCCCAGTTACTACCATTCAAACCCACCCTTGCCTTAGAATAAAGTCCCAGACCCCCAGCGTGGACAGGAAGGATTCGGGTGACTGGGTTTTTTGCTTTTGCAGCTTTCCGTTCTCTCACCCGCCTCCTAGCACTCTGCTGCAGCCTGGATGGCTTCTTAAACAGGCGTGGCTCAAACTCCCTAGCTCTGCTCTTACTCTCTCTTCTCTGTCCACAAAGCTTTGTCTCCACTTCACCTAGACCGGTGCTTCTCAAACAGTTGATTTTACCTCTTGGGGGACACTTAGCAATGTTCAGAGTATTTTGTTGTTGCGGTTACAACTGGCCTCTAGTGAGAAGAGACCAAAGATGCTGCTGTTGTCCTACAGTGCACAAGATACCCTCCCCTGACAAAAATCAGCCAGCCCAAAACAGTGCAGAGGCTGAAAAGCCTCCATCTTTCGATCTCAGTCTAAACACCACTGCTTCCAAGAAGCTTCCTGCGAGGCTTGATCAGGTGGCACGTCTGTCCCCTCCTGGCAGTGCTGTCATCGTGCCCTTCTCCTCCACAGCTCTTGGTCCACTGGTGAATATTCAAGAGCCCGTAGCCTGTGCCTTCCCCACGAGCCTTTCAGGCCAGAGGACAGAGCAGAGTGTTGGTCCATCCCCGATCCCACGCCACTGGGCACCCGGGGCAGGCAGGTGTCACATTTTACCATCTGCCTTGGAATACAGAGGGCAGTGGTTTGCACAGATGACCTGTGTTGCTTCGCAGAGGTTGTGAGGGTTTGCGTGAGCCCCAAGTGCAGGCCCTGGACACCCCAACGGGCCCGTGAAGCCTTGGGAGCCTGACACAAATGGGCTGATCCTCGTTCCATCACCTGCTAGTTGGGTGATCTTCAGCAAGTGACTTGATTTCTCTAGAACTCAGTGTCACGCATCTGTGAAGGAAGTATACAAATAAAACCCGTTTCATGGAGTTGTGACGATGAAGAGGCACAGTATGTGAAGCACTGAGCTCCAGCTCTGACCTCGGGGAGGGGATTAATAACTGAGGCCAGCACACCACCGGGCGGTGCACTTAGTCTCAGTGTCCACCACAGCCACGAGAACTCGGAGGAGCAGTGGAAGCAGCCAGTCCCCCTTCCTCTTAAGTCCTTCGGCTCTAAATGTGGTTCTAAACGTCCCATCTGCCCCACCCACGGGCTTGGTGAGTGTACCGATAGCTCCGCACCCGAGGCAGAGAGACTGCCGGGTCATCTGCGGGTGGGCTAGGGCAGCCTGCAGACTGCCCTCCGTGTTCCCCGCACAGGAAGCCTGCCCCTCGCTGCTTGTCTGGATCCGCCTCTCCCCGACCACCTTCAAGGCCGGCCTTGCCCCGGGCGGCAGCCTTTTCCGTGGTCTCCCTATTCCTCCCTACCCTGTAAGCAGCCTCCCACCGTGTCTGAGCCCTGGTCGCAGACAGGCATCCCGGGGTCCACAAGGGTCCCTGCAGGGAGTTAGCGGCGTGTTCGCCAAAGGAGTTCAGAAGTGGTCTCACCTTTCCTTACATGCTGTGGGAGCTGGGGAAGGAGGAAGGCTTCCCATGGACAGCCCCCTTTGCTTCCTTTCCCTGCTATTTTAGACATTCAGAAACTTTCAAAAGAAACAGAGGTCTGTTTCCTAGACGGCCAGGTCAGCAAACAGAAGTATGTGTTGGAAGATGGTCGGGCCGGACTGGAAGGAACAGCTGTGTCTGTCAGAGGACAGCAGACCAGGCACGGGGAAGCCACCTGGCGGGAATCTTCAACTCCGGGAGCAGATATCAGAACCCACCAGCAGTCAGCGGTGTGCATGCCCAGGAACCTTTTACGGAACCCTCCTCTGCCTGAAGAGCACCAACGGCACGGACTTGGGAGGGGGCACGATGGGGAGGGGAGCTGGGTTTCAGCTCAGGGGGAAGGAGGCCCCAGTGCCGCAGCAGATTGTAGTCTCAGGAGAACGACAGTGACCCTGGGGCTGAGCAGCCCTCTGTCCTGTTGATGGCTTTGCTTTTTGCCCTGCAATCACTGATGCCCCACGGGTCAGTTTCCAGATCTGAGCTGATTCTCTCGCACTTCCTGGTTCTCGTTTCTTCACCTTGAAAGTCTGTGCCAGTCACTGCCTCCTCCATCTGCGAAAGAGTGTGTTGGTTTGTTCCTTCAAAACATGCAGTGAAAGATCCAGTCTCTTAAGAAGTGCGGTGGTTCCGATGCCTGGGAACCTATTGAAGGGATCATTAAGATTCAAATCAGTAACATGCCTTTATCCTGAAGTCGCTTCTTCCAATCTGAGTGCGAAGGCCTCCCGCTCAGCCAGGTCTTGTTGGGAAGCAGCAGTCTTTTGGGTTTTTGTTTTGGTTTAAATCTAATCCGTGGCTCTTTCTCATTGTGTACCATTGGGGAATTTCTTCAGCTCTCTGAGCCTCAGTTTCCTTACCTATCAAATGGGAGTAATAGTCGTACCTGTATCACACTGTTCTGAGGGTTGCATCAGTTAACATATGTGAAGTGATGAGAGAAGCACCACACACAAGGTAAGTATTCGACACATATTAGCCATGGTTGTTGTTGTTATTATTATTATATTACCTCTGGTCCGAATCCAGTCACATTCTCAGGTACCAGGGGTGAGGAGGACTTCTGCACATCTTTTGGGAGATGCACAACTTGACCCATAACACACAGCTAAGTAACGCGTTCAAGGTCACATCGCTTGTTAGTAATAAAACTGGTCCTGAACCCGGGATTATTAGCCAGCACCTTCCACGGCATAAACTCCAAGGAAAAGCCCCAACATTGCCAAACTTGCGCTGGGAAGAAGGAACCAAAGAGAGACATTCCCCGCTGCACTGACGACCTTTCCCCTTCGTCCGTAGCCTGCCTGCTCCAAGCTGAGCTGGTGAACTATGAGCGAGTCAAGGAGTACTGCCTCAAAGTCCTGAAAAAGGAAGGGGAGAACTTCAAGGCCCTGTATCGGTCTGGTGTGGCCTTCTACCACCTTGGGGACTATGACAAAGCACTCTACTACCTGAAAGAAGCAAGGACCCGACAACCAACAGGTGAGGCAGCAGTTGCTGCTTTTGTACTATCAGGGCCCCCGGCAGCTCCCGGGCCTTCTCATTGCAGCCGAGAGCGTCCGTGGCTGGCAGGGCTTGTAGGGGCGGAGATGCCAAAGCAGGACTCAGATGTGTGGGAGGCCCTGGAATGAGGGGACCACACCGTCCATGCAGTTCTCTGGGGCCTGGGTTCCAGGGAGCGTGAACGTCTCTTCTTTGCATGCAGGCCGTAGAATGTTCTGCCTGTCCCAACTTAGAATCTACCTCTCTTGACTTACTCAGTAAATACATGCAGAAGTCTTACTGTTCATCACAGTTTGTGCCAGGCACCAGGGATGTAGATAACAGGACACGGTCCCTACCCGCGAGGAGGCCGCATCTGGTTGCCACGACAGAGTATAGATGATTTCAGGGTGCGGGTTCTGACTCCCCCCTTAGATCCCGTTTCTCAGAGCTGTGTTACTACACCGAGCATTTAGTTCCTGGACCTTATCTCACCCAACCCTTCGTTTATTCATTCGTCCCACAGGTATTTGCTGAGGGGTACAGTGGGCCAGGAGCTGTTCCGGGTGGTGGGTACATAATAGTGGACCAAAGAAAGGTGCCGCCTTCAGGGAACTGCCATCATAATGGAGGATAACAGACAGTCTGCAACGGGGGAGAGAGACCGTGCATTATTTATTTAGTGGCGGCAAATGCCGTGAAGAGAGTGAGGCAGAACTGAACGAACGCTGGTGTGGCCAAGGCGGTCAGAGAGAGCTTCTCCAAGCAGGCAGCATTGAAACGGCGGCTTTGACTTGATGCTGCCGTTGTTGCTGTTCCGCCAGTTGATTTTCTTCTTTGTTTTCTTGCTTGTTTTGTGGTACCTGGGAGTAAACCCAGGGCCTTTGCGCTAAGCTACATCCCAGCCCTTTTCACATTTTTAAATTTTGAGACAAGTTCTTGCTAAATTGCCCAGGCCGGGCTCGAACTTGTGGTCCTCTTGCCTCAACCTCCCGTAGTGCTGGCTTTAGCGGCACCACCACCAGCTGGTTGATTTTTTTAAAAATGTAATCCTTCTTCCATGGAGCCTTGAGGGACTTTAGGATCAATTTGAAAATCTCCAAATGTACAATTTTTTCTTTGCTTTTTTAAAGAATACCTCTTTATTTTTATGTTCGTTTTTTCCCTACATACAAATTGTGTCCCATCAACTATATTGTAAGCAGCTTGAGGACTAAGAACTGGACTCACGCACAGACCTTTCTTGAGCACTTACATCTCAGCACTCCTCTGGGTGCCCATCTGGTACTCTGAGCATAATACAGTATTAACTTCTACTTCTAGAAGTAGAAACACTGTACCGGCTTGCCCTGTAACTCTTCTGCTCTCGTGTGTACACAGCTAAGCAATTGTTCCGTGTCATGTCCTGTGCACGCCCTGTCCTGCTAATTTAAGGACCAGAATTGGGGAGAGAGGCCCCATTTGTGGAAAGGCGGTTGACCCTACTTACAAAGACAAAAATAGGACAGTGAAGCAGTGCCATTTTAAACTCCTCAAGTTAGGAAACTTATATTCACCTAATATTTATTGATCATTGTATCAAGCATTTTTAGGCATCTCTATTTTTGTCTCACAGCAGCTTTATGAGGAGGTATTACAGTCCCCAGGAGAGACAGGCGTGGGGTGAGACACACCACTTCCTGTGTATGTCCGCAGGCATCTCCCCGAATCTCTCCGGGACCCGTCTTCCCTGCCCTTTTGTCACAGTGGGGACGAGGCTGCCTGCGTGGCAGCATTGCAGGGAAGATTGCATGAAATAATGGAGCTTGCACCTGGCGCGAAGTAGGCTTTCAGAAGCGAAGGTCGCTCCTTGCAGATGAGGCCTGAGGGTCAGAGAAGTTGGTAACTTGCCTCAGGGGAATTTCCATAACTCAGTGTGTGGAACTGGGAACCGCTGGGGTTCCTGCTGCAGAGAAGTGGGAGACGCGTCTGTCCCTTGGGTCACCGTGACCTGTCACGTGTCTGTCCCTTGGGTCACATTTGCTGAGGCCAACATCCGGCTGCTTTTTAAGCCATCGCTGTGGGAAGGCAGAAGGGACCTCGGCGGAGTGACAGTCTGGCTCGTCCCTGAGGCGCAGACCCAGGCTTGGCCCCGTTCTGGGTGGATGCCCTTGCTGCCCTCACTGGGCGTCCCTAAGGTGCATTTCTCTCCTCGCAGACACCAATGTGATTCGGTATATCCAGCTGACCGAGATGAAGCTCAGCAGATGCTCCCAGAGAGAGAAGGAAGCCATGTAACTAGAGGGCCTCTGCAGAGCTGCACCCATCCTGACCGAGGACTAACAGGCACCCCCGGTGGACGGCCTGCCCAGCTCTGTCCCTCTCCCCCGACTTCTGCCACCTTCCCCTTCGTCCTCCCGTCCCCCCAACTCTTTGTGTACTCCTAATGTGAAAAGAAGGTGAAAAGCACACTTGGAACCTGTGAGGTCCCAGACGGGGAGTCCCCCGTTCTCCCGCAGGTCAGTGACGGAAGGCGCCTAACTTCTGCTGGGACAGCTGCCAAGGCGTCTCATGGGCTGGGGACGCCACCGTGGCTTTGACTTTGGCCAGAGCTTCTGTCGGGGGCAGAGCCTGGCAGGTGTACCACCCCACAGACAGCGGGCGTGGCGCCTACCGTCTGGACCCTTCCGTACCTTTCTGATGGACCACGGCGTCTCGAGGCAATTGTAACAAAGCCAGGGATGGCGCCGGCACCAGAAGCACTGGACGGGCCGACATAGAGACTGACTTTACACACTGGCACACCACCACGCCCTCCAGGACCTCGGCCCCGCCACCTCCCCCACTTGTTGTCTTGGCTTGTGCTCTCTTCTCTCCCTCCCGGGGATCCGAATCTCTGCCAGGATTCACATGCCATAACCACCCACTCTCGGTGCCCTTTGCTGACCACACATACCAGCTCCCAGCCAGTAGGCAGCTGTGACCACAGAAGGACAGGGTGAAGCGGGCCAAGGGTGGGGCAGGGCAGCCCTGCAGGTGACGATGCCCAAGGACAAGGGCATCGTGTAAGCTGGGGGATTGGACTAGGGACTAAGCAAGTGTAAATAAAAATCAACTTATGGGCGGAAGTTCCGTCACTTCTGTTGAAAGCAGCCCACTCCTCCACTTTTCCTTCTGTCCCAAGCTGCAGTCGGAGCTGCTTACGGCCAGGAAGCATGGGTCTTCCCTGACAGTGCCTGGCCACTTGTCCGGTGCTGTATACAATGCTGGCTACAGCGTTTGTGCTTTCCAATGTGGGCCGGGAGTGTGGAGACAGCCCTGGGCGTTGGCTTTGTGAGAACTTGTACAGCCTCTTTCTGATAAAATTAGCTGAACTCAATATCTAGCACATAGAATGTGTTCAACAAATATTTGTTGAATGAATAAATTATGACTGCAGACTGACTCTCCTGCCTTACACTAATTTTATCCTGGCCTAGTCTCCAGATATCTATGCTCTTATGCTATGCCTTGTTATTTCAGTCAAATGAGAGACGGTTCTTGAGGGCTTACTGTTCACCCACTCTAGTGCAATATTATTGCTGTGGGATACAGGATCTCATCCTGGTCTCCCAGGAGATGGAAATGCATATGAGATTATTACCAATGACATCTTTAACTTATATGATGCTTAAACATTTTCAGAGCACTTTCATGTATTTTTTGTGTGATTAGTGAGACAATGTACAAAATCAAAATATATACAGATGCAATAATGTGAATAGCTAGGATTTATTAAATGCACTATCTTCAGATATTTACATGGACAATCTCATTTTTTTTTTCCACGCACTTACTCTTGTGAGATTCTTTTCCCATGCGATGGATAAGAAAACTGGAAACCAGAAAAATTATGCCAAGGTTGCACGGCCTGGAGGGACACCGCAAGGATCTGAACCAGCTGAGTCTAGCTAGTAACCTCCTATAATTAGTTGCCTCCCCAGATGTGCTATGTTGAGCAGTTGCAACCGTTTGAAATGAGTATAGTGTGCATTAAGTTGAAAACTATTTACCACGTCGGCGGTGGCACGCAGGCCTTCTCTTGGCCTTTACCCAAGACGGAAAAGACCACAGATCAGAAACCCCGGTGACCAGAACAGTGGCAGGCCAGGAGAAGGCACCTGAGACCCAGCAGGGGCTTCTGTGGTTTGTCCAATCTCCTTGCTGATGAGGTCAGCCCACCTACCCTTTCTTGCCCCAGTCCACCCCCAGCACTGGGAAAGAATAACAAGTATAGCGCAGACTGAGAAGAGACACAAAGCTGATCATGGGATATCTGTTCAGGCAGAAGCTCTGCCACTGCAAGATCCAATCACTGCCAAAGGGCCCACAAGCTGGCATCACAGGTCGTAGTCATGTAGCTTCCCAAAGAGTTTCAACGGGGCTGCCAGAAGGTGGTAGGAATTCCCAGGAGTCCCCAGCTGCCTACCTCTAGTTCTCACCCTGCAGAAGAGGAAAATGATGAAGCCGTTCCAGCTGCCGCATTCCCTGCTCCTGTTCCCCTACCTCTACCGTATCTCTCTATTCTCTTTCTCCATAATGGCTTTCCGTAATCTCAGCCCAGAACTACTGTCAGGCCTAGCACAGGAATACACGCAAAACTCCCTCCCTCCCACGCCTCTGGACTAGAAAGTTAGTGAGATGCAAAACTGTGTGTTAGCATCTGCAGAATGGAAATGAGGTCAGAGGTGGCTTGCAAACCGGCTCAGAATGTCTGGGTTTCTTTGTTCTTCCTGCGTCAGGAAGGATTCTAAGTGATTACACCCAACGTGGAGGCAGGAGAGACATCTTGCTTAAATGGGTGTATTAAGGATCTGGACAGATGGGGCTAAGGCTGTCGCTGTCCCAAGGAGACAGAAATCAGAACTAGGTCAGGACATCCTCATAGAACAAGGGTACAGGCCCGTTGGCTTGCCTGGCCACTCAGACACACTCGCTTAATATAGGGCTGTAGTCACTGACCCAAACTTAAGTGATTCTCCCCCAAAAGCTGCGTGGTATGTTGGTTAATGTCTAGGGTGCTAGAGCTGAATTCTGTGTGCATTTGTCCCACAGAGGCTTCAGAGAACTGTTAAAAATCGTTACAATCAACTGTTAAAATCAAGTTTGTTCACTTACTCCGTCCCCAGCATCCTTCTCTCTGCCTGCCTCCTACAAGCAGAGAGCGATTTTCACCGCATGCTTTTCAGGTATCACTACTGACCGCTATACCCAGACTGAACACTCACCCTGGATCTACCTGCGTCATCATCTTCTGCCTGGGCCTTTGCGGTAGAGTCTTTGCAGAAAAACGTTTTACCTTTTGTTTAAGTATGAGAGTTTCATGTGTATATTGTAGAAAATTTAGGGGAACAAATGACAAAATTCAACTCTTAATCCTCTACCCAAGACAGCACATTTTTTTCCTTTTGGATGTATGTTTTAGTTCTATTTGGTAAAAATGTGTGCACATGTACACGGTGGGGGCTTTTAGTTTGTTTTGTTTTGTTTTTTGAGGCAAGGTCTCCCCGTGTAGTCCTGGCTGGCCTCAAACTCACTATGTAGTCAGGGCTGACTTGAACTCACGGCGATCTTCCTGCCTCAGCCTCTTAAGTGCTGGGATTACAAGCATGCACTATCAGGCCAGCCACAATGTTGTTTTTCTTTTTTTTTTAAAAAAAGGAAAATAAAAACAGATCACACTGTATGTACTCTTTTATAACTTCCTTTTCAAAATGTATGTATTTTAGGATTTGTAGCACAGATATAAAAAAACTCTATAAAGTAACTCTACCTGCCATGTTTGCCAACAGCAAGTGTCCCTCTAACTTTTTTTAGTTTCTTTTCTTTTCTTTCTTTCTTTTTTTTTTCTGGCACCGGGAATCAAACTCACAACCTCATGCTTGCCAGGCAGGTACTGTACCGCAGAGCTGTATCCTTAGCCCTCCTCTAATTTTTTGTACATTCTTCCACAGATACATATTTTCAAACACATATTCTTTTATAGAGCTGGGGATATAGCTCAGTGGCATAAGCGCCTGCCTGGCAAGCGCAAGGTCCTGAGTTCGATTCCTGGTACAAAGAAAAAATTCACACATATTCTTTTATAATTCAACAATGGTAGCATACTGGACAACTTTTTGCTCTTTCTGTTACCTACCATGTCATGAACATTTTCTGCATGTCTTTCAGACTTACCCAAAGCATCATTATATGGATTGACCCTCATATTGTAATTAATTCCCAATAGTGATTATTTCATTTGTTTCCAATCTTCACTGTAAATAATGTCGCAACTGGCATTGTTTGTAGCTACATTTTTGCATATGTCTGTGATTGTTTCCTTAGGCTATAGTCCAAGGAGGAAATTGCTTGGCTATTTTTTAAGAATTTTTGTACATGTTGTCAATTGCCCCCTAAAAATATATACCAAAACAGTGTCCTATGTGCAGCCCCCAGAGTGTCCTGTCCCCTGTACCCCAATACTGGATATTGTCACTTAATCAGATCTTTTATTAATTTGATAAAATAATATGTGTCAATGTTAATTCAGCATGTTACTTTAACATTCTTTATTAGTGAATAACATTTTCATCTGCTTGGTACCATTTGTATTTATTGCCTTCTGAATTTTCTGTTTATTTGATATGGGTATGTTTATCTTTATTACCAATGTAATTTTAACAATATTATTTTTATCATGAAATGCTGCAGCTATGCTTTCCGAGCGCTGCTTTGCTTTCAGATTTTGTTCATGGTGCTGTCTGACATACATAAACTCGTCATTCTGCAATTAATTTGTTGCTCTCTTGCCAGCCTCTCCTGCCTCCTGTTTATCCTCCCATCTCTGTCACAGTGACCTTCTAAAACATGATCTGACCTTGTCACTCCACAGCATAAAAATGTTTCATACCTCTTGTCATTTTTGGACAAACATTGTTTTGTTTTGTTTTGTTTTGTCTTTTTGAGACAGGGTCTCACTATGCAGTTCAGGCTGGCCTTGAGCTCACTTTGTAGCCCAGGCTGGTCTCAAACTCACAACGATCCTCCTGCCTCAGCCTCCGAGTGCTGGGATTACAGGCGTGCACGACCAAGCCTGGCATTTTTGGACAAACGCTGAACCCCTTTACACAACTCACAGTCTTCTGTGTTTCTTCTCCATCTCACTTTCCCAGGCTCACCTTCTGCCCATTCCCCAAAGTACCCCGGTTCCACTGTCACGCGGCCTTGAACCACTGTGCCGGGCCTATGAGCCCTTCCCCACCGCTGCCCCTGTTCGCTGTCTGTCCCTCACCCCATCCGCACTCTGCGCCGGCGGGCTCCTGCAGGTCTTGGCCTGGGATCACTGCTGCAAAGCCTTGGTCTGTGCCCCCGCAGCAGCACCAGCCGACCCCTGTGGCAACTAATTGGACCTCCCTTTCTCCCCCGCTACCTGGGTGCCCCTCAAGGCAGCAGCGCGGGTTATCCGTCTTTGCAGCCAGAATGTCTAGCACAACACTGGCCCCATTCTAGATGCTGAAAAGCTGTTCAGCGCTGAACCTGGAACCCATGAATAATGGATTTGGGGGCAAATGTTACTTGTGGCAAATGCAGGGCTGGGCCGGATCTGTGCTTCTGAGAAATGAAGTCATCCGAGCAGCCACGTGTTCCGGCCCTGTGCTTTCCAAAACATCACAATCATTGGAAGAGCTTCTTCAATATACATAAGCCCAGCTCTGCCTCCTACCCAGTGAGCCCAACTCATGGGGCTAATGCTCAGCATACTGCAGTTTTTAGAACATGCTGAAGTGCGTTGGGAGGCCACTGCTGAAGTAGACCAGCGAGGCCACTTCGGAGCGCCTGGTCCCACCGTTTCAAAGGACATGACCTATGGGAAAGGACAGGTGAGGCTCCGTTTGAATACCAGCTTTAACGTCTATGAGCTGTGGGGCCCTGGGTGTGACCCTAGGACAGCTGCTTAACGTACTGACCCTCCTGTTCCTAATCTACACGCAGAGACCATGTTATGTCTCTGTAAAGGGTGACAAGGGAATCAAATGACTGTCTCGCAGCTCAGTGCTTGGTACCAAACAAGCATAAACATTCATTTCTCTCCCCCACCCTCCTCGGCCTCAGTTTCCCCACTTACAGTGCGGCTGTTAATGCCTATATGTTTGCCTTCAATAATCCCACAGCTTGTACTCTAAACAGAAGCGACCTCCCAACAAGCCCTTGGCTTACACTCAGGTAAAACGGGACAAGTCCTCCATAGCCAAGTTCTGTCTCACCTTGCAGATGAAGGTTTCCGTCCAGAGGTAATGGAGGAAGCCCCATCCCGCACCCACGCCCTTCCTGGATAGAGCAAAGACTCAATAGCCATCAGTGGGAACAATTCTGATGGCTCCCAGGACCAGTGGTCCTCCAGTTACAGCCGAAGAGCAGCGCAGTTTTCTCCCTGACAGTCTATCCGGAGGCCAGCAGTCTCTGGGCTGCAAGGAGAGGCCACTGTCAGGAGAGAGTGATCACTGCCCACTATCCTGAGGGTACCAGTGCCCTTGGGGTCCTCCGCACACGCCTCAGGGCAGGAAAGACAAGACGCGGTGGGAGGTCAAACCGTGGGTCTGCAGCTGCTTGGATTAAAATGTCCCCCTGCTTGTTCCCAATGCCCTGACCCGCCCAGAGTGGGCAGGAGAGAAAGGGAAAATACATTCAGTCCAGCGGGCATGGCAGAGTTCAAATTACTGAGTCAGCACGCAAGGTCCCACAGTAAATGGACTGAAAGTGGATTCTATTAAAAACCACACTCAGCGAGGCCCTCGGCTATTAATATTTTGTAAGAGATGGAAGAGGGAGAGGAGCTGGAGGCTTCCGCAAAATCTTGGGGACTTCAGCTCCTGCTGAACTGCTTCTCTGGAAGGGAGCCTACATTTGAAACCTGTGCTTGCCCTGTTTTCAAAATCCCACAGAAGATTAGGCTGGAAGGAAACCTGAGCTCAGTCGTTCCACCTTCTTGCCTTACGGATGAGGACTCCCATCCGGAGAGGGACAGGGACTTATCCAGGGTCACACAATTTGTAAGTACGTCCGTAGCAAAGCCAGAACTGGAACTCAAGTCAGGACTTGAGACAACTAGTGTTGTTTCCACTAAACCAAAACACACTTGCAAGACGCCTAACTTTGAAAGTACATATATTTTAATGCTGTACAATTATTCTCTCCTAAAGAGAGAACATCAGATTCATTTATTCCTTCATTTAATATTTATCATTCCAGTCACTTCAGCAGGAGGTTCAACGATTAACAAGGAATTGTCTCCGCTCTTAGAAGCTTCTAGTCCACTCCACAGGGAAGAAAGAAAATAAACGTGCGGTATCAACTCTGCCTAGGAAATGCTAGCAACACCACCATCGCACCCACAGGAAGGAGCGTTTCTACCGGTCCCAGGGGACTGGGAAGACTTTTCCTGACGAGACAACTGGAAACAGCAGAGGTGAGAAGTGAACTGAAAGCTTCAGACAAAGACTGGCTGTCACATAGTATGAGGCGGTCGTGCTGAGCTGTATGCCTTCCCTTCTCCTCCTTTGTCACGTCTGGGCTCAGGGAAGGCCACTGATGCTCCCTTTCTACTCCCAAGGGCTGAAAAATTACAGAAGACCCTGTAGGGTATGTCTGGTTAACATAACCTACCTCCGGGTACATCGGGACAGTTGCTATGCGTGCTTTCTCTGAGCGAGATCAGGAATTCTTTGTGATTTCCATGAGGGGAAAATTCTAGGCCAGGTCTCACAGATAAGATCATGAGTATCTTGCATGCATTCCATTTTCTGTGTTCCTCAGTTTTCTTTATGCTAGAGCAGTGCAGTCCATTAGAAAATATAATGTAAGCCACAATTTTATATTTTCTAGTAACCACAGCTTGAAAAGTTAAAAAAAAAAAAAAAACCTGGGAAAATTGTTTTTCTTTTTTGAGGCAGGGTTTCACTATGCAGTTCAGGCTGGCCTGGAACTCACTTTGTAGCCCAGCTGGCCTCGAGCTCACAGTGCTCCTCCTGCCTCAGCCTCCCAAGTGCTGGTATTACAGGTGTGAGCCAACATGCCCGGCAAAAATTACTTTTAATAATATGTTCTAAACAAAATAAAATTAAGAAAACAACTAAAAGAACAAAATGCTCAAGAATAAATTGAGTAAAAAAAATGCAAAACTAATACTCTGAAGACTATGAGACATTGTTGAAAGAAACCAAAGGAGGCCTAAATAAATGAAAATATAACTTGCGTTTATGAGGTATAGCCCAGGCTGGCCTCAAACTCACAGCGGTCCCCCTGCTTCAGCCTCCTAAGTGCTGGGATCGCAGGCATAGTCACCACGCCCAACCTTTGCTATTCTGTTTAAATTGACAAACCTATCGAAACTTCACATGAAAGCTGAAGGAACCCAGAATAGGCAAAACATAGAAAAAGAATGAAGTTGAAAGACCCACATCTCCTGATTTCAGAACTACTACAAAGCTACAGTTATCAAGACAGCGTCGTACTTGCATAAAAATCGATAATAAATAAATGGAATAGATTTAGATTCCGGAAGTAGACACTCATATGTATGGTAAATTGATTTTCTACAAGAGCATCCAGGTAAGTCAATGGGGAATAAAGTGCGTTTCCAACAAATGATGCTGGGACAACTGAGCAGCCATGTGTCAAACGGTGAAGTTAGATCCCTTGCCTCACACTATATACAAAGTCTGAGCAAAATGGATCAAAGGTCTAAATACAAGAGCTAAAATTATAAAATTCTTCAGGACCTTGAATTAGGTGATGGCTTCTTAGCTGTGACACCAAAAGTGTACAAGTAATAAGAGAAAAAATAATGATAAAATGGACTTTATAGCCATTTAAACTGAAAATGTGCCCCAAGGGACACTTCAGGAAGTGACAACCCACAGAATGGGAAAAATTTTTGCAATATTTTCTGTTTATTTGTTTGTCTTTTTGGGACAGGGTCTCGCTATTCAGTTCAGGCTGGCCTTGAACTCACTTTGTGGCCCAGGCTGGTCTCGAACTCGCAACAATCCTCCTGCCTCAGCCTCCTGAGTGCTAGGATTACAGGCGTGCTCCACCACACCTGGCAAATTTTGCAGTATTATATCTGACAAAGAAACTCTATCTAGGATATATAAAAAACTATTACAACTCAATAATAAAAGAACAAATAATTAAATGTAAAAATCGGCAAAGAATCTGAATAGATATTTCTCCAAAAATATGCAAGTGTCCATAATACATTAACAGACCATCAACATCGTTAGCTATTTAAAAATTGCAAATTGAAGCCGGGCGTGGTGGCGTACACCTGTAATCCCAGCACTCGGGAGGCTGATGCCTCAGGATCATTGCAAGTTCGAGGCCAGCCTGGACTACAAAGTGAGCTCAAGGCCAGCCTGAACTACATAGTGAGACCCTGTCTCAAAAAGACCAAAAAAAAAAAAAAAAAAAAATTGCAAATTGAAACCACAATGAGATACCACTTCTCACCCAGCTATCCTCAAGTAGACAGATGACAAGTGTTACACACTGAAGCCCTTATACATGGCTGGTGATAACACAGTATGATGCAGTTGCTATGAAAAATGACCCGGCAGCTCCTCAAACAATCACAGAGTTACCCTGTGATCCAGCAGTGCCACTCCTAAGTCTACACCCCAGAGACTTGCATACATAGGTCCAGCAAAAGCCTACACACTGAAATGCATCACAGCATTATTGTTAATGGTCAGCAAATAGAAACAAGCTGGGTGGGTGAGGCACTCCTGTGATCCCAGCTGCCTGGGGTGCCGAGGCAGAAGGCCAGCCTGGGAAACTTAGCGAGATGCTGTTTCAGAATAAAGTTTTTGAAAAGAGCTGGAGTTAACAGCTCAGTGGTAGAGCACCCCTGGGTTCAATTCCCAGTACTGGAAAAAAATATGGGTTTCTTGTTAACGTGATGAAAATATTCTAAAATTGTAGCAATAGGTGCACAAATCTGTAAGGTATTAAAAGCCATTGAAATGTAGATTTTAAATGAGTATACTATATCTCAATAAAACATTACAATAGTATATTTTCTAAATATTATCTAAAATATTCCTGTTTCAGCATACAATCAATATAAAAACTACTACCTATATACTTATTCTGTTGTTTTTTCTGTTTTGTTTTGTTTTTGTTTTTTGTTTTTCTTCCAGTACCAGGAATCAAACTCACGACCTTGCGCTTGCCAGGCAGGCGCTTTGCCGCTGAGCTAAATCCCCAGCCCCACTTATTCTGTTTTCATAACCCAGTGGGTACTGTTTGTCACAGCCCATCTCCTTGGACTAGCAGTGCTGTGATTGTTCAGGGGTTCCATGTGGTTGGTAGTCAGCAAATTGAAGGCATAGTTACAGAGCTTAGGAAGAAACAGTCCTCAGATGGGCGGGGCCTTTCTGGTTGTTTTCGTCCCGCCCCTTCCTGGCCTTTGCAGCAGCTCCCACCAGGACCCTTTGGTAGCAGGTGCACTGAAGGCAGAGTCAAGACTACGCAGGGGAGACAGTAGCAAGAAAGAGCGCTCTGCCTTGCCGTGTCTCATTTATGACAGAAGCAGTTACCAGAGTCCCGCTCCCACAGGATGATTGTGAGCGTTAAATGCAATTACGAACATAAAACTCCTCAGATGGCGCATGGTGCAGTAAGCATTTTTAAAGCATTGGCTAATTACTAAACAATAGCAATAATAATTGCTTTGTTTTGCTCCCCAGGTTTAGTTGAGTTCACGGCACATGACAGATTCTCAGGAAACCATCACTCGTCATATTGGTGCTCTAGCTGCTGCCTGGCTACTTCCAGGGAGTCGGAGCTCGGGGAGGGTCCACCCGCTCTGGAGGTGGTTCTGCTTGCTAGGATGTATCGCCTTACCCTGGGCTGCAATCTGCCTTTCAGTAGCTTCCGCGCACAGTTTGTCTTGGGCTCTATCTAGAGCAAGATGGTCTTCTCTTCTGCATGGCACTCCTGAGGACCGCCGTCTGAGCTCTCTACTATTTTCCCAGCCTGTATGTGCTGCTTCTTCAACCGCCCTGCTCTTAGCAGGTTTTCCAGCTCTAAGCCTTATTTAGCAGTCTGTTGTCCCTTTTACAGTGTGGGACACCCAACTATAAAGGGACCACCATGTATTTGGATCACACGGATGCTTCAATTTAAAGAAAAAATCAGATCAATTCACAGTCTGCGTGGAGTATGCTCCCAGCATTATCTCCTACTTGTATCATAGACTTTTTACATTTTTATACTACTGAGTTTTAATTATGTACAGTAGCCCCTCCCCCATGATTTCATTTTCTGCTATTTCAGTTCTTTGTGGTCAACTCTAGTTTGAAAATATCAAGTGGAAAGTCCCAGAAATACACAATTCATAAATTGTAAATTGTGCATTGTTCTGAGGAGTGTGATAAAATCTCACATTGTCCTATTCCAATCTGCCTGGGGCGTGAATCATCCCTTTGCCCAGGCTCACCAAGTCTCACCGTTAGTCATCAGTCTCTGTCTCAGTTATCAGATCAGCTTTCCCAGGGGCATGGTGCTTGTGTTCAAGTAGACCTTGTTTTGCTTAATAAGGTCCCCAAGGTGTAAAAGCAGTCATACGGGCAGTTTGGATATGGCAAAGAGAAGCAATGGAGTGTTTCCTTTAAGTGACAAGGTCAAAGCACAATAATCTTATTTCAAAAGAGACCATAGTCACATAATTTAAATTATAGTATGCTATCATTCTTTTATTTCATTTTTTGTTGATAATCTCTTATGGTACCTAATTTATAAATTAAACTTTCTCATAGGTATGTATGAACAAAAGAATAATATATATAGGGTTCTGCTCTATCTGCAATTTCAGGGACACATTGGGGTGTCCTAGAACATATCCCCTGTGAATAAGGAGGGGACAACTGTACCATGAAATGCAGACCTCAGGTGCTAATGAACTTACTCCTGTACCAGCACACCAATAACATAGAACAACATCAAAAAGCTCTCTAACTGCCTATCATCCCAGTGGATTTCTTCCCTCAAGCCCTCAAAAGCAGCTGTTCTGATTTATAGCCGTATAGGTTAGTTTGTTTTTTTTTTTAATGTTTTTCAAATTCATATAAATGGAATAAAATAGTATATCGCTTTATCTTTTTTGTTGTTGTCTTTTTGAGACAGGGTCTTGCTATGCAGTGCAGGCTGGCCTTGAGCTCACTTTGTAGCCCAGGCTGGCCTGGAACTCACACCAATCCTGCCTCAGCCTCCCAAGCGCTGGCATTACAGGCGTGGGCCACCACATCGGGGTTATAACATTTTATTTTAAAGAACAATGTTTTCTATTAAATTTAATCATAGACGTTAGTCTTTGCTCAGAGCCTGTTGTGGGCATTTTGGTCGTGATTCCACCAGCCATATCTGCTAATTTCCTCAACTTTATGCCTTATTCAGATTTGATAATCCTTCCCTTCTATCCTTAGTCCGACATACGAAAAGAACAAAGATGGAGGCCCGGAGTGTGTAACTAGAAACCTTCCTTCAATTTTCAAGTTTGGGAGAGAGGAAGCCTCATGTGAGCAAGCGCTGGACAACAGGAAGCGCAGAAAAACAATCCTCGTGTAGAGAGAATTCTGTCCAGGACGGGAAAGGGTTCCCCTCTACCCATCTAAGATCTTTGGCTGAGCCGCAAATTCTCTACATAAATGAGACAGTGCCGCAAAAAAGTGAGACTTGAAGAGGAGCTAGCTCATTGGAGCTTGTCCAGCATGCCGAGCTACAGGAGGAGTGGGACTTGCGATTTCTGAGGAGCGGGGGACACAAACCTCGGCGAGGGGGGCCGCAGAGGGACCGTGGTGAGTAGGGATGGCTTCAGGAAGCGAGCAAGAGTCGCTCAGAGGATAAACCTAGGAGCAGCTACTTCCTGGTGCAGGCAGCTCCGACTGGTAACAAGTCCTTTGCAGATGTGAAATCCTCCTACAAAAGGGAAACTTCTCCCAGTCCCCCGTGTGTCTGCAGCTGTCAGAATAACCAGCGGGGTACTCAGCATGGCCGGAGGGTGGGCTCCCAGGCAGCACGTTCTGGTCTCCCAGGCATGTTTGGGGTAGCGTGTCATGAACTCCAGCACCCTGAAAGAGGGAGAGGAGAGAGGCCCCCTTGGGGAGATGTGTGCGAGGGAGCCAGCAGGCGGCTGGGCCTGGAGGAAGGTCTGACACAGCCCAGTCTCCACAGAAGTGGAAGGAAGAAAGGACCTGGGGGGGGGGGGTCGGTCAGCCGCCACAGGAGAGGGGAGACAGTTTCCAGGGTCGTCTTGAGCTAAAGATATCATTTGGTCTGGTTTTACACTGTGGTTTGTTTTGCTAAGCCCTAAAGGGAGTCTGGCAGCCCATGCAGGAACCTATTTTCCTAAAGTTAGAAGCTACTGAGATTACGCCATCAAGGAGAGCTTTCAGCCTCTTCCCTTACCCGGACCCCAAAGCAGCGAGGTTGAGTTTGACCCCAAGAAGCAGGGTGGGAGGACGTTAGAGGCAGGTTGGATTTTTCAGTCTTTCAGGAAAGAACTATAAGCCTGGCGTGGTGGTGCACGCTTGGAATCCCAGCACTTGAGAGGCTGAGGCGGGAGGATCGTTGCGAGTTTGAGACCAGCCTGGGCTACAAAGTGAGCTCAAGGCCAGCCTGAATTGCAAAGCAAGACCCTGTCTCAAAAAGACCAAAA
>NW_004955523.1:4374272-4426637 GCF_000276665.1 Chinchilla lanigera | reverse complement strand
AAAAAAAAAAAAAAAAAAAAAAAGAAAGAACTCTAGGAAAGCTTGTCTTATAGAAATGTCCCTTAAGTTTTTACTTTTGGATTATTCTGATTCAGCATTTTAGGGCTTCGTCTTTGATACACGTGTGGACTTAGGGAGGCAGGTTTCGTATGGCGGGAAACCAGGCTCTGGATCTGCCATCTTTAGCTGTGCGTCCTTGCCCCTGTGACAGTCTCCCTTTACCTTCCTTTATTTCATCTAAAACTGAGCAAGGTAGATCAGAAACCTGTCCAAGTATTAGAATCACCTAGCAAGCTTTTTTTTGTCTTTTTGAGACAGGGTCTCACTATTCAGTTCAGGCTGGCCTTGAGCTCACTTTGTAGCCCAGGCTGGTCTCAAACTTGCAACGATCCTCCTGCCTCAGCCTCCCAAGTGCTGGGATTACAAGTATGCGCCACCACACCCGACTAGCAAGCATTTTTGAACATACAAATCCAGGAAATAGTATTGTTTTTAAAGCTAAAATTCTGATACTTGTTCATAGACTGATATTTGAGAATCACTGAACTAAGATCTCATTGTCTTTTGTTTGTTCTAAGTGAGGGTTTCACTATGTTGCCCAGGCTGGTCTCACACTCCTGAGCTCAAGCCATCCTTCTACCTCAGCCTCCCGAGTAGCTGGGAAAAGAAGAGCTTGCCGCTGTGCCTGGCTCGAAGTGATTCACAGATTCTGTAAATATGTGATAGGATGCGCTGGCTTACCCCACGTAGAACTGGTCCTTCCTGAGCTACAAATCTATTTGCACAAATGCATATGTATGCAGATGAAGAAATAGAGATAAGGCAAGGGGATGGAGTACCTACCGTCAGGCCTGGTGACATGTTTATGGTAGACTGGCGTTCAGTGGAAACTTCTGTGATAGGAAATGAGATTTGAAACACGTGCCAGAGGCGCATTTGGCACACAGTGTCAGGAAGCAAGGAACTGACACCTCGTCTGCCGTGGAGCGGGAGGTACTTAGGACACTAGGGACCCTAGGAGCCAGCACTGGGCTTGCACAAGGGCACAGCTCTTTAGCTTTCTCCATTCCCCTCCCATTCCTTGCAACTACAGCTACCTTCTGAGCCACTGAGCCCCGCAGTCCTAGCCTGGGCCCAACCCTACGCCTGCCCCGATTTGCACGAGCTTCTTATTCAAAGAGCCCACAGTCTCTTTTTAAAAAGGGAAGATTATAACCAAAGGTGGGAAGGAAGCAGAGTGTGTTCAGTCAGCTAAAATCCTCTTGACCAATCACGTTGCTCATTTTGCAGATGAGAAACTGAGGCCCAGAGCACTGAAGCGCTCAACGAACCGGAACACACAGCAAATGCCTCCTTAACCCGCGCTCCCCCGCCTGGGATTCATGACAGAGACTTGAAGTCTCCATTTAGGACAGGTGGCGGCTGCTCGAATTGATTCGCTGTGTCTCCTGGCAGGTGGCAATAGGAGAATTTTAATAAGACTATTCATAGAAATTATGCATTAGGGAATGTCTACCGAATCCACTAATATAGGAACTATGTCTGGTGATCAATATTTATGCTGAATATTGCTGATGTTACAGAGTGTGTGTGTGTGTGTGTGTGTGTGTGTGTGTGTGTGTGTGCAGATATTTGTGCCAAGGCCAGGGATATTTGATCTGTCAAAGACATATTGTGATAAGATTTGTACCTACAAAGACTTTATTCAAAGGTAGGCCCATTAAAGTATGAAGTTCACGTAAAATTAGAATATAATCAGGTTCTTAGCATCACCTGATAGCACGTCTGTCCTAGTCACACTGCCCGCCCCCCAGCTTTCACGTACCAGGGGATCTTGTTAAAATGCAGGTTTTGATTCGGTGGGCCTGAATCAGGGCCCAAGATTCTGCCTAACAAGATCCCAGCTGATGCCCTGCGGCTGGTGTGTGGACCACACTCTGAGACAGGGTGCACAGTAGCCTGACTCCCAAGCACGGGCAGACAGCCTGCAGGGTCAGCTGATCCCCCATCCTGCATCCAGATACTCCTCTGCCCGTATGGCTATCCAACCACAGGCTGTTTCTAAATAAACTACAGTACGCTTAAACGTGCCTGGGACTTTGGGGTGTTTCACCATTCCAAACATCTTGGGAGCCAGAATAAGGACTTCACCCACCTGCTCCACTTCCAACCCCAACCCACCCCTTATAATCCACATCCGCAACCCTACCATTTAGTCCCTCGTTCTCCTCTCCATAATGATCCAATCCTGTAATAGGAAACATCTGTGACTGCTACGGACCAGGGCTGTGTTTTGCTACCCATACTGGGTTTGTAAACATGACCTTATGACCTTATTTTAACCTACGTGTTATTGCTGAGGAGCTTGGGACCCAGTGAGGTTAAATAAATCGCCCAAAGGCAGGCAACTATGGTACTAAGCAGAAATACCAAGATGTGATGCTAGGTTGTCTTACTCCGCAGCTCACATTTCACAGCCCACTCGGATGTGGGAAGTCGTGTCCCGGAAGGATACATGGTGCGTTCTCCTTGTGACATCAGGGGCACGCCCATCTTCTCCTCAGCCAAAACCGAGCCTAGGCCTAACCACTCTGAGTACTCTCATCTCTTCGTAGCCTGGAAGAAAACTACATTAGGTTGTAAATGCTTGGATAAGTTGGGCTAATTTTGAGCATCTTCAGCGCTTGAGAAATGGGCCAAGTTGATAACTGAGATTCCTGGTCCCCTTCTTGAACCTCCTAGCCACCCCGCAGGACCCTTCAGAAGCTCTCCTCCCACTCACGACCGAAGCCTATGTTTTCTTCTGTTCTCTACATCAAAGGTGACTTGCAGGGAAAGAGCTGAACACTTACTAGTGCCTTTTTGTGCATGAGCATTTTGTGACTTTCTTTTCTTGTGGCCATGGGACTTGAACCCAGGACCTCCCACATGCTAGGCATGTGCTGTACTACTGAGCTACAGCCCCTGTACATTTTTTAAATTTTTTATTTTGAGACAAGATCTCACTCCATTGCCCAGGTTGGCCTTGAACTTGAGATCCTCCTGCCTCAGCCTCCTGAGTAACTGGGATTACAGTTGTGCACCGCTACAGCCTGTTATTAGGGAGTTTGCACTTTAGGCACCCTCGCTAATCAAGGGAAACACCTCCCAGAGAGATGTGGTCTGAAGGATAAATAGATAAATAAGAAAAGGGGAGAGAGGGATGGATATTCCGGGCAGGAGAACTTATTCCTGCATATTCTAGTTACTCAATTTTGTTTGCTAATGAAAGAAGAAGAAAGAGAGACACCTAGGTCCACTGGGACCAGAGGAAGAACTCCTTGCAAAAGCCCTGGGGCCTCTTCCGCTTTTTATGTAACCTAAGAAACGACTTAATATAGAATGACTTCTCTCCCAGCCACATGGGTTGGTTTTACTTCTAATCAGGCATTGTAAAAGTAATAATCCTACCACGTAACACTTAAAGAAGAGGGGATCTAAGCTTTCCAACCAAGGAGCACTTGCTACAAGCAAACACGCTGGTGTCGCCTCCCTAGCCCTCCCACTGGCTCGTCTGCCTATTTAGACCCATGCTTGGTTTCTCTTTTTGGAACTGTTCTGCGGGCACGGGGTTGAGGCGTCCGACCTCAGAGCCCCACCAGGATGGGCACGAAGACCCCGAGATTTGGAAGGGAAGGCTATGTGTTGACCTAGTGTGCGACCCTGGCAGCTCCACCCACTGTCCGCATGGCTCATTTTTCTTGTCTCACTCCGAGCGAGGAGAAAGTAGCAAAATGAACTTTGGGGTGCAGTTCACCCCGTTCAGGAGATCTGGACTTGGCTGATGCCTTTGTATCTCTGAACAGAACGGAAATGGAATGGAGCAGAGCAGAACAGGATGCAAAAGAGTGAAGAATGGGAAACTAGAGGTCCCTCGGGAAGTTGAGATCATACGGAGAAGCCAAGAAATAGAGGCTCAAACGGTTTCTTCTCATCCACCGAAACACACCAGCGTCTCTTGGGGTACGAACCGGAGCCCTGGCTGGTGTCTACTTAGAAGAATAAAGAGCAAGATAGAAGGGCTACCATGGGCTTTCAGGAAGAAAATTGTGTTTATGTGTGTGTGTCTTTTTGAGACAGGGTCTCGCTATGCAGTTTAGGCTGGCCTTGAGCTCACTTTGTAGCCCAGGCTGGCCTTGAACTTGCAATGATCCTCCTGCCTCAGCCTCCCGAGTGCTGAGACTACAGGCGTGCACGACCACACCCAGCTCAGTAAGAAAATTTTGAGCTTTTACATGGACGAGTGTGGGATAAGAGCATGGTAAGTATTTGAACTGAACGATTTCACTAGTGTACCATCTTGCTAGAAAAACAAGGGAGGTTCCCAGCCACAGAGTATTTGCGCAGTGGCCTCAATAAAACAGACCTAGCTTGTTCTAAGAACAGCCAGCTTGAACTTTTTTACGAGCTCGCCAGCCATTCAGTGACGTGTTCAGCATGGAGCTGAGTGTACATGTTCGTGTCCCCACTAGACAGAAGTTCCTCCAGGGCAGAGGCCGTGTGTCTTGCTTACTTTTGCATCCTTGATGACAGCCAAAATATGGGGAGTGTCCTAACCCACTGGCCTCTCACCAGTCAGGGATGAAGGTCAAGGGCAACAAAGATCCAGGGCAAGAAGGAGTCGAATAGCTAGAGCTGCCTATGCGTTACTTCCGCGCAAAGCTTAAGGTGAGGGCCGACTGTGCCCTAAAGGTGCTTAATGAAAGCCCGGCCTGTCCTCGGCCTCGGCTGCTCTCACTTTGCGTTGCACCCATCTCGTCACTGGGAAAGCGTCAGAGCTTTTTGCACAAAAGCAAAAAGTCCCCAGTAAACTCTAAATCTGATAGTTTGTTCACGGGTCTTCAGCTGGGGAGCGACAACTGTAGGGTCCACGACTCCTCCATCTCCTCTTCCTCTTTCCTCCTCCTCCTCCTCCTCCAGTAAAGGAAGTAACAGCAAACTGAGTAAGGAGCGAACTAGCATCATGTGTGTACGGACCATTCGGGAAATGTGGTCTTGAGGTCCTGGCGACCAGCTCAGGAGGCCTAGCGGGAGAACTGGGGCTTTCATAGCTTTAGCTTGAAGGAGTAACTCCCAGCCTGCTTTCCGGATGGCTTCTAGGCCCTGTGTTACCGCGAAGAGGAGGAGGCGCCCCCTCTTCAGGGGAGTTCAACTTCTTTCCTGGCAGCCCCTCCCCCAGGCTGATGGCCCAAATGGAGCTGGTGAAGCGAGGTGGGCAGTAGCATGCCAAACGCGAACAGGCCCACTTCTCCCCCTGTGAAAGCAGCCCACGCCTTCCCCGTGTCATACGGATGGCCCCGGAGGTGATGGAGAAGCTTCATTTGTTTTCTGAAAAGGCAGCACACAAGAAACGTGAGAATAAACACGACCGAGAACAAGGAAACTGAACTCCGCAGGTGTCGCCTTCGCTGGCCTCCTGTTTCTGCGACTCATTTTTCTCGCCTCGAAGGACAGCACCTTTACCCAGGTCCTGGCCCGGTAATCTCGCTCAGAGGCATCTTCTCCGTCATCATGCCATCCTGGGGAAATGCAGCTTCCCCACCTCGCTTGATTCACGAGGCACACTGCAAAGAAAGAGGACAGGGAGGAAGCCACGGCCCCGCGAAGTAAGTATCCGGGCAAAACACTTCCGGGGGGCAGAGTCGCAGACCCTGGGGCTAGGAGGGAGTTCGCTGAATTGACTGCCTTGTAAACAAACCCACGAGGACAGGACCGGGTCTCCGAGTTCTTCTCAGCCCACGGCTCCTTCACACACTGCTGAGCTGGTAACCTGTTTTCCTGGGCTGGCAGCTCAAACTAAGAGAGCAAAGAAGCTGTGCCTTTTGGGCTTCGCTGTCAGGTAACTAAATAGAGAGAGAACTGCAGCCACAGTAACAATCTCCTGCCCCTGCTTGAAGCGCTGGGTGTAGCGGCTCCCGGCTACGGAAGCGATGGCTATGGCAACAAGCAGTCATTCTTGATTTACAGGAGGTCCGAGCCGGGACTCCTAGCTCCCTAGCAACACCCTGCTACATCTGTCCTTGATCCCTGCAGTCTATTCCAACATGATTCCATTAAAACTTGACTGAGCTCGTTTTCATCCACTTAAAACCCGCACATGGTTTCCCTCGCACTCAGGGTAACATGTTACATATTTCCAGCAACATGCTACATATGACATATTTTACTTATTTGTCTGATTTATTGTTTTCTTGGCCACTAGGATGCAAATACCACGGTGTCTCTGGCACTAGAACAGTACCTGGCACACAGTAGGTACTCAACTAATACCTGTTCCAAGAAAGAATGAACAAAAGGGTGGTGTAAGTGCTGAAGCCCCTGGCATGGGCGCACAGACTTGTTCTCCAGCTGGGACGGAGGTGTCAGGCCCCCTGACAGTATCACTTGAGCATGGCCTGGCCAGTTGTTTACAACTCCGTCTCCCTCAAAAGACAAACAAATGGAGATACGTCTGTGTTGGTTACTTTTCTCTCCTTGCTGAGACAAAATACTCAACACTCACAGTTAAGGAAGGGAAGGTTTACTTAGGTCACAGTTTGTGCAGGTTTCAGTCCATAGTCGCTGGCTCCAAGGCAGGGTGGCAGGGCAGAGGGGCGGCAGTTCAAGGTGGCAGAAGAGAGCAAAAGGGCAAGAGCAAAACTGGGAAGGTAAGGGGGAGCGAGCCTCTTTTCCCCCCTCATGGTGTATGCAGGCCGCCCGCCCGCCCCCACCATCCCTGTGCCCTCCTCTTGCACAGGATGGGGATGTTTTCGAAGTGAGGACCCTGGCCCCCTGCTGAGTCACTTAGTTAAACTTCTAAACTTCTCAAGTTAACATAATTATCAACCATAAGTGTTCCCAGTACTCTGGTCCTTTCAAAATGTCCCTTCAGAGCTCCCTCCCTGCTGAAGCCCACCCGCCTCGGGGGTCTTCCCACCAACTCAGTGAGGATGATCTCCAGCGAGACCAGTTGTTCAACAAAAGGCAGCACTTACTAGTACCGTTTGTGATGCGAGGTCATTTACGGAGTTTTTTTCTAATCATCATGAGGTAGGTAGTATTATTCTATTTTCACATGATACACTGAAGCTTACAGGCTGCGTGGAAGCCTGAGTGAGTGCCTCTTCTTTGGGACCCCGGCACCTCTGTGCAGTGGTGGGCTCTGGCTGACGTGTGGGTACCCAGCGTATTCCACCCGTCACTAACCACCCTGCTCTCCTGCCTGAGGCAGTGCCGGAACCGGGCCCTGGCGAGACTGGTTCGTTTCTTTTTCCCAGGAGTGCAGATGTGGATACAGTCTGTGTCTTCCCTGTGAGGCCCCTCATAATGGGCCTGGAACATCACTGTCTGGGCATGGTACCCTAGGCCAATGGAGACAGAAGAGAGACTAAATGCCAGGAAAATCAGGAGCAGAGAACTTTACATCTCAGGAGAAGACCAGTGAGGCCTGCTGTGAGCCGCAGCGGCTGGTCCACGCTGGATGTTGGCTGAATATCCAGCTCCCAGGGTTCCTGAGACCTTCTCCTACTCTTCCAGGCAGGTACCAGTGCTGAGATAATCAAGGGTTTTCAATTACACATTTGTAGCCAGAAGGGCTTGTCTCAGAAAAGGCGAGTACTTGTGTAAAAACAAAACAAAACAAAAAACAACTCTGGGACTCCAAAACCCATTCATTTTGGCAACTGCGGGCTCACTCAGACTGCCTTCTTCCTGGAGCCTGCAGAGGAGATGTGGGGCTCCCCCTCCCCCACCGACCATATTGGTTCTTTCTCCTCTTCTCACACCCCATATATCTGCCTGAGGACAACCGAGGTCAGAGTGACTTGCAGGGCAGCCCCCAAGGGAGACGTCAAGGGTGCCATGGTGGTGGAAGCAAAGAAGCCCGGCACATTTGGTGGGCAGGGATGGGGCAGCACAGGCTGAGTGCTGAGTCTTTGGCGAGCAGATGGAGCCGTCTCCTCCTCTGCACCGAGACACAGCAGGCAGATGGCTGGGCCGGTGAGGGCGAGGCCAGGGCGGAATGTGGGCACGGTTAGCCTTCGAAGCAGGGCTGCATGCACGCGGCCTCCAGGCCCAAGCCGGTGCCCGCGTCAAGGACACTGTGTGCCTCCTATTCTGGTTCAGTCCAGAGATGCGATCAAGCCAGGGGACGCCCGGAGCAGGGTGAGTCAGAGGCTTCTCTGGGCAGATCCATTAGAGGCGGCTGCTCCCTGGGAGCCGCTTGAAGTCTGCAGCTCCTGAAACTCTGTGTATTGACTCTTGATTTCTCCAATTTGTCAAGCACTGTCTGCGAGCTCCAGCTTGCCTCCTAAGTGCTCAGCAGCTTCTGTTCAGCCTCGCGGGCTTCCCCGATTTGATTAGCACGCTCTGCACTCTGTCTTTTAAGTCATCAGTGAAAATCCTGATGAACGCTGGGCATAAACCAGCTGCCTGCAGCCTCCTCCACTCCAGCATCCCCTTGCTAGCTAACAACCCTCTTTGCAGATAACCTTTGCCAATGTGTTCACGAGGCTTTGCCCCCTCCTCATCCGTCCATCCACTCATCCATCCATCCACCCATCCATTCACACAACTGCTTTGTTCATTCTTCGGGCTAGGCTTAGCGTGATCCCTAGCACCGGGAGTATGTTTAACTGCAGGCTACTTTATTAGGAGATGCTGTGCAGAAACAGAAGCCCGGGCCAGACTCCAGCCCTCAACAGTAAGAATGGGAATAAGAATAACAGCTGCAGGGGCTGGGGATTTAGCTCAGCGGCAAAAGCGCCTGCCTGGCAAGCGCAAGGTCGTGAGTTCGGTTCCCGGTACCAGAGAAAAACCAAAACCAAAAAAAAAAAAAAAAAAGAATAACAGCTGCACTGATGAAATGCCGGCCAGACACCGGCGAATAAGTACTATATTGTACAGACGCTGTCTAGCCTCAGGGCGGACATTACCCGCGCTAGGGAGGCAGTTGCTGATGATGAGTAATAGCCAGGATTCTAAAGTCAAGGATCTTCTGGCTGTCCTACTTACTGTCTTTTTTGCCTTAAGTGGCCTCTGCAAAGTAAGGGAACTGTTACTACCCTCATGGGGTTGTTGTGAGGATTTAAATTATTAAGTAAGATGATACAGAAAAGGTACTTGGAGCATTGCCCAGCACATAATGTGCATTCAACAAATCCCAGCGATTATTATTTCATGTAATACAGTAATCACTCCCTACGAAGTGTTACTGTCTGCCCTTACCAGCAGGAAAGCTGAGGCTTACTTAGAGAAGCTCATTTGTCCAAAACCCAACAGCCATTATGAAACTAGCATCCAAGCCCATCAGTTTGATTTCAGATCCCATTTACTTTATGACTATAACCTGGAGAGGAAGAAAACAGGCATCAATAAGTATTTTACAAGATAAAAGTGCAAATGAACTTGTAAAGCACGGACTATTTTCACGGAATACAGTAAATCCTCAGTGAACGCTCTCGGGCAGTGACAATGATGACAAAATTCTAAGCAGCATAGTGGGTTTTTTTTTTAAGAAATTTCAGGGTATCATAGAACAGAGAGGGATCGCTTCTGAGTAGAGGAATCACTGGAGACTGGCACGGTGCCCTCTGAGTGGGCCTTCAAGGATGCGTGTGATTTGGACACAGCGAGAAAAGAGGGCATCCACACAGAGAGCAGCACATGAGCAAAGGCGCACGGACAGGAACGCCTGGGGTGTGTTTGGAAAGGAAAGGCCAGAAGCTTCGTCTGGGTAGCATGAGGCATATGAAAGGAAAGAGTTGGCACAAGCTAGTGAGGAAGGAGTGACACTGGCACTGACAAAGGAGGCCCTGGCTAGAACCCCGGAGCTCACACTGAGGAAAGCAGGGGCTTGGAGATGAGAGAAGGGACTTCTGTAATGCACGGGCAGCGGCAAGTCTGATGCCATCAGCTACGGGTGGGAGGTAGGCAGAGCTGACATTAGGGTGGCACGTGCATAAATACAGAATTTTTAAAACATTAAAACTTTTCTTCCAAGCTGGTAAATGACACTGCCCTGAGCCACCCACGGCCCCTTCTCCTAGACTCCAGGATCTTCTTGACATTCCTGCTGCAAAATGATTAACATCAGGCACGGTTATGAAACTCTCCCCTAAGGTTAAGGGGACTTGGCTTGAGGACACTGTTGCACGGTATTTTACTTAAGATTGAAAAACACAACAGTTGTATCAGTGAATGGGTAAGCAGACGGCGCATTGCTGATAAAGTATGAAAAAGCAAATAGACCCAAGACTACACCCTGGCCTCAGATATTCCTCAGGCCAGATTCTCGCTGGGAGCTTTGAATGTTGAGTCACTGGGGCTGCAGCCCTGCCGAGCCATGTGACTGACTGTGTTGTGTGGGAGTCTGGTTCCTTCCTGAGCCTAGAAACACCGCCAGTCTATATCAGGATGGAGGTATGCCGCCACACGAGGTGCACACCTGCCTGATATAAGCTCCTGGTTTTCCTGCGACTCCCAGCATCAGACGCCCTCGATCCTGCCGTTAGCTTCTCAGCGCTACAGACAGGGCCAGGAAAAGAATCCTAAAGAGCTGCTTCTTGGAAGTTTGGCTAAGGCGTTTATCTTTCTTTCTGCCGGTGTCACATGTTGCAGGCAGGACGGCTGCCTTGGACGCAGGAGGTGAGACTGGAGACCGGGAAGGACAGCTTGGAGCCTGCTGGTTTCTCTGCTACAACTTTTCTTGCCCCAAGCAACAGCCTCTCTCATCCCTGCATTTCAATTTGTTTGCTCCCTCTCTCCATAGACACCTGCCCGCCCCCACCCTACCCCTTCATGAAAGGCAGCCCTGAACAGGGAGGACAGGGCGCCCCAGGCAGAGCCCCTGGTAAAGCTAGTGTTCATGGCAACTCCAAGGGTCACAGATGTGAGTTAAGCTCCGAGAGGAGCAGTGCCGCCGTAGGCCTGAGTGTGGGCCCTGTGTACCGCCTGCCGCTCCTCCTTTGGGAAGACTGCTGCTCATTGAGCCAGAAATGCCAAGAAGGAGGTCCTGGGCCTCCATCATCTGCCTTGATGACATTGTTTCTTCCATAAAAATCAGAGCTGTCTATCCCGAAAACGAAGAAGACACACAGGAGTTTTAACTCCTGCACCCTCCAGTGTGGCTGCTGTCAGAGGCTTTTGCAAGGACTTGTCTTTCTTGGAAGAAGAAAGAAGAGCCCATGCATAGTACTGGAGATCTGCACATCTTAGCCACCTGTGTGAATCAGCTTCTTGTTGCTGGGACAAAATACCTGATATCTGCAGCTTAAAGAAGGAGGGGCTTGTTGTGGCTCCCGGGGTAAGAGGTCTGGGTCCATGGTTGGCTGGCTCCAGGGCAGAAATACCATGGCAGAAGGGTGTGGTGGAGTGAAGCTGCTTAGTTCACTGAAGCTAGAAAGCAGAGAATGGGGGAGAGCGGAGAGGACGGGCCAGAGGCCAGATAGAGTCCCCAAGGTTACTCCGCCATGACCCACCCAGACACACCAAGAAGTGTGCCTTGCTAACGTGGGTGGCTCCCAAGGTGACAATCAAGATTAACCCTCACACCATTTAAGCCCCGTGCTCCCTGCTCTCCTAGGCGGCTGGGCCTGATGCTCACCCCATGGTCTGTGCTTACAGAAACAACATTAAGCCTGCCTGCGCAGCATTTCCTGGTCATCACCGACACTGGCCTGGCTACTCTGATGTCAGTAGACACTGATCATCCTCACCTATAACCTGGTCATCCTACGACGGCTGTTGATTCAGCATTCTGAGGTGAGGGGGTACTCTCATACGAGCAGGTGTCCTTACTGAGCTATGGCACATCGGTTTATTTGCATATAGACAACAATAACCTAATTTTTATAAAATTTCTCAAGTGCCAGGCATTGCCCAAATTGTTTCTGTGCTTTATTCATTTAGTGCGCAACTCTCTGAGGTAAATCCCACTGTCAGTGACAAAGTACAAACTGGGGACATGTAAGCATAAAAGTTTGTTCACATACCCAAAGCTGCATGTAAGGAGCAAGACCCAGTTTCCAAGCTAAGCCACTGATGTCCGGAGTGTTTTATTCCAAAGCACCGTGCCACACGCGCGGACTGATGCCCAGTTCTTTCATAAGCAGGTGGTGTGATGGACAGAGATGAGCGAGGAGGCCAATGCCTGTGTGCCGGACAGGAATGACACAGACGGGGCACTGTGAGGCAAAAGCCAAACAGGAACGTGGACTTAGCTCCGTGCTCCAAGGCCTGCTCTCATTAAAGATGCTGTGGGGTTGAAGAAGGAACAGGGCATGAAAGAAGGACGGAGAGAGTGGGGAGCAGAGGGACTTCGCGGAGAGAAACGCACACAGCTGAATGGAGCAAAGTGAGGCAGACGCAGCATGGAAGCCAGGCGCTGGGGCTGGCAGCGGCCCGCTCATGGAGTGCTCACCCTCCCAGGTCGCCGATGTGAGCCCAGCCTGGACAGCTGCAGGTTGGAGCTGTAAGCCTCGAAAGCAACCAGCTCCTCCCTGCAGCCTCTGCGGCCCGCCTCTCCTCCTCCTCCTCTTCCTCATCTCTCTTCTTCCTTTTCTTCTTTTGTGGAGATGGAGGCTACTGGGATTTGAACCCAAGGGTGCCCTATCATTGAGCTACATCCCAAGCCCTTTCTTTCTTTCCTTTTTTAATTTTTTTTTTTTTTTTTTTTGAGACAGGGTCTCGGTAAGTTGCCCAGACTGTCCTCCAACTTAGGATCCTCCCGTCTCAGCTCCTGAGTTGCTGGAATCATAGGCACATGGCTGGGTCATTGCAGTTTCTCCTGGAACAAATGTTCCCAAAGGCGTGAGATACGGGGGCTACTCAGGCCCTGGACAGGACAGAGGCAGAGTAGCAGTGCCAGAGACCAAAGGCAAATGCTCCTGGCAGTGGGGCCCAGGGCATGCTGGGAATGCCAGTTCCCTGGCTTTAAAGAGGCAGCGGGCTTCCAGGACAGGCAAAAGCCAGTGACAAAGAAAGGGAGGGCCCCCCCCCCAAGTTCCCTGGCATGCCTTGTCAGCATGCCAGTGTCCTTTGGAAAATGCTGCAGAGAAAACAGCCAGGAGTGGGCCAAAGGATTTCCTTCCCCCTCTCTCATGTTAGAAATTCCCTCGGAAAAAAAAAAAAAAAGAAAGTCCCTTGAGGTTCTCTCAGGAGCCATTCATCTGTCTTTAGAATGATCCTAGAGGCCATTCAAAGTTTTTAAACCAGTCTATGAACAGCAAACAGAGAGAGTGGCAAGATTCAAACTATGTGTCGCAGTCCGCTGCGGTCCCCACAGGAGCTCATTGTCACAGTGGACAGAGCTGGGGAATCAGGGTTTTCCACAGTCCCTTGCATGGGCCTGGGAGCCTGGACTTGGGGGCCCCGGGAAATAGAACATATCTGTAGGATGAGCGTTAGTGGGGAGGAAGACAGAGAAGCAGAGAGAGGGGGAGGTGGGGGAAGAGAAGGAAGAGGAAGAGGCGGGAAGGAAGGAGACAGGAGGAGGAAGGGGAAGGCAGCGGGCAGGAGGGAAGGCCATGGCGAGAAGAGCCCTCACGGCCCGGCTGTGCTCGCTTCTCCCTGCCTCTCCCGTCCTCTGCGTGCTTTCTGTCAGCGAGCTCTTGCTGCTGCCGGGCTCTTCGTTCTTTCCACTCATGGGTGCCCACTGCCCACCTCTCCAGGTCCCCCTGGCCTCTCCCCTGGACCTCGTCTGTGGCTGGCACGGCCCTTCTGGTTTCGGTCCCTCCCCTCTCCGGCCCACCTGCTCACCAAGTCACTCTCGAGCGACATCTCCAAGTGCCCCCTCTTTGACTCCCACCTCCCCCATTTGGTGTAATAAAAAGAGAGGACCCTCGCCAAACTCAGTCTCAGGGAATTTGGGGGCAACACCTCTTTCTAGCAGGGACTGCCCTGTGCATATCTGGATGTTCAGCGACATTAGAACTTCGCTGGAGCACCGTCCTCTCCCACCACTCCCACCTGCAACAGCCAGAAATTCCTCCTAAAACTGCCAAATGTCTCCCGGGGGACAACAGTGCCTCTGGTTAAGAACAACTGACTTAGATTGAAATCCTTACCATGTCATTTACTGTGTTCCCTCGGGTGAGTGGCATAAATTCTCTGAATCTTAATCGCTGCATTATGATGGGGTGAAAGATAATGCCTACCTTATGGAGCCATTGTAAAAGTTACATAAAATAATCCACAAAAATAGCATAATGCCTAGCATATGACAAACACTCAGTAAATATTTGTTCTTTTTCTTAGTCATCATCCTTCCGTCTAAAAGGCCAGCCACTGCCTGGCAAGCACGAGGTCATGAGTTCGATTCCTGGTACTGGGGAAAAAAAACAAAAAAAAAATAACAACAACAACAAAATAAATAAAAATAAAAGGCCAGCCACTGTTGTGTATAGTCACCAGTGTGTACCACAAACCACCTTCTCCCACAAGTTAGCCCCCTCCCAGGTTGATGACCTCCAACACCCCTTTGTCTGTAAGAAACACAATCACAATGGGTTCAACTGGATAGGAGTTTGGCGAAGTGAAACAGAAGGAAGCAGAGAGTGGAAATCAGGCTGAACTCATTCTTCTCATCACAGACCCGTCTGCATCACCCGCATTGCCTAGTTACCTCTAAATAGCCCCACCTCGTAACATGGCCACACTGGCAGTTAAATTTCCACAGTAACGTTGGAGCCGACGTTCAAACCATAGCAGGCGTCCACAGCTAAACTGAGTTGGAGGGAGATATGACTTAGCCCATGAAATGCATACTATAGATGCTCAGGAAGTATTTTTTATCTATTCAACTAAAAGAGACAGACAGAGAAAAGATAATCATGTTATTTAACTAATCCTGAGACAGGGCCTCCCGGTGAGCTTTTGCCAGGGCTCCTCCTCCCCGCCCTTTGGCGTCCCTCTCCCTGTTTTCCTCCTTTTCAGGCCACTCCTTCTCTGTCTCCTATGTTCCTCTACCTCGACCATCCTTTAAAGGGTCAGCGTTCCCCAGCGGCCTTCTCTTCTCGCTCTAAGTTCTTTCCACAATCATTGCATGTACCCATGGCTGCAGCCATTTCTTTGAATTCTGATGGTTCCGTCACTTCCCCCGAGAACTTTCTGAACAGCTTGTTCAAAGCATGAACACATAGCTTTATTTAGATATCTACTGCCACCTTCACCTCATTATGTCCCCAACTGGATCATTCATCAATGTCCTGCATTTTCTCCACCACAGTCCTTCCCAGTACTCTCTCTCTCTCTCTCTCTCTCTCTCTCTCTCTCTCTCTCTCTCTCTCCCTCCTCTTAAACCCTTGATCTAGTGAGCTGTACCGCCATATCCCCATCCCCAGGACGAAACTCTCCCTATTCCTATATCTCATCCCCAAATCCCAACAAGATTTACCTTCTTAACACTTCTTTCCATCCTTTCTTCTCCCAGTGTACTTTGTACCACTGTCATCCCTCATCTAGATGATTACAAAAACAACCTTCTTTCTAATTCTCCTGTGTGAGAGTCGGTGGTCTCTCTGTGGTCCCTGGCAGAAACTGGTGAGAGGATTTAGAAAATAAAGATAAGAGACAATAGCCGGGGTCAGGTGAGTTACCTCTTGCCTGATGAGCAGGAGGACTGACTTCAACAGTGGGGGTGTGGGCTGGGGATGGGGCTCAGAGGTAGAGCTCTTGTATGCACAAGTCCTTGGGTTTGATCCCCCGTACCACATACATACAAAAAAACCCCAAAACAGTAGGGGTGTTTCTTTTATACTCTTGCAAAGTTAGTATCATGGGGGAGTAATGCTGCCTAGCGACTAACGACTGTAATTGCCCGGCAGGATGCCTTTTTCAATACTGAGGGAGCTTGACTGCTTGACCAATAACCAGCTCTAGTGGCTCCCAACACTCCTGCCTTTAATTCAACATTTTCTTCAGTTACAATATTATTCTTTTTTTCTTTGGTTTTCTTTTGGAGCTTGCTATATAGTTCAGGCTGACCTTGAACCTGTGATCTCCTGCCTCACCTTCCTGAGTGCTGGGATGCGATTACAGGCATAGGACCTCAAAGTGGTATTCCAAAACACAAACACAGAGCCAGGGATACAGCTCCGTGGTGCAGTGCCTGCCTCACAAACACAAGGTTCTGAGTTTGATTCCTGGTACCTCCCCCCTCAAAAAAACTACAAATACATAACTCCCCTGATGAAAACCTTTTAAGGACTTACCATTGGCCTTAGACAAAATTCCTTATTCCTTAGTCTGGTAAAAAAATTACCTATGCATTGGACCCTTCCCAGTTCTGGTTCATCTCTCATGCATTGCCCTGTACACTTGATATTCTTTATTATATTATCATTTGCCAGTGAATTCTATACGCTTTCAGATCTAGATATTATACATGTTTTTCCATACTGCCTAAACTCCTTGCCTTTCTCCCTCTCTTCTCTTCTCAGAGCTGATTTTTTTTTTTTTCCAGTATTGGAGATTGAACCCAGAGCCTTCCCACTGTGTTACGTCCCCAACCTCCCTGGCCTTTTTATAAAAGAAGGGGTCTCTTTACACTGCTGAGCTGAAATGTGTAATCCCCTTGGCTTGAGTCTTGTTCATATGTAAAACCTCAGTTTAGACACCACTTACTCCAAAACACCCCCGCCCCATGATCTAAGAGCCAACTGCACTCCCTTCCCTGGGAGCAATCCCGTCCCCAGCAGCACATCCACTAACACCCTCCCGACAGAGCTTATTTTCTCACACCTGAGCTCCTCTTGTACCTCTCCACGCTGTAACCTTTGCGCCGCTGCCTCTCCTGCTAGTACTAGGATCCCTGAGGACAGTTTCCGCTAAGTCTGTTTTCTGGGCTGGAAATCCTCTGTTTGTCCTTCCAGATTCCCCTCCACCCATCTCTGCCCTCCATTCTGAGCTCCAAGAAGCTGACTTGCACTGGCTACATCAACAAGCTCAGCCACTGGTGGGGACCGGAAGATCAAGATTTCATGTTGCTGGTGAGAGGAGATCTTTCAGCCACAGTCCCAGTTCCTGTCAGACAGCCTTCTCCCCGACTCTCTCCTTTTGGATTCTGGAACTTTCCTCTTCTTTGATGGCCCTCAGCCCAAGACTGATGAAACCATTGCCGTCTGACCATTATTATCTTCAGGACAGAGTACTAGCCCTTGTTTTCTTGTCCTCTGCCCTCACCCTTGAGAATCATCCCTGTATTAAACCTTCCTCACACACCCAACTACCCAACTTCAATTTGCCAAGACCTGACTAACTTCCTCTTTTATTCCCTGCCAAACAGTCATAGGTGTTGAATGAATGGATGAATGAATGAACAAAGGAGCTGAGGAAAACAACCCAAGCCATCCGCCTGCTTGGCTTGTTCAACCTCCACTGCACAAGGAAGAGAAAGATTTCTCAATTTAGAACTTGGAAATGAAGTGAGATGGTTTGAGGGTCAGCAAAGAAGGGGCTCCTCGGGTGTCCCTCAGGAGGCGCGTCTGGGGAGCTGGGAAGGGACTGTCGGGAAAGTGCTCTTCTGGACGTGCAGACTCTAGGTTTCTGGGAGCCGGGCTCCCCGCAAAGGAGATCCACTTCCTGCAGCGACTCTGTGCCAGCAAGGTGGGAAGGCTCTCACACCCTCCTTTTCTTCCTCCGGGCCTTCGTTCTAGAAAAGGGATTAAAAAATCACAGGATTGAGGCCTCCCATCCTCCCACTTAAATCTTGTAGCCTGAAATTCAAGATCCAGAGGCGTGGGAGGGGGAAACCCTGCAGTTATGGAAGCAGGGTGGGGAAGGGAGCTGGCCAAGGCCACTGCCTGGGAGTAGGAGTCTCTGCCACAGTTCATACAACTCAGAACCCCTGGCGTCCTCCCACAGTCCAGGGGGTGTGCCTGGGGGACGCCTCAGCACTCATTAAACCAGCACAACCCAAGGCCTGAAAAAGGCAAGTGTCTGAATTACTTTTCTCATTGTTGAGACAAAACACCCGGCACCCAGAGTTAAAGGGAAAAAGGTTTATTTCAGCTCAGGTTGTAGGGTTTTTGGTCCATAATCCACTGGCTCCAAGGCAGGGTGGCACATGGCAGAGGGGCAGCCGTTCATGGCAGCAGAAGACAGCAAAAGCAACAAGAGCAAGGAGGGGGAAACACGCCTCTTTCTGCCCCTTTTATCTCGTCCAGACTCCTGGGATTCGGCTGGTGCCAATCCAATCCGTGGACTGACCCAGGAATCGCGCACCCTTAATCCCAGCATTGCACTACAAATCAATCACAAAGTCTAGATTTAGGTGCCTCCGAAAAAACTCTATGACCACATGAGGCTTTTGGGGGACGGGACATCTAGATACAAACTGCAGCAGGAAGGAGCTGCCCAAGATCACACAGTACGGGAGGGGCAGAGGACTCGGTCCCCCACCTAAAAAGCCCATCTCACTGCCGTACCACACTGGCTCCTGAGGGTCGGGTGCTCCCAAGACGCCACATTTCAGTGGAAGGACAGGCCCACAAAAGAAGAGGGGCGGATAGGCCTACCGCCCTGTGTGCCTCGGGGAAGCACCAGTCAGGCTACAGCGGCACACCAGGCCCTGGCAAAATACTGCCTACATTAAGTGCGCTGGATCTGAACTCCGCCAAAGAAGGATCTCAATAATCACGTGGCCCTAAATGTTGACAAACTTTTCCAAACCTTAGAGTCCTCTCCTGATTTTGATAAATACCCTTTATATTTATCTGCAAAGTGAAGATAAAAAGAATATCTCATGGAGTGCTGTGAGATTAAACAAGGTGATCCCCGTCAAGTACTTAGCACATTTAGAAGTAGACACTGAATAAGCACTGCTCGTGTGTTGGCTATTGTTATGTATCCACAGCAGCTGTCTTACTTTTTTCTCACACCTTCATTTTAAGGGAGGGAGGACATGAGCTCAGTTAAGATTCTTGTTCAAATTTATTCATTCGTGCTTACTAAGCTCTTACCAGTGGGCCAGACACTGTTCTAGACTCTGGGGATACGGCAATAAACAAAGACAACAAAAATCCCTCCCCTTGTGGAGCGTATGCTGTACTTGAGGAAGCAGGCAATAAACAGAAAATACACATAAGTGAATTTTATAAGACACAGGAGAGCACATCCTATGGAGAAAGAAGGCAAGGCGGTGGTGGGGTAGGGGAAGGGAGGGTTGCAGTTTTAGAGAGAACAGTCTCAAAAGGCTGCCAGGTGATGAGACTGAGCAAAAACCTAAAGAAGGCAAGGGCACAGGCCTGGAGATCCCTGCAGGAAAGGCACTCCGGAAAAAGGGAAGCACACAGACAACGGCCCCAAGGCTCACACAAAGCGCAGCTGGCCCTCCGCATCCAGGGGCTCTGCGCCTTCACCGGGGGAGCCAAATAACCACAGGTAAAAGGTACTTGGGGACGGGGCTGGGGATTTAGCTCAGCGGCACAGCGCCTGCCTGGCAAGCGCAAGGTCGTGAGTTTGATTCCCAGTACCGGAAAAAAAATACTTGGGGGGAAAAGCTGCATCTGACCTAAACTTCCCAGACATCTTTCCTTGTCATTACTCCCTAAATGGTACATTATAACAGCTATTTGCATAGCATTTGCATTGCATTAGGCAATGTAATTAAGCCAGAGACGATTGAAAGCTTCTAGGAGGATGTGTGCAGGTCACATGCAGGACAGCACTGTTATCCATATGAGGCCTGAGCCTCTGTGGATCTGGGTGCTCGAGGGGGTCCTGGAACCAATTCCTAATGGATTCTGAGGGATGACTGGATTAGGAGGCCAGTCCCGAGGACAGAGTTTTGAGACAGAGGCATGCAGGGCCGCTAACGATAGAGACAAACTTAGAAAACACTGTAAACTGTGGTGCTAGGAGCTGTGATTTAAACTCAGAACTGGCTCCCAAGCCCTCGCTTGGCGCACCCCAGGTACCCGGACGACAGGCAGGTGTAATGGGGGAGGCTGATTCTGTTCTCTCCAGGGAGGGCTTTGTGAGACACATAATCAAATAAGTGCAATATTTTTACCTGCAGAACCCAAAACAAAAATGTAAGTTTGAATGTGGACACGAACATATAAAGAAGACCAAACAATATTTGAAATCAGGACACCCAACATGTCCAGAACTTTAAACAAGCACAAATGTTTTTGATCCCAAAGATCCTCAGGTATTTTATCTTCGGTCACCTCTAATAAGGTACCCCCTTCATCGGCCTGCGGAAGGAGAAGCTGAGGTTTTTGAAAAATCTCTGTGTGCCAGGGCAGAAGCAAGGTCCAAGTGTGCAGAGTGCAGGGCGTGGGGTAGGTGGTCAGGGAGTCTGGGGCCTCGGTCCTGCTTGCTGGACAGTCTTGGGACCTCTGTGCGCCTCGCTGTCCCTCCCTCAGGGACAGGAGCCCTCTGCCACGCTCCTCTGAGGGGATCGTAGGATGAATGAAAGACAGCCTCTCGGAAGGGCCGGTCCCCACTCCGGATAATTGCTTTTTTCTTTTCTTTTTTTTTTCTTTTTTCCCGGTACCGGGGATCGAACTCACGACCTTGCGCTTGCTGGGCAGGCGCTGTGCCGCTGGGCTAAATCCCCAGCCCCTTCCGGATAATTGCTATGCAATGTGCTGGGTCTTTATGATACGACAGGCCTGGCCGGGCAGAGCTGAACAGAGGGAACTGCTCACTTTCGGGAGGGACAAGAACTCTTCCCGGCCATCATGGTCCCCTAAGCAAGTTGTGTTTGCTGAGGTGACACGGTTCCCTCATGACTTGGAAGCGAGCTATCATGTACCGTTTCCTGTACCGTTTCACAAGCACTGTGGTTACACGGACAAGGGGCCCTCTTCCTGCTCATGAAACTGCCGCAGCCGGGCCGCCACATTTCCCACAAAAGGAGCCCAGATGTCCGAGAGCGCCGGAGCGCACGCTGAAGGAGGGACGGAGGGAAGGGAGCGAAGAGCCTCGGGCCCTGAGTAAGGAGCCGGGGCTGCTCCGGGCAGGGCTCTGTTCCGGTTCCAGTCCTCCTTTCCTAGCTCTGCTCATCGGCTGAGCGGCCTTGAGCAGGTCCGGTCGTAACTCCTCACCCTCGGATTTCCTGGAGAAAATGAGAGCACGGGTACTACACACACGCGGCTGTAGGATTCCAAGAGCCGGGGCAGAAGAGATGTCGTGGAGCATTCATTTGTAACGACTGGGATGGGTCGTGACCGGGGTGAAATGACGGATCTGTGTTTCAGATCCAGAAACTTCTTCATCCGAATATCACTGACCCTGGCCAGACTGAGACTGAAAGGCGGATTTCACACAGACAGCAAATCAGCCACAAGGAAGGGGGACTGATTATTTTTACCTGGAGCTTGCAGGCCCAGGGGGAAGACACACAAATAGGGCTGGGGATACATACACACCCAGCCCCTGAATTTTAATATCACAAGGTCATTATCATACACGGCATCAACCAGTTGTATCCCCGGTGGTGCCAGTGGAGCCTTCTCACTTAATTACATGCTCAGAGTACTACAGTTTAAAATCCTGGCAACCACGCTCTGTGCAATTAGAAACAAGTAACAAACATACCTTACTGGTGCCCCTAATACTCTGTTAGAGTGTTTTGCTACTGTTCTGTAATACTGCGTTCACTGGACAGTAATACTTAACGCAGTTACTGGACAGTAATACTTAACGCAGTCACTGGACAGCCTCAGCCCCCCTTGCCAAGCGCCTGCCGATCATTCTCCCGCTTCAGCCAACAGCTCTACGGCTTTGCTTTTTCTCACCCTGTGCTTCCCAGTCACTATCCCTCCATTTTTTCCAACTGAGGAGCAGGACTGTAGGACCAAGTTGTGGATGCCGCATGGATTCCACCAGCGCCTTTGAATGTTGAAAGTGAAGTGTTTGCATCCAACCAATAGTAGCTTTTATTCATCAATCAGCACTTGCAAGATTCTGAGTGGAAATCAGGGCTCAAGAGTCACAGTATCACCCAATCCCATGGGACTGAGAGCCCTGAAGCGCTCACTTCCAGGCATGCTCTCAGACCCAACATTGGCCCACCTGCCCGTTCTCATTAGCGCCCCCAGCTACAGACCGGGCGGTCAGGCTTGCAGTCTAACCCTGAGCGAGTGCGACACTTCCCAGGGAGCAAAGGAGGCACCGCAGGGTGGAATCGCTGCAGCAATGCTGTCAACACGACCTGCATTCCCAGGGCTGCAGTGACTGTCCCATCACTGCAGGAAATCCATCCTCTACTCTACACCTTAGGCGATCTTATCAAAATTGAAAGTAGATAATGTCACTCCTTGTGGAAAATTTGATTGCTTTCCACTTAGAACAAAACCCAAGCTGTTTACCATGGCCTAAAAGACCCTTCGAGCCTCCCCCCAGCTCTCTCTCTCTCTCTCTCATATTTGTTTTTGTTTTTGTTGTTGGGGAGAACATGTTACTTTGTTCCAGGTTGGCCTTGAACTAACTATGTAGCCCAGGCTGTTCTTGAACTTGAGATCCTCCCACCTTGTCCTCTAGAATGCTGCTTGCACCATTCCTGGCTCATCCACTCTTCTTTCGATGGCTTCCTCGTCTCTAAGGTCTTATCTTAAATCAGTCGTACTCACTTGGGGTGAATTTTGCTCCACAAAGGACATCTGGCCATGTGTGGAGACATTTTTGACTGTAACAAGTGGGAGCGGGTGGTGCTACTGGTAGCGAGTGGGCAGAGGCCAGGGCTGCTGCCGAACCTTCCAGAAGGCACAGGACAGCCCCTCCAAGAACTGTCTCATTTAAAATGTCAGCAGCGCCACAACAGAAAAACCCGACTTACATTCATTTCTTCAGACTGACTTTATCTGACCACCTCTGTCTCAAGTTGGTGACCCCTGTGTCCTTCACATTGCTAACTATGGGGCTGGGGATTTAGCTCAGTGGCAAAAGCGCCTGCCTGGCAAGTGCAAGGTTGTGAGTTCGGTTCCCGGTACCGGAGAAAAACCAAAAAAAAAAAAAAAAAAAAAGACTTACACATTGCTAACTATAATCTGTAATTATGTTTTTGTTGTTGTTTACATGCTAGTTGCAAGCTCTGCCTTCCAGCCTAGAGACGGGTGTCTTGTTCAGCTTTGTTGCTTCCCACCGACCATTTACCAGGTGCTCAGCGAATGTGCACAGGAAGCAGAGAGCAGAAGGCAGGAGAGAGGGAAAGGGCAAGCACAGTCAGGAGAGCAGCCTTCCCGTCTGACGCCGAGCCTCCTCCAGCATCATGTCCGTCTTCACCTTCGGGTGAAAAACGCGCCCTTCAACTTGGCCAATTGCACAGAGGATGTTTAGTGGAGAATAAGCCAAGTGTGCTCTGAAAACTTTGTGAGCCCGTAGGAAGTTGGGCATGGAGACACGGATCTGTAATCCCAGCTACCAGGGAGGCTAAGGCAGGAAGACTGCAAATTCACACCTAGCCTGGGCAAATTAGTGAGACCCTATCTAAAAAAAGAGAAAAAGAGATTCTAAAATGCTTGTACTCCAAACATGTACTCATGAAATAAAATAAAATAAATAACAAAATGGCATGTAGCTTAGTGCAAAGGCCCTGGGTTCAATCCTCTGTACTGAAGGGGAAAAAAGGCCCATGGGGCATGGGAGGATTGGCATGAAGATATCTAGATTTCTGCAGAATGGCTTCATTTTTTTCCAGGCAAGTCCACTTGAGAGTAGAACCATGTCTCCTTCTGTCCCAGAGGTAGCTCCAGCACCTTGCACAGTGCCTAGCGCATAATTCATAGCTTCCTGTAAAGTGTTTGTGGATGAATGAATAAATATCAGGCGAAGAGAACACATGTAAACCTCCAGCCTGCAGGGGAGAAGGTGGAGTGCTACATAACACCCACCTGCCTGATAGCTCATAAACCCATCTACTGAGCCAGCCCTTATTTGGGCTCTTGTTCCTTTCCATAGTGATTGTGTAAGCTTTCTCTGTGACAAAATACCTGAGAAAATCAACATAAAAGGAAAAATATATTTCAGCTTACAGTTTCAGAGGTATAAGTCCATGGTCACATTAGCCTGTTGTTCCTGGGCCTGTAGTGAGGCAGAATATTATGGCAGAAGGGCCTGGTGGAGTAAAGCTGCTCACCACATGGTGGCTAGAAGCAAGTGGGCGGGGGCTGGGGTTTCATACAGTCTTCACGGGCATTCCCCACTTACCTCCTCCTCCCACTAGGTCCCACCCCTAAAGGTCCCACCACCTTCCCATGGTGCCACCAGCTGGGACCCAAGCCTTCAACACAGGAATGTTTGAGGGACATTCCAGATCCACACTATGACAGGATCCCTAACGAGAGCATTGCCAACAGAAACTTCACCTCTGGAAGAGAATCTTACCCTTTGTCAGCTCTTACAGAGTGCCTGAGAAGGAAAAAAAATTTGGTTTCAAGATCTCCCAGTGCCTCCGTGTATCATTCCCCACACAAAGCCAAAGGCATTTACACAGTTTTGTCACCCAGAGACCTAGCTAATTCTGTCCAAGGGAACCTCTGCCACCCCTACTGCAATAGCCCTACCCCGACTGCTTCCTTCACCGCTCAGAGCATCGAAGGCCCTTGGGAATAAGCTGCAGGCTGATGGGCTCCTAGAACGCACTCCTTACTGGAAAGACCTTGCCTAAGTTTCACTTTTAAGTCCCAGAGATTAATGTTATCTTATTAGCACCACAAAATGGAAAAGACTGAGCTCTTTCAGTCTAATCTGCTTAGTTGCCAAGGCTGCAGGGAACTTCTCCAAGGAATGTGCTTAGTTTTTGTTAGCAGAAGTAGGAAAAAAAAAAAGCCCAACGTACTATTTGGTATAAATCTGCCTATCTAATTTAGATTATAGGAATCTATTAAGTCCTGGTTCTGTAACTTCTTTTCCTATAGAGTCTAAAATATCATTGCTATTAGAAATCTTATGTTGTACAACTATTATAAGAATTCTACTTTCACATTCTCTCTCTCTCTCTCTCTCTGTCTCTCTCTCTCTCTCTCTCTCTCTCTCTCTCTCTCTCTCACACACACACACACACACACACACACACACAAAATCGACTCTTTATTCTCATCAGCACCATCTAGTGGTGTTTCCAGTGTTACAGTTCTCTTACAAATTATTGAAGACTATCTCCCACAGCACCTGGGTATGTGTGTTATATCTACCATATTTCTCTATTCTATTCAAAACTAAAACTCAAATTGTTTGGTGCTGAAGACTGGACCCAGGGCCTTGCATGTGCTAAGCTACATGCCCAGTCTCCCCAAATTAAAAAATATTTTTTGATTTGTTTTAAAATAATAATGATAGGCTGGGCTTGATAGTACATGCCTATAGTCACAGCTGCTTGGGAGACTGAGTCAGGAGGATCTCAAATTCAAGGGCAGCCTGAGTTGTTTAGTGAAATCTATCTCAAAAATAAAAATGAAGAGGGCTGGGGATGGAGCTGTGATAGAGCCCTTGCTTAGCACACACAGGCCCTCGGTTCAATTTCTAGTACTGAAAAAAAATCATAAATGTCTAAGTATATAATGTTAATTTAAAAATAACTATTTTGTAAAATAAAAATATGAAGAGCTGTAATATTGTACATTTTTGTTAATCTCTTTAATACCTGGCTTAATATAAAATACCTAAATACAGTGGTACCTTGGTTTATGAGCTTAATCTGTTTTGTAATTTTGGGGAAGATGGCTGCATTTGTGTTTGTGTGGCAAAGATGGCTGTGGTTGCTGGGTGTGGTGGCACATGCCTATAATCCCAGCACTCAGGAGGCTGAGGCAGGAGGATCGTTGCAAGTTCAAGGCCAGCCTAGGCTATGCAGAGTTTGTGAAAGGAAACAAAATTTTCTGAATGTTTTTGTTTACAAATGGAATTGTTTGCAGACAGAAGTGTTTGTGAACCCAGGGCCTTGATTTTTTTTCACTACTAGAAATTGAACCCAGGGCCTTGTGTATGCTAAACAAGAGCTCTATCACAGCTACTGTATTCATGTGTACTTCCAGATTCAATCTGTTTCAATATCTTGTTTTAGTTGAAACATATAAAAACATCTGGCTTCACAGTTCTGTAGCTGGAAAAGACAGGACTGTTTTATAGCCATTGGAGATAACTGTAGGTAGTCTTCTTTGATACTGTACCAAAATCCACTAAGTTATAGCTTCATAAAGAATAGTTGCATTGCAGAAGTTGCAACCATACCCATGAACTTTCTGTACTATATGATGTTAAAATCCACTGGTCTATCTCAGATGACAAATGGATTTTTTAATGCATGATTTTGCAACTTCACTGGTTGACATTTGGAAAATATTTGTTCATTGAGTTATGTAGATTCTCCAAATACTGACACATTTCATTATAAGACATGAAAAAGTGACATTCATTAATCATTATCAAACTCGTCAAAAAAGTCTTCACGTTTCAAAAAACTGTCAAGCTTGGATTTTTATGGTTGGCAACAAAAACAGTTGTTTTCCTCGAAGTGGCAGGCTTCCTTCACTCATTTGCAAGACAATATCCGCCAGATGTCAAGGCTGAAGAACCAGAGTTTGCTTGATAATCATTCTTTCAAGTAAAAACAGTATCCCCTGAAAATAAGGCAGAGCAGCCGGCCCAGTTCACAACTCCATCTGCGCACATGGCTTTCTCACAGGCAGCCTTGTACTTCCATCAGCAGCTAAAGTTCTGTACGTGAATTTCACATGTTGTCACGCAGGATGTTGAGAAAGGTGTACCTTACCCATGGGTTAGCATCTGACTAACTTAGTCATGTTACTGGATAATTACCGCTTTACCAAGGATACTCTTAGGTGGAACTGACATTCCGTTGCCTGGCAATAAAGAATGCAGGAAGTGCTGGGACTACGGCACCAGGAGTTGTGCCTAGCACGTTAACACAGTGAGAATGCCAAACAACGGTTTGGTGCTATTGTGAAAATAATTTTGACCTCACGGGGCCTTTTGGATCAGTGAAACAAACTGTTGCTCTCCTAAGACAGAGTTCCCAGTATGAGCTGTAGGAGCAAGGAGAATGGGGCAGCTATGCTCTGACTTCAGTGTCATTTGCTCTGAGATGGGACCAAGGAAAAGATCCTGTGCCTGAAAGCTCTCTCCTAAATCTCTTGGTCCATGTGGAACCTTCCATTGCCCAGTGTCAAACTGCTCGCAGAAGCTCTCCTAGACACGCGCACTCTCCTCACCGCAGAGCAGGCAAATAGCGCAGGTGGAAACTGGTAAAAGCACCTGCTCCATCTCCCATCTTCGCAAAAAATCATCTTTTCTGTTTCTCTCCTAGTTGTTACTAACCCTAATCCTCACGATAAAGAAAAAGCAGCGGAACAAAGCGCCCCACACAGTGAAGAAGATAAGCGGAGCGGCAGAGGACAAGAAAATGCCCGCATTTTACGCGGGTTACGCCCAGTACTTGGGACCCTCACCACCAGATTACTGAAGTCTTACTCACTGGTCAAGTCTCAGTTTGGGACGTCACTTCCTACTCCTGTCTCTTAGTGCTTGTGTTATCTCACCTCGTGTCTGTCTCTGATCTGTCTCAGTGTCTGTCTGGGGAGAAAATGGATGGACAGATAGATAGATAGACAGACAGATAGATATCGATGATTTGGACATAGATGGATATATTTACATTCAAATTATCATGCCTTAATTGCTGCCTTGCCTAGATTTCCCCACTAGATGGTAAACTCCAAAAAGGCAGCCCTCACTTTCAGTCTCCTTCGCTCTCTGGGGTGGTAAACACAAAGGTGACCGGCTCCTAAGCACCAGTTTTTAGGGGGAGCGTTTTTAGGTGGGGCACACGTCTCCATTCACCGCAGTGAATTTATAGTACTAAGAAGGCTTCCTCTGTTGACAGGTTTGGCCTCAAGCAGAATTGGAATTGCCAGGCGCACAGCATCCCAGGCCGGAGGAGGCTGCGGTGGATATTTATGAAAGACTGGAGGGCTGAGGCTTGTCGTTTCAGGTCAGGTAAGGCACAGAAGGTGATAGGAGCCTGTGGTTTTTTAGCTGGCTGCTTCTCTCCAACCGTGGTCCCCAGGACTTCCTTCCATCTACACGGGTCCTGTGATCCCTGGTGAACTGCACTGCATCCCAGGTAGAACTGCATTGCCACCTTCTAGAGGACAGGATCCGGTCTCCCTTTCTTTTCTTTCTGTCTTTCTCTTGCCCAACTCTCCCCTTTCCCCTCCCCCACAGTTCCACCACATAATTTGATGATCATTTAATTAGACGATAGTCTGCTCAGAAAGTCTGCTCATAAGGATGATACTAATCTCTCCAGCAGGAAGCCTCTGTTCCTGGAAAATCAGGTCTTACAGGAAGCAGAGAAGTGCAGGGTCTTAGGGAGGGGAAGGTCCGGAGGCCAGGAAGTTGTGGCAGGAGCTTGGGAAGGTAGACAGGGACCTGATCATACAGGGCCCTCCAGGTCATGCTGGAGTGTGAACGTGACCCTTTCCCAGGTCATCGGGGTGTGACACGGTCATGTGCATATGTATTTCCTACCATTCCCTTGCCTCCAGGCTCTCCTGATTGGATGGCAGCATGTGACCAGTGTCTGAGAGGGGCTGAGCAGAACAGCAGGCACCTGCCCTTCACCCCGTCCACACTCCGTGCTGAAACATGCTCTCCAACTTAAGCTAGTTGGACTAGCTCGGGTGGAGACAGGAGGGCTAAGAGGATTAGGACATCAGCCCCAGCCTTGAATGAAGCACATTCCGTAGTCAAGTAAACAGGGTGTGGCGGATGTAGGCCCAGCCCAGTCCTTTCACAGAGGTGTGAGTACAGTACCTGTGTCCTAAGAGCGTGCTGTCTGCCCATCCGGGACCTGGCACTCCTGCCCAGCTATGCCTTCTGGGAGACCTGCACAGCACCTCCTCTTTGTCCAAGAGTCCTCAAGAGGTTTGACTTGCCAGCTGTGGGTGACTCATCATCGCTCCAGCACCACCTCTGCTGGAGACACAGCTGTGCAGGGGGAGATAAAGGGAAGGCCCATCAGGACCGGGAAGCCGGCTCCCGTTAGCTCAAAGAAGACCTGTAGCAAAGCCAACAAGAAAACCCGCCTCGAGAAAATTTAACGCGAAAGTTTCACTGCCTCAGCGACCATACACCGGGGTCCTGGATCTAGGAATCAGCCCCCAGCGAGGGTGGCTCCGGGTTACACGCAGGGTGCTGGATTTAGGAGATGTGGGGAAGGTTGGTTGGGCGGAAACGGACAAAGTGGGGCTGGCTGGTATGTCAAGCTAAGTTCCACTTTCCCAAGTTAAGGTTCTGTGTCTCTAAAATGCCACCACCTGGTCAGGGCTGCGTTAAATTCTACTTTCCTGAGTTGGGCTTTTATCTCTCAGCCGCGATGTGGGCTACCTGCCTGCATGGGTGTGTTGCGTTCCCCTCACAGCTCTGACCTTGGCTCCAATTCTGCCTTCCAGGAATGGGCTCCTAGAGTCACCTGCTGTATGGCAGGGCCAAGGACAGCCTTGAAGTGATGGGTGACGGCCTCTGGAACATCTGCGGAAGAAGCTGGCATCACGGAAAGTATCCTCAACGACAAACTCCATTTGCTATCATTTTGCTGAAAATAAAAGTAACACATGTTCACTGTTTTCAAAAAAACAAGCTTTAAAAATTCCAAGAGAACATTTAAAAATCATCTGATACCTGTCCAAAAAGATAAATTTCTTTTAATCTTTTTCTATCGAGTGCATATTTAAATATATATTTTCTGTGTATAATTGTTTTTTTTTGTTTTGTTTTGTGTTTTTCCAGTACCAGGAATCGAACTCAAGACCTTGCGCTTGCCAGGCAGGCGCTGTGCCACTGAGCTAAATCCCCAGCCCTTCCGTGTAAAATTGGGATCAAATTATTTTTCAAGTTTTTTGTAGCCTACCTTTTTAACTTATCATGAGCACATCCCCATTTCCTTAATTATCCTTGTGAATCTAATTTTAGTGGCCTGACTAATCTAATAATATCTCATATGGTTGAGGATAAAACTAAAGATAGAAACCTAGAGTGAAGGATCCCAAGTGTTCACTTTTTACAATCTTTTTTTTTTTTTTTGGTACCAGGAATCAAACTCAGGACCTTGGACTGCCAAGCAGGCGCTTGTGCCGCTGAGTTTTATCTCCGGCCCTCAATTTTTAAAAAGGGAGACACACACTGTCCCATACAACAGGGAGCCATTTCACCATTTCCTGCCTTGTCCTTCAGGGTTCAAAGCATCTCCTCCGTAAGTCTTCCAGGAGGCCTGGCTGGGACTGACCCCAGGGTTCAGGGCTTCCACGGCACCTGTAAGCATTTGGCATGCTGTGTCACACAGGTGTCTATGTGTTAGTCTCCTCTGTCCGACCATAGCCTTCAAGAGGCAGGGCTCAGTCTGAGCGGGCCGTGAATCTCCAGCGCCCCACTGGCACCTGGCGATAGAAAGGACTCTGCCTGGGGCTGGGGATTTAGCTCAGCGGCATAGCGCTTGCCTGGCAAGCGTGATGTCGTGAGTTCGATTCCCAGTACCGGAAAAAAACAAAAAAACAACAACAAAAAAGAAGGGACTCAGCCAAGGCTCTGAAAAGCCATCTAAGCCACCCCTGCTGCCAGGAGTCAGTACTCTTTCTACTTTGTAAAGAAAGTCTTTATGCTCTATTTTTCAGATTCTGTGTTGGATGGGGAAGAGGGAGACCAAAAAAAAGTCATGTTTGGGTCATTTGTAGTCATTTGAATGCTTTTCTAATGCTGAGCTGACTTGTACATAAATCTTTGCATCCAACTCTTTCTTACGACACACATGCAAATGCTACATTCAGATAAATCCCAGCTCCGTGGTTTGCCACTTGTGCAGTCCTGGGCATGTCGAGCCTCTGGCCCTTACTTCCTTCAGTGTAAAGTGGAAATGACAGTGGACCTACTCTAAAGGATACGCCAGGTGTGGTGGTACACGCCTATAATCCCAGCACTGGGGAGGCTGAGGCAGGAGGATCATTGCAAGTTCAAGACCAGCCTGGGCTACAAAGTAAGCTCAAGGCCAGCCTGAACTGCTAGCGAGACCCTGTCTCAAAAAGACCAAAAAATAAAAATAATAATAGTAAATAAAGGATAGGAAGGAGGTGACAAAGGTCAGGTGTCGAGGCAGCTCTTGACACACTGGTCTAGTTTTATACTATGTGGAATTACTGAGTCCATGCTATAGTTCTTAATACCACATGACCAAACTGCTCTCTGGAAACATGCACTGATCTGTGTACATACTAACAGCCTATAGCACCTTTTCCTACGGCATGGGCAGAGTTAGGTCAGTTTTGTTTGCGCAATACCGAGGTTCAAATCCTGGGACACTCTACCACTGAGCTACACCTCCAGGCCTTTTGTTTCTTTTTTTTTTTTGTGTGGTACCGGGGATCGAACTCGCGACCTCGCACTTGCCAGGCAGGCGCTTATGCCACTGAGCTATATCCCCAGTCCCCCTTTTCATTTTTTTGAGACGGAGTCTCACTAAATTGCCTCGGCTGGCTTCAAACTTGACATCTTCCTGTCTCAGCCTCCAAAGTAGCTGGGATTACAAACGTCTACCACTGCACCCAGCAAATGGAGCCAGTTTTTTGTCTTGGCAGTCTTCTCCACAAAGGTTATCTGGACCCAAATCAAACTTACTTGGGGTTCAGCACACAGCTCAAGCATTCTGCACAGATTCTATTTTGTAGTCACCCCTCTCTTTGTGTCAGAGGAGGAAGAGGGTGGAATGAACGGGCACCATGAGAAGGCGGAGATGCCTCAGTTTGGAAGCTATTGTTCCACAGCTGGCCGAGTGATGAAATCAGGACTTCGTGGGGAAGACTGGCCCCAAAAAAGATTCTTCCTGTCTACTTCTACCTTCAGCTCCACTCAGTACAGTCAGGGACAGTGAAAGCACAAAGCCTGCTTTGTGACTGGTTGTCCCAGAAGCTCCAGGACTTGAAGTGGCTAGGCTAAGGTCACACAGCTGGTAAGTGCCGTTAAGAGTACCAGAGCCTGAGGCTGGGCATCTTGGTGCACGCCTGTAATCCCACCACCGGGGAGGCTGAGGCAGGAGGACCAGCATGAGTTCGAGGCCAGCCTGGCTACACCGTGAGTCCAAGACCAACCTGAACTACATAGGGAGGCTCAAAAAAAAAGAGTGCCAGAGCCACAGGGATTCATGACGCAGTGAGCAAATCCTGTCTACAGTTCTGTTCCTATTTGTTGCCCGAGGCCCTCCCACAACCTCCCCAGGATGTTAGGGTGGGAAGGGCAAGGAGCAGGAGACCTCACACGCATGAGCGGCTCTGAAAGTCGAACCCCGTAGCCTGTGGGAAAGTCAACGGTGAGGAAACACAGATGCATCTGGACAGGCCCCACGCAGCACCTTCCCCCCGGGGCCTCCCGGGGTCCCGTTAGGGCTCTGGGCACCCTCGGAGAAGCTGCTCTCCCACAGCCTCTTTTCTGCAGCACCTCCGTCTCTCTCCATAGCTATTTCCTGAAAATAAAAATTCCCGGGGAACAGCCCAGGTACTTGGCTATCTGCTTGAACCGTCAGGCGCAGTGGTGCATACTCGCAGTCCCAGCTGCTTGGGAGGCTGAGACGGGAAGATCATGAGTTTGAAGTCAGTCTGAGCAGCACAGTAAGATCCCATCTCAAGCAAGGCCGGAGGCAGGGCAAGTGCACGAAGGACCACAGCAAACCAGAAGCCATCATTATAACAGTTTTATTCAAGTCTCTGTGTGCTCTGGTGTGGAGACCAGGCTGAGATCAGCATTACACTGTAATACAATAAGAGGTTTAGCCATTGAACCAAGCCTGCTTGGCATCCCTAGTTAACAATTTACAGTACCTCAAAAAAAAGAGGGAGGGAAGAAAGGAGGGAGGAAGGCAAGAACAAAAGAAAAAAGAAAAAAAGAAGAGAAAGAAAGGAAAAGTGGGAGGAAGGAAAGGAGGAGGGAAAGACGGAGGGAAGGAGGGAGGGACTAGCGAGCCAAAGGAAAGAACCTGATAAGTTTCCGTCAGGACTTTTCCATCTTTAAATATTGTGGACAAGATACAATAACTTAAATCCCTAAGCAAGATGGGAATTCAAGGACAAAGAACCAAGACAGACACATACATAAAACACTGATGCAGAGAAGGACTAGGGACAAAAACTAGTAGCTACGTTACAGAGACAAAACAAACAGCTATGTGAACTTTCACTCAGGCACCTAGACTTCAAGGTCCTAAGGGGAAGGAAAATCCCAAGGAAAGCTTTTCTGCAAACTAAGGAAAACCCAGCTCTACTCCTCTCCCTAAAATCCTCTAAAATCCAGTCTTAGCCTCGCTGTATCCGAGTGTGGCTGTGTGGTGGGCGAGTGTGCAGAGTAGGTAGTGAGGGAAAGCAGAGTGTGTTCGCGAGTCCGCCGCCCCCTGCTTTGCTACAGCTAAGTACCACGGGCATGTGTCTCGATACGACAAAAGGACAGCAGCCTGATTTCAAGTTTCCAAAAAGCAGACACAAACTACAATAAGACTTCCAAGCTCAAGAGACCAGGACAAGAAGTGGGCTGAAGCAATCACAGGCAACTGAGGGCTGGAACAGGACAGCGGCCCTCAGCCGTCAGGGGTGCAGGGAAACACGCTACAGAATGGACACGTCCCGCGCAGTGCGGTCTGCATCCCTGAAGTCCTGGAGAGGAAATGCAGGAGGAGCAAGCAGCCAGCAGCAGACAGGAAGTCGCTGAGCTCGGGGAGCTTGCAGGTCCCGTCCCGCAGGCGGACAATGGGACACGACACCTCTCTGGACAACGGGTGACCTCAGGGCCTACGGGGCCTCGTGGCCTAGCGCATCTCAGGCCCTCAAAAGCGGCCTATACATGTGCTCGGCGGAAAGGGATGATGCTGGAACAAGCAGATCTGAGCCTGCTGCCCGGCGGTGTGACTCTAGGCTCCTAACGTAGCCACCGGAACCCCAGTTTACACGTCCTCAGATGGGGGTATACAACGCCAAAGTTACTCTAAGGGGTCAAAAACCAAGTGAAATTTAATGATTTCTTGTATTTCATTAGTCCTGTATCTAGGCCAAGGTAAATCCATGCCTTGCCTGACAATGATAAAGGAAAAAGTCACAGCCGGCATGGCTCCCGGAACTGGAGGTAGAAGAGATGACAAGAGCAAAGTAAAGACAACGGAGCATAGCAATGGCAGCGGAACGACGCCGGTGGAGGTGTGGCGGGCAACGCTGAGAAGGCTGGGAGGGCGCAGTGCTAGGGAGCACGGCTCCGGCTGAGCCAGTGGCTGAGAACGCTTCCATTTGCTTCCCGCCCTTCTGAGATCTGGGGGAATCGACGCTTATTCACTCCCAGGATGCAAAGACTTTCTAAAGAGGTTTGAGACGATTCTCCCTAGAGTAATCCTGTTCCTCCTCAACTCTCTCACACACACACACACACACACACACACACACACTCAGGGCTCGAGAAAGCCTGAAAAGTCTCCAGGGAGTATCATAGAGAAATTGAAGGGTCACAGACCCAAAGTTAAAAGAAAACCCTTTGTTTTGGTACTGGGAATCAAACTCAGGACCTTGAGTTTACCAGGCAGGTGCTGTGCCCCTGAGCCATCGCCCCAGCCCTAGAAAACACTCTTCTTTAAATGCAAACACACCCAGGACCTGAGGGGAAGGGACTAGGAAAAAACCTAAAACCTACTTCACAATGACACCCAAACCCTATTCAGCTCACAGGACCTGGATGAGAGGAGTGAGACACTCTTCTCCGATGCAAAATGGGGCATCAGAAAACTCATTAATCAAAATATAAATCATATTTCAATGTGGTATTCTAAAAAAATAAAAATTAATGAAAAATATGCACAACAAATACAGTACTAAAACTTCAGTAAGTCAGGCTCTGTTTGAGCAGGTGTCCAGTAAGAAAGTATTTCAGGAATGTAGGCAACATATTTCCGGACTGGCCTTGGACTTCAGTGAGAGCTGAGCAAGTCATACCATGTCCCTGGGGCCCTCGTGGGCCACAACGGCTGCCTTATAGCCGTTGCGACCCCAGTTTAGGATTCGGGGATCCCCACCCTACCCACCCCAGTAGGAAAGGCCACCTCCCAGCATCCCAGCCGGAGAGCCCCATGTGGTCGTCATGCCTATGTCTGCTGTTCAGTCTAGTAAAACGAGGTGGTGGGGACTGCAGGGAGGGCGGGCACACCAGTCAGTGGGAAGACAGCTCGGGGGAAGGTGGGTCTGATGCCACAGGAGAGAGGCAGGTGTGGAAAACTCACAGCTCTGGCAACCAGCCAGATGCAGGGAATCTCTTTCTAGCTCAAAGCCCAAAGTGAGTTCCGATAAGCAATGCAGAGTCAGTACGAATCAGGAAAGACTAGGCTCAAGATAAGGGAGAGAACTCAACATTCTGCAGAGCCAATCCCAGGGCTCCCAGAGCAGCCTGAAGAGACCAGGAGGCTCCTAGGACCCACAACAGGAAATGCAAGGGAACCTGCTTATGTAGCCGAGGCTGGCCTTGAACTTATGGTGATCCCCCTGCCTCAGCTTCCTGAGTGCTAGGATTACAGGTGTGTGCCATCACGCCGGGGCCCCAAAACAATCATATCTTGATAAGAAGTCATTCTAAGGCCAGAGGCAAGTGATATTAGGTTGAACCATATGAAATAGCCAATAATTCCACTATTTTTGACCTATGATAAACACATACATTTTACACACACACACACACACACACACAACCATGCGCGCCCCTCCACCAAGGCAAGCAATCTAGCAAGGCAGAGCTTATTTACGGCCTGATGAGATAGCGACCTCAGCAGGATGAGTGGAATACACTCGAAACCATCTGAGAAAGCCAAGGAGAAACTCAACTGGCCCACGGAGCCGACCAGAAGCTTGGGGCTGGGCAGACTGGTTAGGCACCTACTAATTAGCCTTAATCAACCAGGGTTTCAGCTCCCACCGCCTGCTTTCCAACCCTGACACCTGACATGGATGACACCCAGTCACAAATGCAGGGCAGGGCCCAGGGCCAAAATCTCCCTGGAAACAGTAGGATTTTTTCCTCCAAATTTACATGTGGAATTTTATTAATTTGAATTCTCTAACAACTGTATCTTTTTTCTTTCCTTCTTTTTTTTTTTTGAGACAGGGCCTCACTATGTCTTGCTATGCAATTCAGGCTGGCCTTGAACTTGCTTATGTAGCCGAGGCTGGCCTTGAACTTACAGTGATCCTCCTGCCTCAGCTTTGTGAGTGCTAGGATTACAGGTGTGTGCCATCAAGCCGGGGCCCTAACAACCATATCTTGGTAAGAAGTCATTCTCAGGTCCAGCTAAGGCCAGAGGCCAAGTGATACTGAACCATATGTAACAGCCAATGGTTTGATTGTTTTTAACCTATGATAACATATTACACACACACACACTCGCCCCTCCACCAAGGCAAGAAATCTAGCAAGGTGGAGCTTATCAGCGCCGGACCTGGGGCTCCAGAACCAGACATGTAAGAGATGGAGCCCCACTACGTCATCCGGACTAGCCGCACATTCCTTAGTTCAGGTGATCATCCTGCCTCAGTCTTGCATGTAGCTGGGACAAGGGTGTACCACTGTGCCTGGCTGGGTCCATATATTTAAAGTTAGAAGGCAGCATCACCCTCACTTCACAGCTGGGTTTCTGAGGGCCAGAGGGGGAGAGACACTTGCACATTTACTAGTAAGTGGATAGCTCAGATCACCAAGTTTTTGCCACAATGCACTGCGGGTCGCTTTCACCTCTGCCTCGGGTCTACGGTGTGCTCAGGTCTTCAGGAAAAGTGGCACCACACAAGCACCAGGCCTGCTTCTTCCCCCAAGTCCTGCCGGAGGAGGTAAGTCTGTCTGAATTGCCTGACCAGGTCCTCCCTCACACCCCCAACTCAACTACACACAGTGGTCCCCGGCGTGCATTCGCAGAGGGTACTAGGGGATAGACGGACTTTCAATCCCGAGATACACTTCACAGCCAGAGTCTGCAGTACCTGCTGCGTTTTGGTCTATTAAAGGGAGCCTGGAGGGCTGGGCACGCAGCTCAGTGGGACAGCGCTTGACTGGCTTACACAAGGCCTTGGGCTCAAGCTCCAGCAGTGGGGTGGGGGGCTTTTTAAAACTGGAAAAGCCCTTGCCTGGGGAGGGCAAGCTTGATGAGTTCGCCGTGTCTCTGTGTGGGGTGGAGGTGGGCGTTTCCAGAACGGGGACTAACTCTGCAGCCAAGGTGGTGATCAAACACCAGGCCTAGGCATCCCGGGGGCGTCTGACTTTGCACCTCGGCAACAGTGGCCCGAGGGCTCAGGGGCTTTGCGCAGATCTCCATCCCCACATAGGATCTATGCTGTCCCATGGCCAGGGGGACCTTTCCAGGAACTGGCTGACTCCAGGCTCTAATCAAATCACCCTGGGGCAGACCCCAAGAAATCAGACATGGCAAACGGTCACTCTGGTGCTGCCACCAACCTCCCATGTTCTCCTCCGAGAGACAGACGGGGAGGACGGCCGGCCTGCCTGCCCGGGAGGAGGGAGTCGGGAAAGGACGCCTGTCCACACCAGTGCCACAGACTGTGGTCACGAGCGCATGCCTGGTCATGGTGCCCGTGCAGGGTGCTCAGCCAGGTCCCAGTCATTCCTCTTCCAGCAGCCAAAGGATGAAACAAAGGCAAGGTCCCCTGAGGCCAAGGTGGCGCAGGCCACAGCCAATGCCAGCACGCTCATCCTGCAGAGGAGGAGGAGGCTTCCTCTAGGAGCTGGCGGGGAGCCACAGTACCTCACTGACCTTCTCTGACACAGACTCCTATTACCTTTGTGAAGGACGCCTGTGACACGGCTTTTAAAAGGAAATCTGAGAGGGCAGAGAGAAAAGCCCAAGGTCACACAGCAGAAGCAGAATGGAGGGACAGAGTCAACTTGTTCAGTCTCAGCCTCGAAACCCAATTCAGCAATCTGTTCAAACAGCCTCTGAATTTCTCTTCTCTTGAATCCTCATGACTAGGCATCGCCCCTTTCCATACCTGGCAAGTATGTTAAATGAAGGAAATGACATCATTCTGTAAAGGTCAGGAGGAAAAGCCGGAACTATTCTGAGACACTCAAATGTAAGACATCACTGTTGGCATCACTACTCCCGGGCCCTAGGGAAGCCAAAGGATGCTGGGTTAAAAGCAGCCACCAATGCTTTTCAGAAACAACGTAAGGATAACTAGAAATCTGAGCTCTGAGCAGCGGCCCGGACCCCAGGCAGTAAACACGATGATGAAGTTTAGAACCAGCGGCGGAGCTGAAGGAACCGAGACACGGGGGGAAGCAGCACCTGCTCCTGTCAGCACCTTCCTTGTGGTGGCGCCCGCTGAGAGCGGAGGGCCGTGCCTCTGACTAAGCGGAGGTGCAGGGAAAAGAACGGCTACTGCTGCCCAAGTGGCTTCACCCACAGCTTCAGGGCCTGCTTCTGACCATGACTGCAGAGCAAGGGAACCTCCGCGGAGAGAAAGCCACTCAAATGGGTACTACCGAGACCATCACACAGTCTCCAGGCTTGCCCCAAACACAACACGGCAGGCGGGGTCCATCAGAGACCAGGCTGGGGAAGCCGAGAGACTGCGTAGCGTCTACATTGTCGTGTGTGCTCTCGGCAGCATCTCTAGAATAATCCTGCTTTTGCTCCTTTCGGGTACAATTATCTCCTGAGCCAAGACGCAGCTTCCCCTTGTCTGTCCCCTGAGTGGATCAGTAAGAACTGGATTCGGCCTCTTACTCCAAGGCAGGTAGCTGTCCTACAAATCATACCAGATCTGTGACACTACAAGGAAGAGAGACGGCTGCAACCTAGTACAACAGGACGAAGGAAAAATGAGCAAAGGAAAAATTCCTGTCTCAGGCCGATGCACAGTTAAGAGCCAGCATGGCCTGGATTACACCGTAGGCTACGACCTCCTCCACGGCCATTTAGTGCAGCTAAGGCTTTAGGGGCTGGGGTTTTGGAGGCCCAAGGAAAGGGCACAGACCATTTGTCCCCATCTCCCCACCAAGAATGAAGAGTCATCACTGCGTTGGTTAAAACCACAGAGCCAGGACACGGAGATGCACGCACGCCAGTCACCCCAGCACTCCGGAGGCTGAGACAGGAGGATCGTTGCAAGTTCGAGGCCAGCCTGGGCTACAAAGTGAGCTCAAGGGCAGCCTGAACTGCATAGCGAGACCCTGTCTCAAAAAGACCAAAAAAAAAAAAAAAAAAACCCCAAACAAAAAACAAACCACAGACAGAATTCATTGTTCTTCTCCTAGCCGAGGAGCAGGCATATGGGGGCAAAAACAGTCTCTTACGCACTGACTCTGCTGAATCAAGAGAGACGAGATGCAGTAACAAAATCGTGGCCAACACTGGTAGGGGAGGGAGCAGATGGTGTCATAAAATAAGAACAGTGTGAAAACCAAGGTTACCTCTTTTGTCCTCCCAGGGAAGGATTTCTATCACAGTAACAGAGAACAAGCAGCAACCAAATCTGTCACTTCTGCCAGCTGCACCACGCCCGCATCCTGGCACGGCAGCAGCCAATGCAAGGAACCTGCACCATGACCTCCGACACTGCCAGAGAATATTCCATGATAAAGGGCAGTGGAGCAACGTTTAGCTCCACGTCTTGTGGGCAGAGGAGCACAACCCGGGGACTGCACTCCCCGTCACACTGTTATTGTCACAGAGACACCTCAGTTCACATACAACATGTGAGGCCTCAGACAAGGGGAAAGTGAAGAAATACATGAGAAAGCTTCAGACAAGTTCAACATTCAAGCTCAGGAAACAAACAGCACGCAGGTCAGGGCTGGTCTCCGCTGTCTTTCCTACTCAGCTCACAGGGCAGAGCCCGGTGCGAGGGGCAGCTGTGCAAACACACGGCTTCCAGCGCTCGGGGCACAAGAGCTACCGCATGTCAGTGGCTCACTGAGCATCTCAGAAACAGCGCCACTCTACCACACTGCCCATCTACCGAAGGGACAACTAATGGCACCATTCTACTTCAAGGGCAAGGCAATGCGGATGGCAGGCTGAGAAGGAATTCCCACAGTTCCAACACCCACGGCCCGGGACACCCCACCCGTAGGCTATGGGGAGCCATCCACCAAGTGAACACATGACCTGAAGCCCACTGACCCAGGGACTGGAAGGAAGACCACGGAGAAGTAAACACACAAGGGCCCGACAACAAAAGAGAGAAACACTGAACTGGCACCAGACAGTGAGTCTTCCCAAGAAGCCGTTCCTGGAGGAATACGTTTGTGTCAGAACCTCGCACGACAGTGTCCCGACCCCAGGGGCCAGATGCGGGCCTTTGATAAGTGCTGGTTGGTTTCTACCCTTGACTGTTTCCAAACGGGGCCAGGGACACAGACTCCAGGACCCTCTTCACTGACTGTGTGTCTCCTGACTGCCCCTCCCCTCTGTTCTCACCGAGCCAGTTCCCCCGACCATCCACGGGTGCAAATAAACAGGTGGGGGTCTGGGTCACAGGTAGCCGGTGCGGGTCCATCCACAAGGGGGCCGCACAGGAGGCCACTTCACCCTGCATCTTCCAGCTGGCACCAAAGGGGCTTAGGACACCTTACACCAAACAAGACTCTGATGCCCAGGTGGGGGGTGGAAGAGGAGCAGATCAGTGGTGGAACATCCAACACTAGTATGTGGGGAGGCTGAACTCAGGGTAACGAAGGGCCCAGGCCGGATCTGGGCACACCCAACTGGCTGAGGGGAAGGAGCGGCAGACAGATTTGGCTGAGCGACTGCAGTGTCACCCTAAAGGAGAGGAAGACTCTGGAGGGCGGGGGACATGCACGCGCCCCCCTCCCCTGCACAGCCAGAGCTGACAGCCACAGCCCTCCACTAGGCATGGGGAGAAAGGCCCTGCAGGGCAGGGGGACCTTCACAAGTGGCCCTGCCTCCATCCCTTTTGTCTTCAAAGTGCATTATCAGTGCAAGAAGTGGGGCTGGATCTCGGGGGCCGCTGCGGAAAGGGCTGTGCCGGCCAGCTCCCTCCACCTCCTGCTCCCCTCCCCCGGGCCTGTCCACTCGCAGCTCAGAACTCCTGCTGGATCTCGTAGGCGGCGGGCCTGTGTGTGCTCAGCTCAGCCCTGCACAGCGGCACGGTGCTGTCCTGACTCTGCCCCTCCGCATCCAGGTCCAGAAGCGTCCGCTCGGCAGGCGGCAGCGGCCCCGCCTGCAGTGGGAGCAGGGCTGGGAGTCCAGGCCGCTCCTCCACGGTGCTGCTGCTGCTAGCAAAGCAGGAGTCCAGGTTGCTGGGTGTCTCCGTGCTGGAGCTGTTGGCTGGGGAGGCGCTGCGGGCATGGCTGGGGGACACAAACCACCAAGGATCCAGCCGCTGCCGGTTGGCCGAAGGACGGGGCCGAGGCAGGAACTCCAGAGTCTTGGGCCTCTCCAAGGTAGAGTCCTGCTGGGTGCTCCAGCGCCTTGGTGTTGGGGGGAAGACCACATTGGGGTCAGGGAGACGGGGAAATTCACCTGGGTCTCGGCTGGGACTGGGGGTTTTCGACACTCCTGGTCAGGGAGACAAAGGGAGACACAGATGACTGCACAGTACTCCTGGGTCAGATACACACTGTTCCCGCTCCACCCTGTCACTCCCTGGGCACTCAGACAACCCGAACTCATAAGCACTTCTTGAGCGCTTACTGTGCATCCCGCACTGTATTAGGAGTTACTGAGGATACCGTTGTGAACTAGAGGGCCAAGCTTCTTATAGTCCATGATAGCAATGGAATATATGAAGATCACATCAGGAGTGAAATAACTTAAGGCTAATATTAGCAAAAGATCCACAAGCTGGTCGCTTGTGTTTGTAAGGAAAGTTTTACAGGAACACGTTGTAGCTTACTCAAAGTCTGCTTTCCAACTACAGCAGCACAGCTGAGTGTTGTAGATGAAACTGTCTGACCCACAGAGCCTAAAACATTTACTCTCTGGTGCTTTCCTGAAACACGCTGCTGCCCCCTGGCTTAAGGGAATGTCCATCATTTACTGTTCACCCATTCAACAGACACGTGACCAGGGCAGAGCTGGGTATTCCAAGCTTAAAGGCGGTGACGCTGTCTCTTTTCCCAAAGAGGTTCCATACCTGAGTCTACGAACAGAATCACTGGCGGGAAGGTCAAGTGAATACACCGTCATTTGCAGATCTCACTAACAGGGGACCGCCAGCCCCACTTCTCCCGCTGGACTAGAGGTATTTCCCAAGCCTGGCAGAAAGTCCCAGGCTCAGAGTGTGTGCACCTGGAGTGCGTGTACCAGGGATCAGACGCAGAAGGCAGGCCTGTGCACACGGACCGCAGTTTACCTGGGCAGCTCTCCAGGCCCGTGAGTCAGGCAGGAGTGCTGATGGGTGTGCCGAACGGGCGGAAGCTCGCCTTATGAATGTGCCTGAACTAACACTACGACAGAAGGCAAGAGCCCAGCGACACGGCAGAAAATACCCCTCCTACATGTAGCACACGATTCCCTCCCGGTACTGGAGCAGCCTCAGGAAATAACCAGAAACTAGACTTCTCCCCCTCCTGTACCGAAGCACCGTGCTGCCCCAGACCCAGTGCCTGAACATCTCCCTGGAGGCCCACAGCCACGTCTTCTAGAACCTGCCTGACTTCTTTCAGTGGCAGGGAAGAGCCCTGAGGTACAGCACACACAGAAGTTAGCCAGCACCGGATCACTGGACTAACCCCAGATCGCTGTTTCTGGCCGAATGAGTAAGAGGGAGCACGGGGCTGACTCAAATCCGGTAGGAGAAAGAGGAAGCGAGGCACCTGCAAACGTCTTCTCTCCCCGGGAGGCAGACAGGAAGCTGAGAAAGAAGAGGGAGAGGCCGGGACTCACCTGCTCCGTGACTGGGGCTCACGCCATTGCTGGAGGGGCTCCTGCTGGCGAGAAGAGCCGCTGGCTTAAGGGCGCCATCGGAAGGAGTCCGCCGATGGCCACTCGGCTGCGCGGGGGCGGTGAGGGTGACATGGGTGGGGGTCAGGGACTGGTTGGGGTCTCGCTTGAAGCGCTCCACCCGGACGTTGACCAGGGGGTTGTGGGTGCACGGAGTCCGCGGCGGGGCCTCGACCGGGCTGACTGGCATCTCGTACACCACAATCTCATCGCTGTCAGAGCGCAGCAGGGAGCGGGTGGAGTTGCACTCAGAAATGGAGGAGAGAGACAGCAGCGTCAGGGAGGCGGCGGGGTCTCCCAGCAAGAGCAGGGGCTCCTCCTTCTTGAAGAGCTTGCGGGAGGGGGGGCTGGTGCTGCGACGAGGGCGGCTGGCCCTCTGAAAGAGACCCTCGCGCCTCTTCTTCTCTTCCCGGAGCGGCGGCTCGGGCTCCTCGGGGGGAGCCAGCTGGCACCTGCCAGCTTCCAGCAAGTCAAAGCCAAGGCCTGTGGCTGCCAGAACAGCCCCGCAGCCGAGCAGCGCCATCTCACAGCGGCGGTGGTGGGTGCTGCCGCGCCTGAGGCTGTTGGTGGGCGTCAGCTGAGGGGTACTGGTGGCTGAGTTGACTGGGGTGGGCTCCTCATGGACTCCATCACTCGGGGGGCCGTCCCCATCCTCTCCACGAGGAAATGGGATGCAGAGGTAGGACTGGTTGGGTGAGTGCTGCGAACGATTCTCCCCGCTCCTTGGGCCTTCGCTGTCCTCATCCTCTGTGCAGACAAGAGTGCAGGAGGAAGAGGAAATGAAACCAAACCTCTAGAACTAGAACCCGGCCCTTCGCCCAATGCATGGTCCCCGGACTCAGGGTCAGGGAGGAGACCGTCAGGACATGGAACCAGACCCTGAACCCATGTGGGTGCACCCCCCGCGCTCCACAGGGACCAAACTGGGGAGATCAATCTGTATTCCAGAGGCCATCTCCCTGTTTGGAGAAAAGGGAATTTACCAATTCACTACTTCTTTCATAGGCAGCCAACTCCCTTTTATTTATTTATTTATTTTTTACTAGTGCTAGGGATCGAACCCAGGGCCTTATACATGCTAGGCAAGTTTCTACCACTGAGCTGTACCTCCAGCCCAACAGGGAGCCTATAAAGTACAGTATCAGGACATCCTGGTATTTTTGTATCTTAAGATTAGAAAGGCTTTGGGCTTTCTAGAATGATAGCCTAGCAATGTGTCTTAAGATCAGTCTCCACAAAGGATGAAAAAAATCCCCCATATGGGTGAAGGCCAATCTATTCCATGGACTGACCTATCACAACCTTAGAAACCTGCAGAGATAAGAGTACTACCTGAGAGTGAGCCTGGAGAGGAACTGACTCACCACTGGTACTCAGACCCACACTGGAAAACCGGGCACAGGGGCTACGGTGTCTCTGATCACCACCCCTACTGTGTGGCCGCCCCCATCAATCTAGGAGGAAACTGACTCCGAAAAGCGAAATTCTTACTCAAGGCCTCGCCCTTCTCCACCGCCCCAAGGTGACTAAGGGCGGCCAGCCCTTGGGACAGCCCCTGGACAGGAAGCAAGGGCAGGCTCCATCGCAAGTGCGAAGAAACTGTGATTCAGCAAGACTCCACGAAGTGGAAGTAGAGGAGGCCAGAAGGACAAAGTGACAAACCCCGCGAAGGGCTTCCAGGGGCCCGTCACCAGCGCCGCAAGCCTGCTCAAGACTCCTTGAGGGGCCAGAGAGAACCAGCAGCAGCGCTTACCCGTCTCCGTGAGGCTGGTGAACCCTGGCAGGGCGGGGCTGCTCCTCGGGCCCTTCCCCAGGTTGGGGGCACTGGACGACCACTGTCTGTATCCATCGACCAGAGACTTGAGGCTGAAGGAGAGGAAGCGGGACTATCAGGACTGACTTCTTCCTCCGCTGTCTTCAAAGGGCCTCAGGAAACGTCCCCTCCTTGTCCACTGGGTTGCAGCGAAGAGGCTTGGGGACCAGGCAGCAACTTTCACGGAGCCACCTGCCTCACAGACAGCAGTGCACGTGCGCCACAGAAGCAAAGCGGGGGAGGACCTTGCCCCGCACATGCTGCGGACGGGGGGGAAGTCTGGCGAGCAGTGGGCAAGCAGGCAGAGAGGACAAGGCCTGCCCAACTCCGGGGTCCTGCCTGAGCCTCCTCAGGAGGAGGTAACTGATGCGGACACCGAACACAACACATTCATGACGTTAGAAATACTGCAGTGCAGAGACCTGCAACACAAGGCAAGCACGGGCCAGACACTGCTCGCACCTTTTCTCAGCCTCCCTTCAAGCACCCAGCATGCTTAGGCAACCGGTAAAGCCATCCACTTTTCAAAAAGAACAATCAGCCAGCGAAACTGCACCAACGCTGTGCACTTTGGGAGAGACCTATGTGGGGAGCACAGGGCGCACCAGCCCTCGGTTTATCTGGGGTGAAGAGAAAGAGGACAGCAGCTCACACTCACGTCCTTGCAATCCGCTTATTCGGCAAGCCAGTAACTCCCAGCTTACAGGCTGGGTGCCCCAGCAGTCCCTCACATTACAGAGGCAGAGGCCACAAAGCACTGGTCTCTTCCCCAGCAAAGAGTAACGGGAGCACTAAGGAATCTGTGTGCCCTGGTGGTTCTGAAGATCCAGGATTAGAACCAGAGGTGGCTCATTTTGTTTTAACACTTCAAGACCCAATCAAGTGTCCCAGGCCACCTGAGGGAGAGCAAGCTTTCTCCTTGAACTCAGAATTCTGCTTTGTGTACTATCAGAAACAGCAGCGAATTAAAGCATATCCCAGCCTCTTACCGGTTTCAACCACAATACTGAGCCTGAGAAAAACACGCTGCTAAACCCACAGCCTGGGACTTCAGATAATTTCACATCACTTCTAACACTGGATCCAAGCAAAAGCAGCTTAGCAAGTCAAAACCAGTATCCGAGACTGCAGGATAAATAGTGATGTGTCTTCTCCCTAAAGCTAAGGATGCCAGAAGTGGTCAGGAAAGTGAGTTATGCTAACACAGGCAACTTCCCAATGTGCACAATGGTACTACTCTTTAAAAAAAAAAAAAAGAAAGAAAGGAAAGGTAAGGACAAAAAAATGGAAGAGCAATGGCAGGGTGATTGCTACCAGTGCAGCTGGTCAAAGGGTGAAGCGCTGACTCACCCCAGGTGGAAATGTGGAGACTCTGATGGGGTACTTAAACCATTAGCTCTCTCACGTCTCTGAGGGGATCTTCAATGGATAAAGAGAGTCAGGAGCGGGTGACGGAGGGGAGGCCCAGCCCGGCCTCTCTCACACTGAAGCTCCCCAGGCTACACCCGCAATGCTGCTGGCCACCCGCCCCTAGTCCAGGCAGCAAAGACCACACCAGCGAAGAATCGCAACACCACAGCCCGGTTTGAGCCCTTTGAGCGCGGTTTGCGCCACCTTCTCCCAATCCAGTAAGGGTCCCTGGGTGGCCACAGGGTAACTATAGGGGGCCGGTAAATCCCAATACCCCAGAACAGTGTGTATTTCCTGCTGAAGACGCAAATTCACTCAACGTCACTAAACTCCAGATAGTTATTCGCCATGGCATATTTTCTTCAGTCAACAGGCACTAAAGTTGGAAACATTAAAGCTCTCAAAAATTTCTGAAACCAAAGAGGTTTTTACTCAAGACTTCAACAATAACTAAGAACTGTGAAAACTTACACCATACGTTTTTTAATTGGTTCTCTAAGTGTGCGAGGACAAATCCGTGTAAGGAAGAGGAAAGTGCAAAGTTGGTATTTCATAATGTGAAAACTTACTACTAAGATGAAAACATCCTTAAATGAAACACAACCATAGAAACTACTGAGATCTAGAGCCCACCTGGTGAACTCTACCTGGAGTTACGGTAATGTCAGAAACATCCAGCGATTCGGGATGACCGTGTCTCAGACCCAACTCAACCCTAGGCCAGCCCGGGGCTCCCAGCACGAGTGAGGACGCCTTGCTCCCACAGAATGTGGCAGAGCAGTGCAATCTGCTGTCCCCCAAGGGTTCGAGTGCTGACGTTATTACACACAGTATGGTTTATCCTACATGCCTGCAAACATTTTTGCTGTATTTTAATTTTCTTTTTCAATTTTTATTAGTACATGCTCATGGTACGTAATGATTACATTCCCCGTGGGAGTGGGTACATGGACTTTTCTCATGCCCTTCCCCTCGACTTCCTCTCTCCTCCCTCTGTCTCCTGGTCCCCTTCTGTTTTGCAAAAGCTGTCTTCCTACTTCTTGTGACCTATCTTCTGTTTTGTTCTCTATTTATATTTTGGATTTCTTATATAAAAGAAACCATGCAATAGTTAAGCCTATGTGTCTGATTTTTGGAACCAGCTTCGGAGAGTTAATCTTTTATGAACCAAACTGACTTTTTCCTTGAGCTAGGATCTGACATGGGGAGATGGGTTTGGGACATGGAATCTTAGCATTTAAAAGATTAACAACGCAGTGGCATGTTCAGGGCACCCGTAAGTCAACAGCCAACCTTAGAGGCTCTTCGGAAAGTCATCTGAAAAGGTGAAGAACACTGCTGGCTAAGCTCATAGTTAGGAAACTCAGGGGACATCGTTTTAGACTTTAACATCAAGAATAAGAAGTATAAACCAGAACACCCACGCTTCTGATGTGAAACACAACGGTGTGAGAAGCAGGGACAATCATTCTTGCTAACATTTACACACGTTTACTATGAGCCAGCTAATCCACGCACTTCAGACATGAACCCAGCTGATCCGCACACGCACTTCATGAGATGGGTACTAAGAGCATCCCATCCTATACAGAACAAAATGCAGGCTCACACACTGGGCTGTGGGGAGCCGGGACTCGTGCCCAGGCAGCCTGGCGTCACGGCCAAGCTCTCACACACCATGAATGCTTGACTTATGAAGAGTGCAGACTCAGGAAAATCTGCCTTGTGGCCTCAAGCCACATTCAAGGCACTAAGACCTCCAAGCTTCCCCCAGGAGCGGCTCACATGACTGCACACGGCCACTAGCTGAGGCCTGAATGCTCCAGTGCCCCCGGTGCTATGCACCCACTGGACAGGGACTGGTTACTCGGCTTCGGGACAAGCCTCCGATTAACCCCTGCCTTTCTTCTCTTTCCCCTGAAAAGATATCTTAAGGGGAAGAGCCGGGTGTAAGGAGAACTCTCAAGCAGAACTTTCCGCATTTCCTTCATTGCTGGGGCTACTCCGAGCAGAACATTGCGGGGTCGGCACACTACACTGGTGGGCTGAAGTTGGACTGGAACACAGTCACGCTCACCCATGAATGTATTCCCTGAAGACTACTTAGAAGTTGAGTAAGTGTGACAGAACCCAATAGATCACAAAGCCTAAAACATGTATCATCTGGTCGTTTACAGAAGCTTACTGATTTCTGTCATGGGGGTTCCCAAGAAACAAGAGACTGGAAAAGGCTGCTGTAAAGACCAGGAAGTCTGTAGTCTCTCAGCACTGAAACACACAGTAGAGGAAAAGGTATTTCATGGTTTTAAATGGGGGACCCATCTTTAAGTGAGAGAATTCACATCATTTGGCGCTTACCCTTCATCTCCTGAGGCGAGCTCCTTCTGCCCAACAGTCCCTGGCCCCCATGTCCGGCCCTTCTTCTTTGGGACCCGCTTCTCCTCCTCTTCCCCCTCCTCTCTGGGGATGACTGAGCTCCGGCCCCAGGTTTTGCTGTTTTCACCTGGTGTCACTGCCAATAACAAAGGTTGGATAAGACCCAGAAAACAGCCGTTCGGCCCTCCAAAGCCAGCTTCACGCCACCAAGCACACACACATGCACACACACCAGGAGCAGCAGGGAAGGGAGACCTCCTCAGAAACTCTGTGCCCAGCTGGGCCATCCCAGACATGCAATGGAGTCCCCGGCCACCAATCACTTAGCTCTCTCGAAGTACTAAATGTGAACTCAAGCCGGTCAGATACAGAGTTCCACACATACCCGAACGGAAACCTTGCTTTCTGGGTAGAATCGGATGGCAGGGAATGAAGACGTTAGTGGGGGAGGGGACGAGGAGCAAGGTAAATGGGAAGAACATAACTTTTGGAAAGAAAGACCTCAGAAGGAAGAAAACGAGGGGTTCAAAGCTACGGGAGAAAAAGTCCCGTGGAGAAGAAAGGGGAAGAACAGCCACAGAAACATAGAAGACAGGTGGGACATGCTTTTCACACTGCTACCCAGAGCAAGAGCCGAGACGCCCCGGCCTGAGGAGAGGCTTACGCAGAGAGTGCTGAAGGCAATCAGCTACCGAAACAAAGAGAGTTGAGGGGACTGAGGCACCTGGAGCATACAGTGGCCGCCAGCAGTTCCAGCCTGCGGTGGCCACATGCGAAAGGGAACCCACTGATCTGACCTGATTTTTCTGGGAAGGCCAGAAATCCACTACTTTTCCATGAAATCCACCTTTACAATGGGAAGCTAATTCACTCCCAGACACACATATATATGCATGTATACTCATCTTTTTTAAAGCAAATACTATGGTAAAAATAAAAACAGTCCAGGTTTGACCCACTATAAAATATCTGGCAAGTTTTCTTAGTACCTGGCCCTTGGAAAAGCCCCTCCTTGAGAAGCACCAATAAGAGAAAAACAATGAGGCCCCATGGGGCAGAGAGTGCCGTGGGGCTCCAGCGGCCCAGCGCACCAACCTCTGCCCGTACCATGTACCAGCCCCGAATGCTTTGCAGTTCACTAGAGGTCCTTCAGTGCCCACAAGTCCCTTTGCTGATACCTGACCAGGAGTAAAAGGTGGAGGGGGCGGGGTAAAGTTGACAGAGATAGACGGGGTGGGAGACTACAGATTTGCGTACATATGTGCATGTATATACACATTGCTGAGGAGAGGTGGCAGAAGTTATGGATGGAGCAAGCCTGGACCAGTCGGTGGCTGGATAAAGCAGGGGACAGGTGCCCCTAGTGTGTTCTGGCCCCAACCAACTTGGGAAACAGTCTCACACTGGATGGCTCGCAGGCGAGGAATGATGGTGGGGCTTGCGGGAGGGCTGGAGTGGCTGTTGATGAGACTCTTCCTTTTATCCATGGTGGGGGAGGCCTGCACTGTGAACTTGTGCTGGAAGTCTGTTAGGAAACAAGACAAACGCATGTATGGATTAGAACTGTTCCATCATCCAATTTATTTAACAAGTCTGACACCTCCTGACAGGTCTAAGGGACAGGGCCCAGTTTCCTGAAAAGCTCTGTTCACCTGGGAAAGGTTCCCTTTCAGAATTCTCTTTTTCCCAAGGGGACATGGCAAGATGAGTGTGTGAAACCATGGGAAACTTCATTATCCAAGTAAACATCATTAAAATAGTCTTCACCCTATGTATACCAACAATGTAGGGGAAGCATTCAATGAACATTTTTTATCAACTATATGAAAGAAGTCACACTGGAGAGTGAACCTATATATGTAAGCCTATTTTGAAGAGCTTGTGAAAATTCCTCATGTAGTAGATACCTGTACACTTATAAATGAAAAATTTGATGTCAATTTTTATTCATGGGTTTTCCAGAAAATACACTCCTAGATGGAGATCTCCTAGATTGTATTCTTCTGCGTTTTTCAGGAAATCGCTTTTAAGTAACTGAACGAGGTATCTGTAGTAGGAACAATACTGCCATAATATATTTTTATGTAGGCCATTGTCTTTGAACCTAATATACAGTATCTTCTCATGAAACAAGATGAACTGAAATGTATTTCTCACTTTCAAGTAGGTGTAATTTTGATTTTGTTTTGTTTTTACTATGGGGAGGTACAATCAGCTAAAATTTTATTAATAGTTTTCAACTGGGAGTTCCCACTTTAAAAAAAAAGACAGTCTTCATAAGCTCTCTTTTTAATGTGTATAGTTAGAGAAATTACACATTGAGAACAGCTATTGAAGGCTGGGGATATAGCTCAGTGGCATAAGCGCCTGCCTGGCAAGTGCAAGGTCCTGAGTTCGATCCCTGGTACCATACAAAAAAAAAAAAAAAGAGAGAGAGAACAGCTATTTAGCTCATGAGATCCTGCTGACTATTCTAGAAAATGTAACTTTTTTTTTTTGGTACCAGGAATTGAACTCAGGACCTTGTGCTTGCCAGGCGGGCATTTTTGCCACTAAGCTATATCCCCAGCCCTAGGAAATGCAACTTAAAATCTTGGTTTCATGCCTTCTTTTCAGGGACCAGAGGAGGGAGATAAATGCCCCTCACTAAATACAGCCAGAGCAGGGTATTGAAAGCTAACCCATGGTGGGAACCTAGGGAACCAAGAGAGATGGGGCAAGTGCCCCAGTTCTAACACGTTTCAAAGGCAGTTAGAGTACAGCATAAAGAAGGTAAAACTTACAGCTCTGAATTTCTGAGCGTGTCTCCTAAGAGGTATAATAAACTGCTGCTTGTCTGCACCTAGGGTCTCCCTGCTAGACTGTGATCTCGAGCACATGGCATCTGTATTTTTTGTATTGGGGTCTACATTTTTATATTTGCATCCCCAGCACAGCACTCTATGGGCATAGGCTAGATGCTCAACAGGGGCTTACAGACTCCAGGCTACCTGAAAGGAGAAAACGTGCAAGGGGTAATCCAGCACACACGACCTTCGAGCACATTCTCAGAATTCCCTCCTCCGGGCCTAAGGCTTAAACTCATCCACGACTGTTCTTATTATGCCATTTCCCTGGTTCCTTACACTTCTAATAAGCTTGCTCTCTACAGCCTTACAGACTCAGAACACAAACAACATTTTTATCTGTACAAACACACACCTGAACAATCACCTCCCTCCACGGGTGTATCACATACACAAACATTCTAACTCATAGTTTCGTACTTCTTTGCATTTTGCCAAAGGCTATAATTCCACTAACGCACCTGTTCTCAGCCAGTGATTTCTAGAAGGTTAGACACATTAGAGCCAATCCCCACTGCCCTCAGAGAACTAGTTACTCAGTGAAACCTTGAGATGAGCTGTTGTGCAGAGACAAGATTTCTCCGGTCTCACACGCGCACGGCGCAGACAACCCCCACCTGCACGGTCCCTTCTGCATCTCCGCCTACAGCGCCCGAGCCATTCGACCAGCAGCCTGCGCCACGCCAGTCTCTCTTCGCTTCACGGTCTACATTCACTCTCACTCTACAGTTCTCCTGGAGTGGGGCAGATTTTCCGCAAACCAGACTTCCCACAGCACACAAAGGCCCATTCCAACAGGTCCACGTGAGACCTACAGTCTTGTGTCTCCACGCCTAGCAGCAGCTCCCAGGAGCCCTCCCACACAGGCCCGTGCCTTGCTCCCACTCCCACCCAGGAGCCCTCGCACACAGGTTCCTAGTCTTGCTCCCTCTCCCACCCAGGAGCCCTCCCACACA
>NW_004955523.1:4324290-4374172 GCF_000276665.1 Chinchilla lanigera | reverse complement strand
GCCCCTGCCTTGCTCCCACTCCCACCCAGGAGCCCTCCCACACAGGCCCCTGCCTTGCTCCCACTCCCACCCAGGACGACTGACCCGAGGGGAGGCTGATGCGGTTGCCATCCCTGAGCTTCAGCCGGCTCTTCCGGAACTTGCCCTTGCGTTTCTTCACCCGGGGCTTCTCCTGGCACAGCTGGTGGATGATGATGTTGAGCTCCCGTTCTAGGATGTCAATCTCCCGCTCGGCCAGCTCCTGCTCCCTGCGCCGCAGCAGCTCCTCCTGGTTCTTTTGGTGGAGTGCTGCCCGTGTCAGCTCCTCCTCCCAGGTGCGGAGCTCCTGCAGGGTGGACAGAGGGAGAAGTGGGTTGCTCAGTGCAGAAGAGCTGGGGGGCGGCTGGAGAGCCCTCCAAGGACTCACGCTCTCAGCAACCCACAGGGTCCTCCCGCAACGCCCCGTGGAGAGACGGGGCTCAGAGTTAGCTGCTGAGCGAACACCTGACCACCCTGTGCGGCGGAGAAAGGGGAGTTTGCAACAACCACACTGAGGGTACAACCAGAGAAGCTGGCACCACTGGGCAAGCTCTAGAGATGGGGCTGGGGGCGTGATGAGCGCACCACAAGTAATATGGAGTTAGCAGTACTGACATCATAGGCTTAAGACTATTATAAAAATTATAACGAAGTATGGCACACATTACATGCTCTACAATGTGAGCGGGTGTGAGAATGGGTTTGAGCTTTCCTAGGACCAGCAGTGCCCCCTATCCACAGGGGTATGTTCCAAGGCCTTCCAGGGGATGCCTAAAACCACGCAGACAGCGCTGAAACCTATACGTACGTGTCTCTTCCTCTAACGCACACCTTTGATCAAGTTTAATTTAGAAATCAAACACAGAAAGAGATAAGCAACAATAAGAAATTATAACAATATACCATATTACCAGCATTGCTACTCTTACACTCTGAGGCCATAGTTAAGCAAAATAAGGATTGCTTGAACACAAGCTCTGCAACACCATGACAGCTGATCTGATAACCAAGACTGTCACTGAATGACTAACAGACCGCTACATAAGGTCAGAGGGCTGACAGACATCCTGGTGGAACAGTGCAAGACTTTATGACACCATTCAGAATGCATGCACTTTAAAACTTCTGGAAATTTTCATTTACTGTTTTTGGATAATGGATGACTGTGGTTAATTGAAACTTCAAAAAATGGAAGCATGGATATTCCCGTAACTACTTACAACAAAATGCAAGGTTCATTTTTCTTACTGGTTTGTATAATTTATAACTACAGTGTGATTTTTATCAATCAAAAGAAAGATAACTAAGAGTCAGTGATTTAACAATCTAAAACAAGCCAGCCGCTCTAGGAGTTCTTCTAGAGGCTACAGCAGTGATGATTCAACAGTTTCTTGAGATCATTTCATTTAATGTCCAGTGCAGGTCTACCCAGCAGGGTCCCTAAAAATTTGTCGTAAGCTCACTCCATTCTCCTGCAAAATATTCAATGACTTGCCACAAGGTACTACGTTTAGGATTGCTGTGTTCCATAGAAGCTCTTCAAACCATTTGCAAAAATTATTTCTAAGTCATTTGGGTAAGAGAACAACAATACTATTACAAAGAACACAGGTTTAGAATCAGAAGACCCATGGTCAAGGTCCTGCTTCCCCACTTACTAGCTCTGTGACTCGAAGAAACCACTGACCCTCAGCTCTGAGATGGAAACAATAACACCTCCAATATATAATGGTGACAGGAGCCAGAAGACTCCTGGATAAAAAGGACAAAAAGGCCTCATCAGGTGTTTCAAGCAAACAAAACAAAATAAAACAAAAACCCTGGAAAAGAAGCCATATAACAGTTTAGCTCCTATTACTATCATATTGCTACTAACTTCCCAAATTCTTGCAGTGCAGAGTGAAAAGCAAAAAAGGAAATTAACCAAGTCCACGTGGACATCCCTTGAGCCCCTGGCTGTACCCCTCCGAGAGTCCTGCACCTACAGGGCAAGCTACCCGCCTGTGATTGGCTTCACCTGAGAACACAGTGACGCTGGCGCTATCCAAACGCTCAGGGTGTAAGAGTAGCAATGCTGGTAATTTTATTACGGTATATTGTTATAATTTTTATTGTTGCTTATCTCTTTCTGTGTTTGATTTCTAAATTAAACTTGATCATAGGTGTGCGTTAGAGGAAGAGACACAGTACGTATAGGACTCTGTGAACTCCCCAGCTGGTCTGACCCTGGACGTCTTCCGGGAAAAACACACAATTTCAGATCCACGGCATGTCTAGTCCATAACCTGCTTCTGACTCTGATAGCAAAAGACGCTGGTGGACGTTCTGGTAGCTTTTCTAAATGCTGAAGCAGCCCTACATGAAGCGAACGTCTCTCTAGAAGTCCACTGTAGAACCCAGGGACCTCTGCAGAATCCTCTCATATTTTCAGGTGACGGGAAGACACCCCAAGGGGAGCTGCCTGCTGGTGTTCCTCTTCTGTGTGCACAACTGGGTGGATACCAAGCAGCAAGGCGGCTGTGTAAAATCACGGCGGCAGGCAGACTTAGCCCGCAGCCCTGCAGGAAAAGGCCCACTAAGCCAATGCATGCCTTTGCTCGGTTTTACCTTTTCTTTGGCCCTGAGTTGGTCAAACATCTCTTGGATTTCATGCTTCCAGTCATCCTGCAGGCAGTGGAAGGAGTCCTTGGGCATTTCAAAGAAACCAGACTCCTCTATGGTCGTTAGCTGGTCCAGGATACTCATGAAGGATGGTCGTAAGTGGGGGTCAGGATTCCAGCAGTCTGAGAGGAGCACAAGCAAACAAAGTGTGAGTGGACAAAGGCAAACAGAAGACTCGGTTATGCTATGGCCCCATTTACCAGGAAAGTCTCCTTTCTCCTTCCAGAAACAGACTGGCATTTAGGTAATCTCGAACAGAACTCAGGAAATAAAGCTGAGGGAAGCTGGAAATCGAACTGCAGCAGTTCTGACGTTAATAAAGTGTAAGAAAATCAAGTCTAGGAGTTTTCTGTGTAAAGCACTACCACCCAATTTACCACGTTAGTACATGGTTCAAGTCTTGGCAATGGGTAGCTACGGCCCAGCCCCAATGTCCATAAACACTCGAGCTACCCTCTCCTCCCTACCTCCCAGGGTGGAACGATGAGAAGGCAAAGATAAAGGCATTAGAGTGGAAAAGCGGATTTCACCTAATCCCAGCTCCGCTACTAAGTAATGGGGTGGCACGTACCCTTTAACCCTGCTCAGCTTTTCTGTTCTCACTTGTGGGACTGGACTAGACACTTCAGGGTTCCTTTCACCTGTTGTTCACCCCTACATGTAAGACACTCAGATCCTGAAGTAAGGGCTATTATACCTTCTTATTTTATGTTAAATAATGAGATACTGAAGTAAAGGTTAGCAGGCCTTAGTTACTACGTTAACACTCTAGTCACTAGAGATGAGTCCCTTTTGCAACCTGCAGGGTGTTGCCATTGTTTTGAGGTAGGTCTTCCAGCCGGGCGTAGTGGGGCATGCCTGTAATCCCAGCACTCAGGAGGCTGAGACAGGAAGATCGTTGTAAGTTCAAGGCCAGCCTGGCCTACAAAGTGAGTTCAAGGCCAGCCTGAACTGCATAGCGAGACTCTGTCTCAAAAAGACCAAAAAAAAAAAGAAGTAGGTCTTCCAATTGCCCACAGGACTCCTCCTCAAGAGAAAAATACTTTTTCTCCTCCTTCTGAAACTATCTTATTGGCCAACGTCTACCAAGTGCTGTAAAAGGCTACACCATCTCCTGTTTTGTTCAAGAGAGGGTTTACTCACCTTCCATGAGTTTGGCAAAAGGTTCTGGACATGTAGAAGGAATGGGAAGGGCCAGTTTGTTCATGGCCACTCCGTAAGCCACTGCTAAGCCATCAATGCCGCGGAAGGGCACCTCCCCGGTCAGCAGTTCCCAAAGCAACACTCCATAGCTAGGGAGAGGAAGAAGACAGACACCATACAATAAACCAAAGGCAAAACCTCAGTGAAACAGTTTGTGAGGTTTTACCAAGCAGTTCACCGTCTCCCTAACACACAGGGAAATGAATGAAGTAGGCATGCTAATACAATAGGAGAGGGAAGCCACAAAGCCCACTAGTGAAAAGCAAAAACTCTGGACTCAGGCACACTTGGTTCCAAAGTCTTGTTCCATCCCTCCCCAGCCATGAGGCTACGGGCAAACTTCTGTTCCCCTGAGGAGGGCCAGCACACGCAGCGGGTGTGAGAGCTCCGCTGTGCCCACCCTACCTTTCAAGTCTACGTATAGAATCTGTCACGTCCTGTGAGTCAGAAAATGTGGAATGCAAAGCTTACTGTAAGAATTATTCTATGAATTCACAAGCAAAGCCAGCGTAAGAATAAGTTAGGACAAGAAACCATAAGGCTACAAACAGACAGAAGAATGGTGCTCATATTTTCAATAACAACCTCAATTTTCTTTTCTTTTTTTTTGCGGTACCGGGGATCGAACTCACGACCTTGTGCTTGCCAGGCAGGTGCTTATGCCACTGAGCTATATCCCCAGCCCCACCTTTTTTTTTTTTTAAAGCAGGGTCTCATTTCCCAGTTCAGATCAAGTGAGGCCTTGATCTCACTTTGTAACCCAGGCTGATCTTGAACTCGCAAGGATTCTCCTGCCTCAGCCTCCCAAGTGCTGGGATTACAGGTGTGCACCACCACGCCCGGTTTCAACTTTCTTATAATAGTCATCAGTTCTGTGCAGCCAGCAGCAAAGGCCATTTTAATTTAAAAAAATACACTCAGTATTTATTGTGATACCTTCTCTGTACAGAGAGCTATGGCACTTTCCAAACATTGTCCAGAATCCCTACACCAAGCCTAGCAATAATGTTATCACTGTTGGGCAGACGAGTGACGCAGGCCTCAGACAGGGCTAGCAGCAGGTATAAAGCGCATACATCATCACGGGCCCTGGCCTCTCTCGCAATTCCTTCTCCCTAGAGCGCCCTTCTACCATTTCTACTTGGTAAGTGCTAACCATCTTTCAAGATCCAACTCAAACATCCAACCGTATACTCATCCATTCATTTCAAACATCTACTAAACATTTACCAGGCGTAAAGCTCAATGCCGGGCACTGGGATACAGAATTAAAGACACAAACCTTATCTGCAGACAGATTAGTGAGAAAGACAAAAATGACAACAGGTGGAATAGAACCTCATGAGTCGTGGTAAGAGATACTATGACACAAGGAGGCCCTTCTAGGCACACAGGACAGGGACAAGGGACGGTCCTTGAGCTAACACCTTGGCTGTTAAGTGAAGGAAGAGGCCCAGACCTCCAGACCCGGGGGCAGTGCGCACAGAGACAAGTAAGTGACCTAGACAAGTCTCAGGGTAGTCCAGAAACAGGTGCTCTAGAGCATGGGTTTGCTCTCAGAAGCATCCCAAGTGAGTCTGCTTGGCTCCAAAGAAGGGCAACGTCCACCCAGTGCCATGGGCTGTACTATGGCCTGGCCAGTCTCCCTGGACCATGGTTTTACCCTCCTGTTTGCAGGGAATGGAGAGCTGCAGGTCTTGACTTGTCTGGAGAGGAACTTAATTAAACTTTAGTTGGTGGCTAACCTGAAGACGCTTTCTCTACTATCCCCTTGTTAGGGATCCCGCGTATTATAGTTGTTCTTTACCAGTCTATGGACTCCTATAGAACAGATACAGTAGTTTTAACCTCTGCACTCTCACAGCCTAGCCCAGGTTCTTGTACACGGCAGACGTACACAAATACATGAGCTGGCAGGTCGTTGTGGGAATGTGCGCGCGGTCAGGAGGTCCTACAGGCTGCCCTGCGTGGGCTACAGTAAGCCTCAGATACCATCGAGAATTGCACGGCTGTTCCTTTCGCCCAACCTGTACTGTGACTGTGACTTATGCAGACAGTGCTCACACTGGGCAGTTTCTACAAGTGAGCGCCAAGAACTCTCAGCAGTGCTGACCAGACTCCTAGGTTAGAGCCACTCCCATCCTTAGCTCTCTCCTTTTGGCATCAATGCCCACTTCCGCCCTGCAGAACAAAAACTGAAGTCTCATGGCTCCTCTGTGTCCCACGGAGACTCAGATGGCTGGTCTCTGAGCCCTACACACCTGGAAACACAGCAGAGTGCTTCAGAGACACAGACACGCCCCGCTTGTGTCCTGGCATGCGTCTGTAACAGTTTTTCCTGAGCCCTGACTTCTGGCAGAGACGTCTCAGACCGCTGGGAAGTGAGAAGAGCCGGAGAGGCCACCCTGCGCAGCTTGCAGGAGGGCAGCTTTGCTCTTTGTCGGCTTGTGTGCTTTCTGCTGTATTTAAAGCGTCTTACAACTAGAAGTGTGAGGCCTGCTGCTCAACTACAGGGAACGCTACCTCCGAAAGACTAACAGGTCTGAGTCAAATTTCTGTGCTGTCACTCGCCAGCCACCTGCCCTGGAGGAAGTAAGGTCACTTCTCCAAACCTCAGTTTCCTCTTCCAAACAAACGGACTGCAGGACCTGCCTCCTAGGATAGCTACAAGGGATAAGCAGCAACAGCCATTCCTCACGTACAGACTGTCATCTATGGCTGGTAAACACGTGTGGCTTCTCCTAAGGGCCGGAAATGAGGAAGTGTCCTGGGAGGGCGACGTACTGCCCAGAACATCTGGGGACAGTCTTGCTGAGGGACACGACTTTTACAGAAGTAGCCACTGTGGAAATAACTAAACCATTGAGATTTCCTGTGCCAGTGTCTCTTTAGTTTTACAACGGGAGGTGGGTGACATAAATGAAGAGCTGGTATTTCTTGGGCAGGAACGGAGCCCCAAGAACAAACTGAAAAAACACAAGGTAGGTGGATGGGAGCGCCAGGAGCAGGTGGGCAGAGGTCAGTGCGATTTACCCCAGATTTGGTCTTACTTTGTTGCCCTCCCTGGGTTGAAAGAAGGTGAAAATTCCTTTCAAAACCATTTGCAAGCAGTCTGGAAGGGCCTGTTCAGCTGCATCTGTCCCTCCTAACCCTTGGAAAATTCACCCTGGGTTAATAATTAACCACCTCCAGAGAGTTAATAAGCCCTTAAACAAGGAGGGAGGAGGTTGAAAGTGAAGAAAAGGTAAAAGCAGATAACAGCCCTTCCAAATCACAGGCACAGCAATGCTGCACCTGTTCTGAGCTAGAGCTTGCTCTTATTGACCTGTCATCTCTAAGGCTGCCATCTGGGGGTCACCTTCTGAAAGGAGGGGCTCAGCCCCCCCTGAATGAAGTAGGCAAGGGAACCTCCTGCACTGGGTAATCACCCGTGACTCTAATTCAGGAATCATGCTGACTATCTAATCATCTTTGGCAAAGATAATAAAGTAATATATGTGAAATCACTTTGTAAAGTAACACAATTATTACTCTGGTTACTTAACTCATTCAAACTGGTACGTTTATTAACATAGATGCAGTGCATACATCAATGTGTTTCTCCACAAAATATAGTCATTGATGTGGTAAGAAAAATTCATGCTATATTCATTTCAAAAGCAGCTTATGAAATAGATGATTTCATTCTAAAAATGGGTGGACAAGTACATAAATAAGACTAAACATACTAAAACATTATAGGTTACCTCTAAGATTTAGGCTGGGTTTCCTTTCTTCTGTTCTTCGTTATCTATCTTTTTTAAAGGGAACATGTTTTGTTCCCTTTAGAAAATATAGATTTTTTTTTTATATCTGTAACTATATATATGTATTTTGGGGTGGCGGGGGGGATAAGGTCTTGTTCTATAGTCCAGGCTGGCTTTGAACTCTGTCTTCCCACTTCAGCCTCCCAAGTGCTGAAATTGCAGCTGTGTGCCACCACACCCCGTTTATTATCATGATTTTTTTAAAGCTTCAAGTGACTAGGAAAATGCCGCTACCTCATCCCTTCCACAGCAGGAAGAAGCCCTTGTGAGACAGTGCCCTTGGCAGTCACCACTGCTCTCCCTGCATAACACGGCCGCAGGGAAAGAGTTCAGCAATTACTTTTCTTGAGGAAATCCTCAATCTAGACAGAATTTTACATAAATGAAATGAGACAGAAGTTCACATAAATGAGGATCCAGGCGATTATCACCTCAACCTCTGTCGCAGCATGTGCAGGAGACCCACAGAACCACACAGAGCAGAAAGACCATCTCGGCTGGCCAACCCCCCGGCAGCAGCAGGGATGCAGAGGCTCCCAGACCCTGGATGGGGGTAAGAAGGATGGGGCCAGACTCGCCATAATATCGGGCACAGGTAAGCATTCACCAAACAGTTCTTCAGTGAGTAAATGAATTACAAGTCACTCTGGGAACCAGCTTTGGACCAGTCCCTAAGCCTGTGCTGGCTCTCTCTGGTATATGCTGCTGTATCCCAGGATGGTGGGTCCCTCAGGAGGCTTCCCAAAGTACTGGGAGGGGATACAGTTGGTGACATGTTACCAGTGTCTAAATACTCTGCATGTATAGTGAGGGCGGACATTTTCCTCTGGTAACAGTGAGAGATCTTCTGGAGCCATTTCAGTGAGTAGGCTTGAGGAAAGAGGGTTTAAGGCCCATGCCATAGGTTCAATAACTTGTGTCTTGAAGGAAATCTTGCAGAACAGAGGATAAAGCCGGGACATGGCAGACTGAATTGTATTTTCAAGCCACATCCAGCAACTAAACTGGGTCAAGAGGCTTAAGTCCCGGGACAGTTCTAAACTAGAGACTCCACTAGAAGACCACGTGACAACATCCAAAATACTTCACCCCAAGCACTACTGATCTGAGATTTATCTGAGTCCTTCTCTTTACAGAGTCGAGTAATTTCATTAGATGCCTCTCACCACAGCCTGCTCAAGCCAGCTTTCAGGGTCTGAAGCTGAAGGACAAGATGTGGACATTCGTTTTGGAATAAGGATACTTTGTGTAAAAGATGAGGGGTCTGGGCTGGGGATATAGCTCAGTGGCATAAGTGGCTGCCTGGCAAGCACGAGGTCGTGAGTTCGATCCCCGGTACTGCAAAAAAAAAAAAAAAGATGAGGGGTCTGCCTTCCACGAGAGAAGCAAGGCAGGACCTTTCAAGCTTTATCCCAAATTCCTTTTCTGACTCGCTCCTCCTGTGGAGGACAAAGTCCTCCAACAGCCTGCACTTCCCTGCCCGCACTTCTGTCACTGTAAGAAGCTCCTACATTTGGCATCTCTGCTTTCTCGTCCCACAGAGGATGTGTCTGGACACGAGGAATTCTGTGCAAATCATCACCAGGAGAAACTGGAGTGTGCGAGAATAAAAAACCCGCAAGATTTCAGGGTCCAGCTGCAAAAGAAGTCTAGCAGGAATGCCGAAGTAGAAAGCAAGCATGTTCCCTTCTCCCCGGCTTCGCACGACGAAGAGAAAGTCCAGCGCAGCAAGAGGCTACTACTTGGGGGGATCATTGGGATGACCTCCCCACATCTACTATCCCCGGCTTCTTTAGTAAGAGTTTTGGCTGCACAGCGCCGTCCAGCTAAAGCTGACATTTGCGTGCCTCCCTCGGGGCCAGATGCGTCCACATAACCAAGCACAGGCAACAGGGTACACACAGAAGACGTGTACACTGCCGCCTCCACATTAAAAACAAGCTGCTGTCCGTGGTAAGCTCTCTTCCTCATTTTGTTGCAGACTGTAACACAGATGTAACGGTCACTCAGATTTAACCATTTAGAAAAGAACAATGCGCAGAGGGAACCTGAGGTGACCTGGGTTTCTCAACGATCCCATAGGCACAGCTGCCCTGCCAGCCTAGACTGGCTGGACTACTTACTCCTTGAAAGAGAAATGTGATGGTATCTTATTTAAGCCTCCAGCTCTGTAAGTCACCTTGTAACATCAGTTTAGCTTAATTAATATATGTATCTCACTAGCATATGATCAAGCAGCTAAAGCATTAAACTGAAATGAAACTGCTGGGTTTCTATCTGATTTGAGACAGTCTCACTATGTAATTCAGCTTGGCCTTGAACTCACTGTGTAGGCCAGGGTAGCCTCGTACTTGAAATGCTCCTGCCTCAGCCTCCCAAGTGCTGGGATTCCAGGCATGCACCCCCACACCCAGCTTGAAACTGTTTTTTTTTGAAACTGTTGACACCATTTACTGAGATGTTGTTTTCGAAGATTACAAACCTTTGAATATCTAAATACAGCTCAACTTAACGTGAGCAAGTCAGGTCTTCTAAGGATAGAAAAACATTCCTTCACTCTATAATCAATACATGGTGGGATGAGATCAACACACAGACACTACAAAACAAACAGAGAGAAATTAAGAGAGACCTAAACCGGAGCAGGTGGGCAGAAGTCCATGTGATTTACCCAGATTCAGTCTATTTTGTTGACCTCCCTGGGGTCGCAGACTGGAAAACATCGCCATTGAGATGTCAGTAGTCCCCAAAGTAATCCACAGATTTAACATACTTTCTATCAACAAACTGTTAATTTTTCAAAAAGTAACCAAATGATGCTAAGTTTCATAAAGACTCACAAGGAACTCAGCATGCCCAACAGTCACGCAAAGAACAAAGCTGGGAGACTCACACTTCCTAATTCCCTGACTTGCCACAAAGCTGCAGTAATCCAGAGAGGGTGGACTCGCCTGGTGACAGACACCGGTTAATGGGAGTCGTCGGAAGTAGAGATCCAGGAACAAACCCATACATTTGCGGTAAACTAATTGATTACAAAGGCAGTCCAATGATACGAGAACAACAGTCTCTCAGTAAATGGTGCTGAGAAAACTTAATAGACATAGTTTAAAAATATTATTATAAAGTTGGACCCTACCTCATACCACATTAAAGAAATTAAGTCAAAATGGATCGGAAAAAAAAAAAAATGGATCGGAAAAAAGAAAGGGAAAGGGAAAAGCAAAAAAAAACAAACAACAACAACAACAACAACAAAAAAATATATATATATATATAGTTAAGATAGTTATACTACTAATTTCTCTTATTTTTTTTTTGGTTTTTCTCCGGTACCGGGAACCGAACTCACGACCTTGCGCTTGCCAGGCAGGCGCTTTGCCGCTGAGCTAAATCCCCAGCCCCTACTAATTTCTCTTAGTTCACTGAAAAGAAAGGCTTGTGCTAATACTGTTTGGACAATTAAATGCTGATATTCTGTACTGCGGGCAACTAACTTAAAGATAACCATACACAATGTATTAACCATTGTTACCCTCCTATTATCTTGTTTTGCAATTTTGTTTTTCTCTTCTTTAAAATTAAAAAAAAAAAAATGGATTAGCCTAAATGTAGGAGCTAAGATTACAAGAAAACATAGGTGTAAATTTTCAAGCCCTTAGATTAGGCAATGGCTCTTAGATACGACATCAAAAGTACAAGCAAGAAAAAAATAGATAAATTACACTTCATCAAAACTAAAAACATTTGTGTTTCAAAAAAACACTATCACGGAAGTAAAAAAAAATACAACATACAGAATGGAAAAAAATTTAAATCATATATTTGATAACGAATTCTTTCAACTCAACAATAGAAAGACAAGCCAATTTTTAAACTGGTAAAGGATTTGAATATCTGTTTCTCCAGAGAAGATGAACAAATGGTTAATAAAACATGGAAAGATAATATCATTAGTCATTAGGGAAATGCAAATCAAAACTACAATGAAATTCTATCTCACACAGCCAGGATGGCTATAATCACAGCAGATAGTAACACCTGTAAAAGGATGGAGAGATACTAGAACCCTCATATGCTGCTACAGGAATGCCAAACGGAGCTGCTGTGATGAAAACGGTTTGCTGGTTTCTCAAAACACAAAAATTAAACCTAGAATTACCATATAACTTAGCAATTCCACTCCTAGGAACACACCCAAGACAACTGAAAACATATATTCACAAAGAAAAACTTGTGCATAAATGTGTAAGAGCCCCAAAGTGAGAACAGCCCAAATGTTCGTCACTCAGCAAATGGATACACACATGTGGCCCGTCCATGTAAGGGATACTATAGAACTGTAGCACAATGGATTTCTGATACAAGCTACAGCATGATGAGCCTTGAAAAGATTACGCTAAATATAAGAAATGAGATGCAAAAGAACACATTGTATGATTCCATTTATGTGAAATGCCCAGAGCAGGAAAATCCACAGAGACAGAAAATAAATTGGTGGTTGCCAGGGAATAGAGGAAGAATGACTGAGAACTGGTACGGGGTTTCTTTTTTGGGTGAGAAAAATGTTCTGGAAATACAGAGCGGTTGCAGTTGGTTGAACAGTGGCTCTAAGAAGATATGCTGGTGTCGCAGTATCTGGAACCCTTACTGAATCAGGACCTCCCCTAGAGTTCCTGGAGGGTGTGGCCCTACCCATTTCAGACTTCTGGACTGCAAACCTCTGAAGGAATACATTTCTCTTCCTTTAAGCCACCTTGTTTGTAGTAATTTGTTACACCACGGTAGCCCTAGGAAGCTAGTAACGGTGGTGAGCACCGCACAAATCTGTAAGTATACTAAAAGTCCCTGACCTTAATACATTAAAGGGTAAGCTTTATGGTATGTGAACGATATCACAATAAAGCTATTTAAAGAAAATGTATATACACACACTATCCATCCACACAGATGCTCATTTTACAATACATCCAGAAAGCACTGACTGCATAGATTAAAACACACTGGTATCCCAAAGTCTCTTCTCCTTTCTTCTGGATACCAAGAGAAGCACCTAGTGTCCCGCAGCCAGCTGGATGTATATCCTGTAGTCACTTATCACCCTCAATAGGAGAGAACTGCTTAGATCTATGTTCCTGGTCCCCTGGACCTCCTGGGCTGACACTTACTAGGGGCAGTGGTTGATTATTTGTAGTCTGTAGCTCTGCAGCTCTTGTGGCATGGCTGGGACTCAACTTTTCCCATTTCTAGATCAGTGTCCACCAAAGGCAGCTTTGAGTAGAAGATTAACTAGATAACTGGAAAAGGTAACTTCTAAGCCACCTAGGAAAAAAAAAACCCAGCACAAAGAATTCTCACTGGCTCAGGAACTCACAGGGAGATACTGGGCTGGCTCCTATCCAGGTCCAGCAGTAACAGCCCCTGACGCCGAGCGCTGCAGCTGAGCAAGGCAAGCTGATGTCAGGAGTCACTGAGTCTCTTGCCAGCGGACAGGACAGGCACGAGAGGACACGCTGCCTCTGGAATCTACTGGTCTTCCCTAAGGAGCACCGCCCAACACCAACGGGCCTGCATGGAAGTGGCACCTCCCACAGCACTGGAGGAATCTTTTTTGTAGATGAAGGCGCAGGAAACTGTCCCATGGCATTATGGGAACTAGCACAGACTGCTCTGAGGTGGCCACTTAGACTTGCTAGGGATTCCTGGGATGCTGGTTCTCTAAGTCCTACAACATGTGTGCGGCCAGAAGACACCTGGGTGCGCTGTTCCTGCACTTTTGGGCCTTACCTCCACACATCACTGCCTTTGGAAAACATGGAGGCCCGAATGACTTCAGGCGCCATCCAAGCATAGGTCCCTGCAGCGCTCATCTTGGTGGTTCGGTGCCACTCCCGAGCCAGGCCAAAATCAGTGATCTTCAGAATCTTGTTGCTCAGGTCTCCATTCTCCACCTTCTGCAGGACCAGTACTGGGCAAGGAAAAGAATGCAGAAGAAACCAGAGCCTCATTAATCACAGGGGCGCCATGAGCACAGAGCACCCCCACCATCTTCCGGCCTGTCCCGCAGGCTTCCACCGCTGTTACCACGGGATGACGGTGAAAGCCATCACTCCTCAAACACCTTCAATGCATGCGTTTTTGTGAACATACGTTGTCCGTACGGCCTCTAATAGAACCACCTTACAAGGGAAACACTACAGGATGAGCATCCCTAACCCAAGAAGATTTAAGGGTACTCAACTAGCAGTCTGCGTGGATGTTTCCAAACCTGAAAACAATCCAAAATCTGAAACACTTCCGGCCCCAAGCACTTAGAATAATGGACACTCAGCTTTTCCTGCCATCTTGGCTTTACAGACGCAGAGACTGTGACACAGCACTGTAAGACGGATTCCCAAAGTCCCTCAGCCAAGACACCAGGACGGAACCGCAGGCAGCTGACGCGGGGCACGTCCCAGGGGGAGGGGCCGGTGCCCTGCAGCAACTGCGCTCTGGGCTCTAACTCGCGCCCAACACTGATGACAGAGCACTAGGGTCCAGGAGCCACCCTGGCTTTCCAGAGCAGTGGCAGAGGCAGCCATCTTACTCCCGCGACCGTTCCAGGGATAAATGTGTTTTTCTGGGAGCCAGTCTCGCTAAAAAGACCCAAACCAGTAATTACTAGAGGGCTACAAGGTGGCCAAGAAACAGGGTGGGCAGCAAGTAAGCGCTCTGGATCTGTGCACGCCAAGCCCCCACCTTCACAAGCGGGACGCTTTCAAGGGTTCGGTGCAAGCATAACCTCTTATAGGGGCTGGGGATTTAGCTCAGTGGCAAAAGTGCCTGCCTGGCAAGCGCAAGGTCGTGAGTTTGATTCCCGGTACCAGAAAAATAAAAAGAAATCAACCATAACCTCTTATGGGCCAGACACTGGTCCCCTCCCGCTGCCGCCGACCTGCCCTCCTCCATGGGCTCTCTATTCCATGACATACCTTTACTTTTGAAAGTATTTGCATTCATGCTCTTCCACATCTAAAGAAAGGAATCTGTGATGGTGGGACTTTTGGGTGCACGTTTTAGGGCCGGAGCAGAGGCAGGTGGCTCTGGTCACACATTTGTACTCTTCTTTGCCTCCCCCAACTCCCACTGCAAAGTCCACTGAATTGTTACGTGCTGAAAGGGCGTGACCCAAAGACCTCTCCGACCTGCATCCTCCTCAGAAAAGGAGTGGCACAGGGGGGTTACCAGCAGCTGCAGAGCCGGAGGCAGAAAAGAGCCACTCCCTGGACCTAAGGGACTAAGCCTCCCGGCCACACCCTCCCCATCCTGCCACACCCTCCCTGCCTCAGGCTTCCAGCACCCCAGGGAGTGTAGGCCTTGGAATACTTCAGCATATTTTTAAGAAAAAAAGGGAAAAAAAGCTTCCTCTCTATTATCTATTAACAAGAAGTATTTCCACAGTCTTCGGTGGCAGAGATAACAGGAAGTGGACTTTCAAATGGCCAGGCAAGGGGCCAGGGATATAGCTCAGCCACATAAGTGCCTGTCTGGCAAGCACAAGGTCCTGAGTTCGATTCTCGGTACAAAACAAAAACAAATCAAATGGCCAGGCAAGTGACGCTGAGGAAACCACCACTCCTACTTCAGCAGCAGCCACCAGCCACTGCTGTCTCTCTGGGCACCCCATAAACAGAAAGCTCAGAGTGAGCCCTTCCTTCTACAGCCGCTCTGGGGTCCAGTCCTGAGCGTGGTGGGAAGAGGTTTATGAGATCAGTCTGTAGGACGGCTTTAAATCAGGAGGACAAGATGAGCAGTAACCGCCCGGACAGAATGTCTTCAGACAGCAGAGCTACAGCTCAAGTCCACCAAAGCCTCGCTGTCCCCCCTGCCTGACACCAGCTGTCCCGAGTGCCGATCAAGCACTTGCCACAACTGCTCAGGCCCCTCAAAGGATCCGATTCAGGAATCCCAGGCCTAGGGGTCTTGCTCTCGTGAAAGAAGAGAGCCTGTAGTCAGAAACCAGCCAGCAATCTGGCAAAGGGCCACCCCCGGCAATAATGTCCTCACGTACTAGCATCTTCCGAGCATCTTTTACTGCTAATAAGTAAAACACCAAAGTGTGGAAGCTTTACTTTTGTTTTGTAGATTTCTTTTCTTTTACTGAGATGAAATATGAATATCGTACAATTAGCCACTTTTTTTTTTTTTACAATTAACCATTTTAAAGCAAACAATTCAGTGGCATTTAGTACATTCACAATGTTATGTACCACCACCATCTCTATCCAATTCCAAAACATTTTCATCGCCCTCAAAAGAAGCCACACACATTAAGCAATTATTCCCCATCCTCTCCTAGCAACCACCAATCTTCTTTGTCCCTATGGATTTACCTACCCTTAATATTTCATATAAATGGAATCATACAGTATGATATATACCTGGATTATCTCACTTTAAGTTTTCAAGATTTATCTACAGCATTGCTTAGACTACTACCACATTTCTTTCTATGGCTGAATAATAATCTATTGTGCACACGTGAATACTAGAGTTTGTTTATGTATTTGCTGACATTTGCGTTGCATCTACTTTTCAGCTATTGTGGACAGTGTTGCTATGAACATATATGTATTATTTTCAATTTCGAGGATATGTGATAGGCAGGCACAGAGAAGACCACAGTAGGAAAAGGGGGATGTGGAACTTCTGCCAGCTTGGCCTAGGGTCAAAGGTTAAATAGGCCCAGGCTGGAGGCGGGGTTTAGGGGGCAGACCGCCTGACGTGGCAGACCAGGATTGGGCAAGAGCATGGGAAAAGAAAACAGGATATTACAAAAAGGGAAGTAGGAAGTCGTAATTTGATTCAGAGGAAGAAGGGTGGGGCCTAGCACATGACCTCTAGCGGCCAGGCCAACACCATATTGGCTCGGCACCATACTGGTTCAGCGCCATAGCACATGACCTCCAGCGCCATATTGGCTGGGTGCCACAGAGACTCAGCAGGAATTACAGGGAGGCGAGAAACCCATCAATATGTACTAGGAACGGAACTGCTGGATCATATAGTTATTCTGTTTCTTTGAGGGACCACCAAACTGTTTTCCACAGCAGCAGAATAACTGTATACTTCTCTGAGCAGAATGTGAGGGCTGCAATTCCTTCACATCCTCACCAACACTTATTTCCACCATCATCACATCTTAGACGTGAAATGCTATCACCCTGGGGCTTAGATTTGCATTTTTTTTTTTTTTCTAATGGACTAATGGCACTGACCATCTTTGCACATGCTTATTGGGCATTCATATATTTTCTCTGGAGAAATGTCTGTTCAATCCGTCACTGATTTTTAAGTGGGTGGTTTTCTTTATTGTTGCATTATAAGAGTTATTTATATATTCTGGATATTAGACTTATCAAATAGATAATGTGCTAATATTTTTCCTATTAAATAGGCTATCTTTTCTCGGTCTTGATAATTTCTTTTGGTGCACGAAGTTTTTCAATTTAGATGAAGTCCACTTTATTTTTTCTTTTGTTCACAATGTTGGTGTAAACCTAAGAATTCACTGCTGTGATGACTGTCAACCCGAGTAAGAGAAGTTTAAATTGGCTCAGCAATTCCACACCCTAGAATGCAGAAGACCCACCCTAGGGCAGCTTGTTGCCTGGATGGTATAAAGGTGAAATGAAGGATGATCTGCTTCTCTTCTTCAGAGGAGCTCCTGTCTTTGCCTTCAACCTGGACATCATCTTCTGGCTTCCACTGCAGACACTTCAGCTTCCAGTGCAGACCCTCAGCCTTCTGGTGCAGACCAGTCGGGCCTCCTGACACAGATTCACACAGGACACTGCAGTGAGTTCCAGGCCTTCAGCTGGATCTTTGGGATGCTCAGTGTGCAGAGGGACCCTCTGCTGCACGCTTCCTCATCTCACTCTGTGGGCGGCCATCGACAATCTCGTAAATTCTTATGCATTTGTACATCTTGTGCTACATCTGCTTCTCTAGTAAACACTGACTGATACAACTGCTAAACCCAAGGTTATGAAGATTTACCTCTATGTTTTCTTCTAAGAGTTTTATGATTTTAGTGCTTATGCTTAGGTTACTGATCCATTTTTGGTTAATTTTTTATATATCAAATAAGATAGAGGTTCAAATTCACTCTCCAACGTATGGCTATCCACATGTCCCAGCACTATGTATTAGAGAGGAAAGCTTTAAAATGTAAACAGCATAGAACACTGTTCTCCCCCAACATGCTTTCCTAAGTGGGAGAGGAAGGTTGTTTGTGTATCTATATCTCTGTAGTGAGCCTCCTGTAAGCTTCCACCACTGACAAACAGCAGCAAAAGTAAATTATTGTGCTTTCCCATCTTGGTGAAACCCAAGTGCATTGTGTAAACCTCACCTCTCATGTGTGGGGCAATGGACAAAATACTGAAAAACAACGATTTAAGGCCTAAGTCAATAGGGGCCAAGCCAGAATCAGGAGAGCAAAGAGGAAATGATGCATTTGGAAAAAAACCTATTAACCAGATACAGGGCCTCAGTGGAGCGGAGAGAGGTCTCCAGCCTTTCGGGAAAACAGGAAGGTGGTAATGCAACCAGGAAGCTGAGAGAAAGGGACGTCTGAGGAAGCCGAGTTCAATTTTGGACGTAATAGGTGCAGGCTGACAGTCACAACAGTCCATATGAACAGGGGGAGAGCAGTTTAGGTCCCAGGCCCGACACTATGTGACCCTGGATAAATTCCATAAACTCTGTACCGTAATGTCCGCTTCTTAAAAAATGGGGATAATGACTAAAGGGAATACAGTGATAACGCAGCTAGCCACTCAGAACACAACAGCTACGATCATCACAGTTGTACACGGGACTTCGCACTCCAGGAATGACCCTGGAGGACCGGCAGTTCCTGCCCCATAACCTCGTAATACACTTCCGCTGTGTAAATAAAGGGAAGGGCTGACTAACAGTAACTACTCACTACTGCTCATGTCTTACACAGCTGCAGGGTTTAATGCTCTCTATCTATTTACTACTCCCCATTAATCCTTAAACCCTAGGAAGCAGGGGTAATTCCTTTCCCGTGTTACCTATACCACAACAGAAAGATTACATCCCGAGTCCCTGTCAGTGAGGGGCGGGAATGGAAACTGCGCCCAGGCTTCCCTGACCTCAGAGCCAACCTCTCCCCCGCTGTGCCCTGTGATCCTGAGGCCAGATAAAAGCTCTGTGGCTTTAAGACCTCAGTTTCTCCCTCGACCTCTCCGATGAACTAGTTTTCTGTGCTTTTCCTTTCCCCAAAATTTTCCTTTAGCAGCCAAAACCACTACCACACAGTTCAATATTACATACACATCTTCCATCCACTCCCAAAGACTGCAGAGAAACTGTCTGTCTTCTCCCATAGAATGAGATGGAACATGACTCCTCCAGTGTGAAAGTCTTGTTCTCTCTTCAGAAACCCGTGCCACACTGTCCTAGGCAGTGGAGTTACACAGAAGTATTATAGGCCTTGAGACAGGGCCAGGCCCTCCAAGGAGCCAGTGCGGAAGACAAGATACCTTGCAAATGTACTTGCTTCGGGCCAGACCTCAAGACAAAAGATTACACAAACACACCCACATACCTCCCTAGGGATGGACCTCAGGGACTGGTATTCTGAATAGGTAGCGAGCACCTTGAAGAGTCCCTGACCCAACTCCCTACAGGAAAAGCCCCCGTTCTGTATTCCTGCCCGCTTGCTACGTGACTTGCTTCCCCATTAGATCCTGATGAAATCAATTTTACCTGAACAATTCTTACTGGCTGACCACAGTTTTGTCCCACTTCATGCCCACCTTGTGATTTCCCATTCTTTCCCCCAACTTGGACGCGCCTCACCTCGGGGATTGCCCTACAAAAATCCTTGGAAAAGACAAGTTTCCTGGGCAACTCACTTGGGTCCCCTTCTGTCTGTCTCTCTCAGACAGAAGCTTTCTCCCTCTCAATAAATATACTCTGCTCTTAACCTCTGTTGTTCCTATAATTCATTCTTGGATTTTAGAGAACATGAACTCATCCTTATCTCTCAGGTTGGAAGTTTCTTTCCCTTACATCAATACCCCACCGGAAGCCATGCACAGGAGCAGCTCTCCGAAAGAGCTCTCCCTTTTGCTCCCAGGTAAGTACAGGAACATCCGCGCATCTTCTCATACTATCCACTTCCCCATCCTCTTCCTGCAGGGTTACTGGGGGAAGACTAGAGAAACAGTAACCCTTTAGCCAGGAGCTCAGCAGTGACTCGTGCTTCCCACTAGTGTGAGGTGGGGTGGGGGCCAGGAAAGAAAGGATAACGGAGGGGTTTTGCTCTCAGTGGTCTTCCACCTTCTGTAAGGAAAGACAGGTGATAAACCTGAAGAGCAGGTCAAGACAAAGCGTGAGTTAATACGGGCTGATGTTCTGCCAGTCAGTAGGATGACCTTCGCTCGGGGTTTATCTAGATGTCCCTATGAGCCTCCTGCGCTCACAGGTGGGGCTTTGGAAGGTGGGGTCTGGCCAGGAGAGGCGGGTCACTGGGGTCACAGCCTGGAGGGGGTCACCTCCCTCCCCAGGTCCCCCCTTCATGCTGTTTCCAGCTGCTGTCCTGCCTTGCAGCCAGCCAGGTGCGCACTGCCATGTGAGCCAAGGTTACCCTCTCCTCTCAAGTGTGGTCGGCCGTCAGGTCCCGGCAGTGGAAAGTGACTGAGACTATCACGGTTCTCTAAACCTCCTTCGTCCAAGAACACTACTCGGGATTATTTCCAGTTCTGAACACCATCTACTCCCACTTCCTTAGTATTTTTTCTTTAAACTGACTTGTAAAAATTACTTAAGACGTTTTAGATCACTAATGCACAAATATTCTCTTCACATTTTGTAAACTATACAAATAAAATGAAAACAAACCTAAGTGCTAAGTAAGCTTCAGCAGATCCTACCGCTGGTCAGTCTTATACCTAAGGCCTGCTTTTTCTGCTAGAGAAGAAAGACTGCGGGAGGAGAAGGGAACTATGAAGATTTAAGATCTGCTAAGCAGAGCTACCAAATACCCACAGTGAATGTAAACATCATACATCACAGACGTAAGCTAAGAATGGTCACAACAAGAACGAAAGTGGAAAAGGGGTTTAGGGACAGAGGAAGACTCACTTTTTTTTGGTGCAGGCCTTGCACGTACTCTGCCACTGCGCTACACCCCGCCCCCTATGTGGGCTTCTGTGATTCGCTCCTTTGTTTCTCCTTTTGCTTTTACCACCTATGAGCACATCCTTAAACAAAGTAACAGTTTTGAAAAAGAGTGACAAGCAAAAATGACACTGTGCCCTCCTCTCCGGGGGCCGCCACGGCACACGAACACGAATTCAGTCTCTCAGTTCTGCAGGCCCGAAGTCCAAAACCAAGGTTCCGGCTGGGCCAGGGTCCCTCAAGGGCTCTCAGGAAGAAACCCGCCCTGCTTCTTGCAGCTTCCAACAGCTGCCGGCCACCCTCAGTGCTCCCTGGCGCAGGCAGTGAGCTGGTCTGCGCCCGGTGTTCACACGCCCGTCCTCCCCGTGTGCGCGCCTGCGTCTCCGGGGCTCTCCTCTCCAAACACTGGCCTGGGGCCCAGTCTCTAACACAGTCCGACCTCATCTTCACTACATCGGCGAAGACTCTCCCAACTTCAGCGGTGAGAACGCTGTATTTTTGCAGGAAGGGACAACAGAATTCTACCCACAATTCTGTGTCAGAGAAAAATACTGCCTTTGCTGGACAAAGCCTCCCAGAACAGAATGAACAAACTAAACTGTCATGGTTCCGGAGAACCCCTTTGGGGAAAGGCAACACACAGGCTCATGAAGGAGTCCTGGGAAAACAAGGGAGGTCAGCACGGAGCGGGCAGATACTGCGCACCCATCAGGACCGTGGATGCACAGCGGCTGCTGCATTTCTGCTTCTAAATTCACTCTAGCCCACCGCTAGCTTTCAGGGTTGGGAAAAGAAAACGCTTGGCGGAGGGGGGTAAAACTGGCATCTACCCGATCAGTAGGGCGGGTAAGGAGCATCATCAGCACACAAGCCAGACAGCCAAGCGGGGCTGGGGATTTAGCTCAGCGGCACAGCACCTGCCCGGCAAGCCCAAGGTAGTGAGTTCGATTCCTGGTACTGGAAGAAAAACAAAGCAAACAAACAAAGAGAGACAGCCAAGTGCAGAAAGTAGTCTGCGTGAGGTCCTCCCAGGTGGTCCTGGATTAACTGATGGCACACAGACGAACAGCAGGTGAGCTGGTGACTGGTGTGAGGCTGCGGGGATCTAAGCCACCCGTGCTCCAAGGCCGGTGCAGAGCCACTCCCCAGCACCTTGCTTCACAGGCCTTCCTCCCAATGCTGCGCTCACGCTTGTGACCTGCGCCCTCCGTTCCTTCCTGGCTGCTTTCTTCCCCTCCCCAGCAGTCCACCTCTCCAGGAAGGCTGTGTGGAAGACACACGTCCACCCCAGTATTTGGCATGGAGATGGTCCGGTTTCCTTCCTAACTTTGAAGGCATCCACGCATGATTTCCTTGCTTCTAACACTCATTAAGAAGCCCTCAGCCACGGTGCTTCCTGATCCTCCTTTTATCTCAGAGGAACTTTCTAGTCTCTTCTCTTGGTCGCCCCTGCTCTGACATCTCAAAGGGTCGGGCCTTTGAAGTACTGAGCGAGAACTTTGAAATCTCAACACTTTTGTCCTTCAGTTGCAGAGAAGTTTCCTGGAGTAATTTATTGTTGATTTCCCTCCCTACATTCTTCTGTTCTCTCTGTCTCTTTGGAACCCCTATTATTCGGATAATAGACTTTCCAGATCCATCCTTTGATTTTCTTCTCTACTTTCTCCATATTTTTTCCTTTTCGTTTTTCTTTCTGAAATGTACCACTCCATCTTCTAATGCTGCTATTGTTTTTTACTTTCCTATCACACTTTATAATTCCTAAAACAGCTCTTTTCATTTTCTATTTTTTTAAAAGTGGGAAGCCTAAATGCAGTAAAATAATAGCTGTTTTTTTGTACTGTGGCATAATGTCTTGTCCTTTGAGTGTAGTATTGATGGCTTTTCTTCTCTCTCTCTCTTTCTCTCTCTCTCTCTGCTTTCCCATATATAGCTTGTTTCAGCTGCTTTTTCAATTTGTACTTTGGCCCTGGACATACGTTTGCTCAGAGATACAGTCACCCTTGGTTGTCTGTTCATGATTAAGTGCCACAACTGTGCTTTTGCTTTAAAAGGGAGCCCTTCGGCTTTAAAGGTACATAGTGAGAGACTTACAAATAAGAGAAAAGGATGTCGGGGTTGGGGGGCTCCTTCCAAATAATCTAAAGGTGAGGAATGAGTGGTGAGTGTGGAGACAGAAGCAAGACAGCTATCCAGGAGCTGGTGATCACTGCAACAGGAGCACGAATATAAGGGGGCTTATGAGGCCGTTCTCACTTGGTGCCTTGCAAAATAAGAAGTTAAAAGAGAAAGAAGGGAAGGAAGCATAAAAAGCTGACTCACACCTCTAGGCACGTAAGCGGAGCTTACTGAGTTTGGGCTGCACTGTAGGGAGAGCGGGTACGTGGAGGAACAAGTATCTGAAGTCACTCCTTTTCAGTGGGGTCAGCTCCCAGGAAGCAGTACACTTCTGCTGTGAGAGTAAAGGCCTGGCGGCTGGCACGCTGGGCCTCGGGTTGGGGAAGGCCAGGGTGGCCCCGGCCTGCGGCCCCCAGTATGTAAACCCCTGCTACACTTGTCAGGCATCTGTGGTACAAACTCACTGGCTACCGCTCTCCCTTTCCCTTTCTCAAAGGTCCTACACCAGTCACCGTCTCCACCTGTCTTCCTGCTTCCAGAACCTAGCTGCTGCAGTCCTTCTCCGGGGCACGTGTGGGTCTGCTGCCGCTTTAGCTGGACTTTGGCAGGGCGCGATGGCAGATGCACTGTTTGTGCGTTCGGGCTGCCGCCCCAGCGTCTGTTTTCTTGGGGCAGGAGAAGGAAAGCGGTGCAGTCCGTGCTCCAAGGAACTGCGAAGGCTCCTGGACCTCCTCAGTGTGCACAACCTGCTCTGCGAAAGGGTAAGAGAAGAAGCCACAGGTACTCTTGCCAGTTCCTGCCACAGCCCAGGGTTTAAATACCAGATCTATGTCACAGAGGCCTCTCCTCCCTTAACGAGAGCAAGGTAATGAGCTGTCGTCAGATAGAAAGAAAACAACAAGTTTGGACCCTGGATGTCTGCGCTCCGGCTCCACCTCTGTGTGATCCGCACCAGGTCCCCGCCAGGTACCTCTGACATTCTCAGTCTCCCCTTGGGGTAGCTGAGCTCCACCACCCGTCTGTGCTGTAAGCCCAAGGGCACAGAGGAGTCAGGCAAGGTGACTACCCAAGTAAAACCCAATCTCCTCGCACCGCAGTGCTCTGGATGCCTGAGCCAGCACTTGCCACATTCACGTCCTGTAGCGCACTGTCCCCAGTAGAGGGAAGAAGATGATCCAGGACCCCATCCCCAGCCAGCAGCCCAGAACGCCAGGAGACCAGCAGCGAACACAGAGCCGGGCCCGGCTCGGCTGACTCAGCTGATTCCGGGACCACTACCAGGCAGCAGAGCGTGAGCGCATCCAGCCTCTCCCGGCCCTGGCCCTCTGCCCAGTCCACCCCTCCAGGCAAGGCCGAGAGAGGCCAGACTTGCTTACCAAGGCACATGATTCACCACCTAGACTCTCCGACTCTGGTCTCGGCAGAGGGGTGGTGCTGCTTGGAGACGGCAGGGAGATGCCAGCAACAGCTACGGCCCCCGCCAGGTTCTGCCCCGTCAGCAGAGCTGCACCAAGTCCTGCTGGCACCATTAGCGAAGCTGTGCTCCCAATCAGCATTCAGGCCAAGGCAGCCAGAAGTCACTGCCGGAAGAACTATAGAAAGATGGAGAAAACTGGACCTCGGAGTTAGGATCCACCCCTCTTGGTACAGGAGAGGAAACCCAGGCAGATGGGTGTGTAAGGCCGGCTCCCCAGCAGCACAGACAGACAGCATCTGATCTGTTCCTGCGTCCCAGAGCTACGGTAAAGCTGGGCCACCCATCACCTGAAGAGGTAACTGGTGCTCAATACACATAGGTTTTGAATGAATAAATGTAACCATCACAAAATGTTTTGGTATCAGTTCAAGCACTGGTCCCCGAATATCTGCTGAAGGGCGATACAGGAGGGTCACCTAAGAAGCCACGCTATGATGTCCAATCGTCTAAAATACGTCCTTCCATGAAGTTTTGATACAAAATCAAAGTAAATATATACCACAAATATAGTATCAATAATCAGATAAAGTACACCCCCCTAAAGAAATAATGCCACTATGATGCTAGTTGTTCTTTACTATGTGTAGACAGCAGTATTTATGCGGGACTTAATATCAGGCCTCGGCCTGAGTGATTTGCACCCATAATCTTCTTTCATCCTCTCAGCACCTCAGGGGGGCGGGGACTGTCACTGTGCCCTCGTGCAGACATGGAGACTGCAATTCAGACGAGCTGGCCCAGAGGTGGTCAGAGGCAGAGGCCGGGCCCGATGCAGTCCGTCAGGGCCCAGGACAGCACGCCTTACTACTACACACACGCTTGAAAAACAGAAGGATAAATATCTGTATTTTCCACAGAAGCAGGCAGCAGCCACCACGGTCTCAGCGCTGCTACTGGAAGAAGGTAGCAGATTAGGGAACTGCCTATCTGCTGCCTTCTCACATCCCAGTAAGTGGCCCCAGGTCTCCAACTCCAGAGAAGTGAATGGAGAGAAATCTCCAACAGGGGTTAAAGCAGGAGGTCGGAGTCAGCAGCACTTATGAGAAAGAAGCAAAGTGAAAACACAGGAAATGGACTGCTACATTAGCAGTGCTGGCTGGGAGAACAAACAGGGGATTCCCGGTAGGAAAAGAGCCTCACACCTGTGACCCGGACCGCCCGTCACAGCGGTGACGCTCCCCTCCTCCCGCTAACAGCACCCCCAGCTCAAGGTAGGCACTCGGCTGCTCATTACACGGACAACGCTTCCCAGCCTCCTTGTTTCAGGGTACAGCCAGGGAACTCAGGAACAGCATGTGACCGCGTTCTGTAACCTATCTTAAAAGATACCATCGCAGCCCTGGGCCTGAGCTGCATCCCCTTCTACACTGCACTGCCTGGAGACTAAATGTGAGAGCTGGAGCATCTCGGACCACGAGGATAGGGCCACGTCTGAGAACTGGCAGAGCCATGAACAGGAGGGAGTGTAAGACAAACCGGCCAGAGATGTCACGCCAGCCACAGGCTGACCCCCACCAGACCTACATGCAAGAGAAACGGATGTCTTTCTTATTTCAGCCACTGTTACTGCAGGTGCCTACTTCTCATGGCTAACCTAACCTAATTAATATAAAATTCTATGTCAATACTACAAAACCTCTTTAAGGCAAAAGACAAATAGCTGAATCAAAATTGCAAAGCTAAACCAAAGGCAACACTCCAGTCCATAAGATCTTGATACAATACAGTGAAAGATTTGGGCAGCCTTTCTGAGCTGTAATAAAATAAGCCAACATGAAACATATGTTTCAGCTGCATATTTTTAAAATATGATGTCACATTCTATAATAAGTGTTGATGTAAACCTTAAAAAAAGTGCATATGTACAAAAGCTAATATGTGTCAGGCATTGGGTTGTTTTTTTTTTTTTTAAGAGAATAGTAAAAAAAGAACAAGAGCAAAATACCCACATCACAGACAAAAACAAAACAAAGCAAAAACATTAAAAATGATACAGGGTTTCAAAACAAAATGATAGGAATTAACAGTCATTACATTACATATTGTTATCTTCAACAAAGTTGCTCAGATTACCAGATGTAAGAATGCAAGATGGATCAAACCACTCAAGAGAATAAAAAGTAGTAATTCAAAAAACATTAGAGACGATACAGAGTTTCGCTATGCAAGATGGCAGGAATTCACCAACGAAACACTAGGTTTTTAAGTGGAAATTAGACCAGTACCTCCCTTCAGGAAGATAACTACTGAGGGCGAAGACAGAGAGTAAGAACGGGCAGAGCGGGTGATCGCTGTCATTTACAATACACCTTGCAATGTGCTTTGGTTTTTAAACTGGATTATGAATATCCTACTTCAAAAAGTTGTACCAGAGAGATACAGCAGGTAGTTTAATAATATATGTGACCAATATCAGTAGCATACAACAATATACATAGTTTGATCACATATTTGTAAGATACTCTGTCTGGCATATAGAAAAACGCCTGTAGGATATATACCAAAATGCAAGCCGCGATGATCTCTGGGTAACAGGATTACAGGTGACAAGTTTTTCTTCACATTCATCTACAATATCAAAAACGTACATTTTAAATACGAATTTTCATTAGTGTAAGTAAGTCACTGGATAATAACGGCATCAGCATCTGCGACTGCCTGCACGCCTTCTAAATCCCAGGCACGGTCTAGGAACCTCACCACCATGCCCCTTCACGCACTCTGAATCCCACGCAGGGAAACCACCCAGCAGGGCAGCAAGCCCACTTTACAGATGAGAAAGCCAGGGCTCAGAGCTCATGAAACCCATCCACTTCTGGGCAAAGGGACAGGCACGGTCAGATACCAGCTGGCCTCTAAGCCATGCTCCCCGCACTACCCCTCGCTTCCCCTCTGTGGTCCCTCGGCCTCTCTGAGACTGGCCGCTCAAAGGCCACGGTGTGTGACCCACCTCTTCCTTTGATTTAACTTGGACGTCTCAAACTGCCAGTCATTTGGGCAGGAACCTCCCTCCCCTTGTCCTCAGTCCTGAACACAGAAGGGCTTCTACAGCGCACTGTCCAGTAGGTGCGTAATTCTCTGGCACATGCAAGGAAGGAAGCTTGTGTTTCGAACAGAAGAGAAGTGGCACAGAAGCCACCAAAGCCACTTACCAAACCGGAGTCAGGCTAAAACCCTACTACTGGAGTGACGGTCGCATTCTTCTGGGGAGGGGAGGAGGCTTTTACGTTTAAATTGGAGTGCTCTGGAAGTGAAGACTAAACATTTAGGAAGCTCACTGGCATTGGGGATCTAACTAGGAAAGCTCTCGGAACGTGCAGCAGGAAAAGTCTGCCGGCAGGCGGCATCTCCCCAGGCATAATTTAAAAACAAATGTGTGCTACAGACCCCATGGCTGAGACAGCACATTAGCTTAAGGGGTGGGACAAGGGCACGGATGGGCAAGACAAACGACCCCCCTCGAGGCCGTCTGAGGCCACCTTAGAAAGCTTGAGTTTCGACTGAGTCACACTTGAGAAGAGCACTCTCAGCAAAGGGAAGAATGCGATTTGAGGACAAGGAAGGTGTTGCCTGTCCCCACCAACAGCACCACCACCGGCATCCTTAACCGACACGCTTCATGTGGTGCACGCAGGTACCCCGGCAGCACAGTCAGTGGGAGCGCACAAGAATGAACAAAGCAGAGGAATCCCTGGGTCCTGACGCTCTCTTCTCCATTAGGGTTTCACCCTCAAGACAGACAGGGGCAGTATTTGGTCCTAACAGCAGCACATGGGCCCAACACAGCTAACGGGGCAGGAAAGAACAACACCGCCTCAATCCAGGACCTTCACTTCGACTTCCAGAGTCCTCTCCCATCCAGCCGGCATGTGTTAGGCTTAGGAGCTACGAGAACACCTGGACTGGCCCATCTCTCACTTCCTACCCATCCCCAGGCTCCCCTATTTAAACAGTCTGATGCTAACAGAAGTGGTCAACACCTCCTGGGCTACCAGGCCCAGCCTCTGACTGACAGTCACACGCCCCAGCAAGTCAACCCTTGAGACACTGGGCTGGGTCCTCAGAAAGACACGTTCAGGACCTCAAGCCCCTGTCCTGGCCAACCGCAGTTCACCCAGTTCTCTAGGAAGGAGGCACTATGGCCATGGGCAGAAAGGACCCTGAGGTCAGCTCAAGTTTCTATAATACAACATCCAGATTAGAATTACAACCAAGAGCAAATCCTGGTCCTTACTCCAAGAGATCAAGACTCCGCCCAGATGATATGCTTGCCTGAGCATCAGTTACTGACTTCGGTAGGTAAAAGGCAAAACCTGCTTTGGTTACTGGAAAAAATCAGAGTCATCTACATAGGTAAAAGGGAAAGCAAGAGAGAGCAGTTTACAGATGATCCTACACAGGAAAACATGATGGTTTGCACATCTCCTTCCCCACTACACTGGCCATAAGTCTACACACCAATCACCATCACCACCATTTCTTGTACTTATTGAGCACTTACTACACGCCAAACACCATGGCAAACACCTTCTATGCATTACCTCATTTAAAAACCTCTTGTGATAGGTAGAGTTTTAACATCCATTTACAGATGAAGAAGCTAGGGCTCAGTTATTCCCCTAAACTTTACAGCCAGGAACTGTGAAAGCAGGGACCACCAGCTTCAGCGCCTATGCTCCTTACAAGGACCGCGTTGTAGCCTATCTGCCCATCTCATCTGAATAGCTACTGTGGAAGATACTGGGAACAAGACAGACGGAAAAAGGAGCACCCTGAAGCGAGTCAGAACACACACTGCCTTTGTGAACTACAAAGAACAGGTTCGATCCAAGGAGGAGAACTGGAAGACCACGCTCAGCAAAGGGAAGAATGCGATTTGAGGCCAAAGTGGGGTGGGGTTGGGTGCCATGTACAGTATCTAGGAAATAATCCCTCGCAGCTAGAAGAGGGAAAATAGAGCTGCAGTGCAGACTGGAATGCTGTGGTCCACTCCAAGGAGCTTGGACTCTGCCCTGGAGTCAGGCCACTTCGAAGCAGGAAAGTGGTGCGATCAGATCCGTGTTTCAGCAAAACGACTGCGGCTGCAAGGAGACACGCTGGACTGGAAACCAACAGGCCGGCAGCAAGGACGCGGCAAGAGACCTAACGCAGTCTGTGCAGAGATGGGGACGGACAAGGAAGGTACGGGGACGAGGATGGCAGGACAGACAGACAGTAATTCTACACACAGGAGAAAGCACAGCTCCTGGGTCCTAGGAAATCCCCCTGGCATCACATTACCTATTTGCTGTGGCTGGGTACCCACACGTCAATGTTACAGAAAAACATTAGCATTTAGTGAACAGAGGGACGTTCAGTGGTCCCACTTCCCTACCTCCACCCTCCCCACGTCCACAATCACCGAGGAACATGGCTTCCTCGTTTTTGGTTGCAGTCACCGCCTACCCACTACGGACTGGCGCTATCCGCACCAGATGCAGCTGCACAGGTCCAGCGCGCTAAGACCAGACTGTTCTCCAAAGCGGCTCAGGCCTGCATTCGGCGGGGGGCGGGGGGGATAACTGGCCAGCCCCAGGTCACTACTGCACCGTGCTGTGTGTCAGCGAGGGCAGGCAGCAAGGAGCTCGGGGAACGGCACAGGCTGAGGACGACATGAGCGGGGACTAACTGACAGAGGAGTTTTCTGGGGCTGGCTTACACCTCCCCAGAAGCGCCCGGACAGGCACCCGGGCGGCTGACGCAGCGTTCGGACGGGCTCGGTACCCAGCAGGCCTGGGATACTGAAGCCTCCACTCGGACCAAGGATGCCCAGGGTTTCAGGCCACTCCCAAGTCTGGCGGGCCATGGACACGTGCGTGAGGAGCAAGCGGGAAGCCACATGCTAAATGTGGCCCAGAGAGGGGAAACCACAGCACGACCTTCCTCACAACACCTGCGCTGGCCACATGCCTCGACAGCGTGATGTGTGCCTTACTGGGCGGCGGGCTGGAAGAGGACGCGACAGGGAGCTAGGGTATTTACAGGCCTCAATTCACCAGCCTTGAAAAGCGACTCCCCTGCCCAGCGCCAGCCCCCCATGGGAACTCTTCCCTGGGTATGTGCTACCTTCCCACTGCTCCCACGCTGTTCACTAAAAGCTCCTTGTGATTGTAACAGAAAAACAGCTCCCACCTACCCAGCTAAGCCCAAAGCACACATCTGCAGGACACCTTCTCCTTCTAACATCCTAAGTGTGGCAACTTCAAAAGGCGCTAACTTGGACGCCGACCTACCGTCACTGCCGTGTACAAATGAAGCCACAACTGCGACTCAAGCCCTTAGCCTGGCCAGACCCCGCTGTCATCAGCAGGAACAGGGAGCCAGCGGCAGAGCTTCTGAGCAGCCGTGGTCCTTACTAAAGACCAGCTCCTCAAACACCCTCCTGCCCTGAATTCTTCCACCTTCCTGGCGCCAACGACCGAGAAGAGCCGCCAGACCTGTAACAAGTCCTCAGACACCCAGCTGCACACCAGTCGGGAATAGTCAAAATGCGAGGAAGCACAGCAGACTTTTGATGGTTTCGTCAACAGACATCAGTTCTTTCCTGGCATATGGTCATGGGGCGTGGCTGCGGAAGGGACTCCCAGGATTCTGCACCCCAAGCTCTGCCCCCAGTTCCTGCAGTGAGCAGGGGAGAACGTATTTCCAGATTCACACACACCTCCCGTCTTACTGACCCCGGCACTTCTTCCATGAGAGCATCATCTAAGTCGGTTTAGTTGAATCTGGTTAGGTTTGACACTCAGCGTAGCAGGAGAAGTGACAGAGCCTGGATTCCAGCTACGTCAGAAAAAATGATGCAGCTTCTACCTCACTGGCGGGACACCTGCCCTTGAAGCCCTGAGCTGCTACACAAGTCCAAGGCCCCCAGAGGGTTCCATGCGGGCGCCCCGCTGTCCTGGCCTTCAAGGCCTCCCAGACCAGGCACCAGACAAATGGGGAGACACACTTCAGATGACTCCTGCTCCTATCTGTGACCTCACTTCCTATCTTCGCAGCCAAGGGCCCAGACATTGAGAAACAGGGACAAGCGATCCCTGTGGAGCCCTCCCCGAATCCCTGACCCACGATCTCTATGAGCATAAAAGAGATTCTTGTTTGAGGTGGCTTATTCAGAAGTAACAGTAATGAGGAGCTGGGGATTTAGCTCAGTAGCAAAATGCCTGCCTGGCAAGTGCAAGGTCGTGAGTTCAATTCCTGGTACTGGAAGAAAAATAAAAAAACCCAAACAAACAGAAGTAATAGTAATGAAAACAGCAGGTGACAAAGATGTGAGTCTACTCAAATCTGCTGCTACCAGACAAGTAGCTGTTTTAGAAAATACAATTTCTAATACAGGAAAAATTGCCTTTTACTGAGCACTTACTTTGTGCCAGCATTATGCCCTAATGCTTCCGTGTACAACTTCATTTAATCCTCATTACAGTGCTATGAGTTAATGGGAGGACTGTCTTCATCGCACCGGAGAGGAAATGGGGTCAGAGACTAAGGATGCTGCCCAAAGGCAGCCCTGCCTGATGGAGAGAGTCTTCACAGCACTATATACCGTGCTACTGTCTCTGGCCATGTAGAGGGAAGGAGCTGCTTCTACATGGAAGACTCGCCTGCTGGGTGCATGGTTTTCCTGTTCAATATTCTATGTCTCGTTACTTCCCATGAACCCAGGGTATAACACCACCAGACACTTGGTCCTGTCTGAACTGAGGCAGCCTCCTTCCCTGGAAGGTCAGCCCTGCGGCCTACCTGTCTATGACCAAACCCTCCTGAATGCCACACATTCTTTAAGGCCGAACTCCTCCTTTGAGGACTTCCAGTGACGTCTGCCTTCTCCAGGCCCCCAACTTGTGTATCCCTGGCCTGCTCTACCACACTGTATCATAAGCTTCCAGCTGTTTGGGGTGTGTTTACATAGGATGGCTCCCAGGGACACAAAGAATGTAAGTGGCATCTTAACTACTTATATGATAAATGTATCACATTTCCTATAGCATCTATACAAGAGCAGGCACATCCAATTCTTATGAGGACCTGCTGGGTAATTAAACTGGCTGAGAACCATAACCCACACAAGTGCACACATTCCAGGCTCTGTGACCTGCAATCCACTCAGGGCATCGAGCAGAAGGCACCTGAGGGCAGAGGAGGAAGCAGCACCACCCAGCACAGATGCCCCTTCCTCCTGTCACCTCGCCGTCAAGGAAGCCTGCACCACGGAGGGCTCAAAACACTGGGAGTTGCCATTCTGAACCTCCAAACCTTCCCTGCCCCGAACAGCATGCAACAGAGTACAGTTTCTAATGAATCACTCTCAAGCTCTCTCCCTAAGAGCAGGGAGGGGCCAACCTCTCGCACCTCCTCGGGCTAAGACTAGCTCTGCCCTGACTCACTCTTTCAGACTGTGCTATAGGTGTCTTTCCTAGTTCCTTCCTCGCACCTCTTGGCCTACCAGCAAGGAAGATGCGGGCTGCGCCTGAACCTTCCCAGCCCACCCCGAACACGCCCTCCTCCCGCGAGCCAGAGCTGCCTATCTCACCACGGCTGGGCAAATTTAAAGCCAAATTCTCAAGGAGGTGTGCTTGGTTCCCAAGGGGAGCCTGTCTGTTCCTTCCTCTGCTACCTGGGCAGGCGGACCTAACAAACACACCCTGAATATCCAGAAAGTTCAACTTCCTTCTTCTCTGCACTTGGGTGCGGAAAGGTCCCAGAGTACCTCCTATGTCCTAAGCAGGGACATTTCTACTCTGTTTGGGAGGGCATCTTTGGCGATTTTCCTACTCCCGGTCTCTCCTTTAACATACTAAACAGCAGATAAGGCACCAAGGGCTGCCTTATGAGGAACCTCAAACTGGCCAAACTCGATGGCTCATACAAGCTGGAGTCACGCTTTCCCGGGAGGCCAGGCCTCACACGCGAAGGGTCCCAGGGCAGAGCTGTGTCCAGCCGGGAGGAAGGGGAAGGCAGAATCCTACAGTGAGTTAAAACGAGTCCAACTCTTACTTTTCTTCATCGTCCAGAGAGTTCACGGCACCACGTCTTCAAGTCCCTTTTAATCTCAGTCACTGCCTGTACGTAAAGAAGCTCCTAAATTTCACGCTCAAAATTCCTTTTAAAAGAGTGTTTCTGCCAGACCAAGTCATTCAGAAGTCGTTTTGAACCACGGAAGTTCACCAGCTCCAGCGGCGACACAAGCGAGACTCCCGCTGTGCGGAAGGCGCTGGGCGCTGCTCTTGCCGAGGGCTGGGCGCCGCTCCAGCAGCGAGCCACGCACACGGGAGCACTGAGGAACGAACGGGAAGGCCAGCGTGCTCCGGCTCTTCGTGATGTTAATCTAAGCATGTGCACGCACCCCACAAGGGACGCCTCGCTCCTCCCCGGGGGGGCAGGACTGCCACACGGGGCAGACGCGGTCCACCTAGCAACTTACACAGGCAGCACCCGAACGGCCCCCTCACCTCCGAGGTGAGGTGGTGCTGAACGCTGTGGCTCTGGGGAACCACACGGGCCTCTGCTGTTGACAGATGTGTCCACACCCGTTTTCAAATTCACATTTCTGTTCTGGTTAAAAAACATTAAGTTCTGGGGCCAGGGATACAGCTCAGCGGCATAAGCGCCTGCCTAGCAAGAGCAAGGTCCTGAGTTTGATTCCTGGTACCAAAAAAACATGAAGTTCTATACACAATCACCTATGAATTTATCTGAAATCTATATATACTTCCTTCGTTTAAACAAAATCAAAACCACAATATAAACACGTGAAACACAAGAGCTCAATAAAGTGGAAACTTCATTACAGCCCAACCTTAGGACAGTGCATGTAAGCCCAGCTGCGCTTCAGGACAAACAATAACAAGCAGTAGAGCGAAGGTTCAGACAGCGCTTTTGGAGAAAGCCTAGGGAAAGAAGTGAGAAACTAGCACCCAGGTCTGGCGCATTTTAGGATCTTCAGGTCTAGAGGTACCAGAGGCCTCCTAAGGATCCCCATCTGAAATTCCAGATGTGGGAATGAGCAAGACCAGGATTACAGTCCAGGTCGAGGTCCCAGACTGCTGTGAGTCAGGGTCTGTCCTGAGCACACTGCTAGGGGAAGGCCCCTGCTGTGGCCTGTTCTCCGAGACCAGTGTAGACAGACCACCGTGTGAGCACTCTAGAGCCTGGAGTCACATCCCAGCCCCTTCATTCTTCTGCTATGTATTCATGGGTAAAATCTCCAAGCCTCAGTTTTCTCCGCTGTAAAATGGGAATACCACCATCTATGCCTGTAGAACCTTAGGTAGGTCTGTTTCAAATAAAATTCTAAAGCATCAAATACAAAATATTATATCCTTCTGCACAGCACATTAAAGAAAATGAAGTTCACGTCAATAACCAAGATACACAGATTCCACTCTCCAACATTAACCTTGGAATGTACTCCTCAATGGTCCCGATCCCTCAGATGGGGTACAGAGCCTCACTGCATTATTAGTAACATGTGGGCAGGGTAAGGGACAGGAGTGCTAAAGGAAATATCATGAGACTCAGGAGTCCCGCATCAGCATCACCTCTGGCAACCCTCTCACCTTCTCCTGGGCACAGCTGTAAGGCACTGGAAGCTTTACCTGGGGTCAATAAGCTCAAAACAAAGTTAAGATGAACGACTGGAAACTAAAGAATGTCGCTGCTCTCCCCAGCGATGATCCTTTCTCCTTCCTTCAGACTCCTAAAGGTTCACAGAACGCAGAAACCAAAATCCCTAAGTGTCCAGACAGCAGGTACCCTGGGACTTCACGTGTGGGAGAAGACGAAGTACGCAGGACAAGAACAGGACAACCAGCTGTGATGGTGAATCGCTGTGACTGCACGGTGCGGTCTGGGATGACATTTCTCCTCTGTCAGTGACACTTCTTCCTGTTACACTGCTCTGTCTGCACACTGCTTGCAAACACTCGCAAGATCTGCAGACAAAGGTCTGAGACGTAACATCAGTCACTGCCAGGGCCCTGCTTCCCCTGTCCGGCTCCGAGGGAGGAGCGGCAGTCAGAGCCTCCACAGCGGGGCAAGTCCAGAGGCAAACCTTAGTTTCCAACTATGCAAGCCACTCCAACCCTCATCTTCTTCTAGGCTCCATAAAAAAGGTCATGGGATAGACATACAAACAGCAAGGCCTTAGAGAACAGACGAAAGTCACGTGGTGACAGAGCTGAGCCACACGAGGCGGCACACGCCTGTCATCCTCGCGCTGTGGGGGGCTGAGGTAGGATAAGCACAAGTTCGAGCCTAGCCTGGGCAATTTAAGGAATAGAAAGACCCTATCGCAAAATAAAAATGACACGGGGACGTAGCTCAGGCTAAAGGCTCTGGGTTCAATCTTCAACACCACAAAAAAAGAAGAAAAAAAAGGGGGATGAGTCTACCACAGAAGGGAACTAGGGACAAAAAGAGGACAAGCAGGGCTGGGGATTTAGCTCAGCGGCAAAAGCGGCTGCCTGGCAAGCGCAAGGTCGTGAGTTCGGTTCCTGGTACCAGAGAAAAACCAAAAAAAAAAAAAAAGAGGACAAGCTTTCCTAGCCACAGTGCTTGGACTGCTCTGTGCAGAGTTCTGTGTTATACACGACGTGAGGGTGAGCGAGGCGTACGGAACCGGAGACAAAAGTAAAAGAAACAACGCCCGTGCCAGCGAAAACTCTACGGGTAAAAAATTGTAGAAGAAAAAAGAACAAAGTAAAAAAAATAGAAAATCCTACTGAGAATCTTATGTCTTCATAGAGAAAAATATTATCAAAGAAAGCAAAAACGTAACTGCATTTGCTCCTAGGAAGTAAGCTTCTTACACATTTGGGTGAAAAGGAAATTGGCCTTTCTTTCTGTTTCAGTGTTGTACTATTTTAACGTGTGTGTCTTAAATTCTGAGTTTTTTTAACCTATAATGCAACTGGAGAGAATAACTAAAACACGGAAAATGCAAGTACAAGACAAAGTATACCAGAAGTACAGCACCAACTGTGACCTAAATACCATGGGAGCAAATGCAACAGCCAGAATTACAATCATGGCGGTCAACACACTGAGCGCTTACTAAGTGTCAGGCACTGCTACGAGCTTCGTGTGGATTATTGCACTTAATCCTCACTTCTACCCTGTAAAATGATACAGATGGTATCGTAACTATTATTTCAAATCTGCAAAAAACTAAAGCACTGGGAACGTTTAATTTGCTCAAGGTCCCCAGCTCACAGGTAACAGAGGCAGGCGGGGTGCACGCCCAGGTTTACCCAGAGCTCACGTGAGTCATCTCCCACACAAAAGGGGTTCCGAGACCAAACATGGGCTAGAGGAGAAAAGGTCCGGCAACGTCTGGACAACGTCCGTGGGGGGAGGAGGAGGGTAGGGGAAAGGCTCGGTGCTGGGTAAGGCACGGCTGTACCACGGAGACCGGAACAGAATAAACGTGCCACTCATCTCCAAAATAAGACCACAAACAAAGTAGAGCTCTGCAGCCCACCCTCAGGTTCCAGCGTGTTAAAGAAACCGTGCACCAAGGACGCTGCGCTGACATGGGGAAGCCAGGAGGGATGAGGACTGGCCGTCTGTCTGACCTCAGCAGGCGGTGCTGCAGCAGAGAAGGGAGGGAGAGAGATGACTGCCTTCCTCCCGGGGCAAAAGCATTTTAATTATCAGGAAAGCCAGGCGGAGCCGTACACTGGCCAGCTGTCCCATTCAATCAGGCCGGAGGCCCTGACGGTAACACAGGGCCTGAGCGTTGGAGTTAAAGCGGAGTCCAGAGGGAGCAAGTGGCACAGGCACCTCCCACAAAAGGCCCATGCTCAGTTAGAAGGAAATGGCGGGGAGGGGCTCCCATCCCCTTCAGCTGCTTCCGCTGAAATAAATCTTCCCATTGAAGTGGGAGAAACACAGCGATGCCCAGCTGGCTTGAGACAAAATCCTCTGAGCACTTTAAAAAGTGAAATTCAACCGTGCCCCAGGGACACCTAAAATGACAAGGAATGGAAGAAGTATCTCCTGTTCCTTAGAAAGACGGAAAAAAGCACAGCACCGTTTCGCACCAGCTTAAGTAAAAGCAACTCTGCTTTTTTCCTGAACTGTCCACGTTTTCCAGGTAAGACGCCAGGAGCTCCAAGGAGCTGACTACAGGCCCAGTGCCAGGGGCTCAAGAAGGTGCTTACATCCACGGCACTGTCTGTGCCCCCAGCCGGTCTCTGCCCCAGCACCCCTCGCAGTCACAAACCGCTCCAGGGAAACACTTTCCTCTCAGCTCCAAACCGCCAAGCTTCCCCTTCTAAACGCAAAGCTCTGCAGCGGCAGAGGAAAGGAACATGCCACCTGTCGCTTTGGAGGTGTCTGACTTCCACATCACTCTCTCACACTGAGTGCCCTGCACAGGACACTGGATCTCGGGCAATTCTGTTAGGGACTAGGGACAGAGACGAACACAGCTAAGATCATCTCGGTGGGCTTGGGCACTGTTGTGATTTAGAAGAGGGCAAGCTGGGTGTGGTGGCACACACCTGTAATCCCAGCACTCGGGAGGCTAAGGCAGGAGGATCGTTGCGGGTTCGAGACCAGCCTGGGCTACAAAGTGAGCTCAAGGCCAGCCTGAATTGCATAGCTGTTCCAGAAGACCAAAAAAAAAAAAAAAAAAGAGAAGAGGGCAAGAGGCACCCGTGAGTCAAGACTGCAGCAGTGCTCTGAGACTCCAACGCCCCTTGCTTAGCAACAAGGACAGAAGTGGCATTCGACCTACTGTATCCAGATCCCGGGATGAAGGTTGTCCTCCGTCTGCTGTGAGGCCCTGTCATAACTCATGAGACTGCAGCGTCCGCTCTCAGCAAGACCATCTGTCACTGCTCGGGCAGCAGTGAGGGAGGGTGCCCTGCCGGCTCCCGTCCACTGCTTCTCCACTAAGCCGCCCAGCAGAGTCCTCGGGGAGACTGAGCGCCTGCGAGAATGGGGCCACCTGGGCACACTGCGGCCTGACAGGCTGAGGCAGACCAACCCAGTGGTCAGCACCTGCCTCAAACACACCCATGTGCACACTTCATGTCCCGGAAGGACCCCAGACACCGTCTCACTCACACCTCTCACCTCACAGCGGAGGAATCTGAGGGCCAGAGGGGGCACAAGATGCACTCTGGACCACGCAGCCCCTCAGGGTAAAGGCTCCCTTCCTCTCTCTGCCCCAGCGCCTCTCTTACAGACGCCCAAGTAAGGGCTAACTCCTCCGACACTTGGGTTAATGAAAGCTATGATCCTCTTGCATGAAAATGAACCGGTACATGCACAGATTCCAGGACACGCACAGGTCTTATGCTATCAATCCTTTGTTTTTTTGTTTGTTTTTGAGACAGGGTCTTGCTATGTAGTTCAGGTTGCCCTTGTATTCACTATGTGGCCGAGGCTGGCCTCGAACTTGCAGCAAACCTGCCTCAGCCTCCCAAGAGCTGGGGTTACAGGCATGTGCCACTATGCCCAGTTTCAATCCCTACTTTTTTTTTTTTTTTTTTTGTCTTTTTGACACAGGGTTTTGCTATGCAGTTCAGGCTAGCCTTGAACTCACTTTGTAGCCCAGGCTGGTTTCAAACTCGCAGCGATCCTCCTGCTTCGGCCTCCTGAGTGCTGGCATTACAAGCATGTGCCATCACATCCAACCTCAATCCTTACTTTATAAGAGGAGCAAAGTGTGGTTCTGAAAGAGGCTACTGGGTACTGAACCGGACTCCATGTAAAGAGCTGTGCTTCCTTCCCTGAGAAAGAAGATACACTCTTCTGACTCCACCAGACCAGGGACAGCAAGCAAACTCAGCTCCTTCACAGGGATGAGGGAGAGCACTGGGTTAAGGAATGGGAAATTGGGGGCTGGGGATTTAGCTCAGTGGCACAGCACCTGCCTAGCAAGGGTGAGGTCATGAGTTCGATTCCTGGTAGCAGAAAACAAACCAAAACAAAACAAAAGGAATGGGAAATTTTCCAAGAGACGTAAGGAAAGGAAAGGAAGGCAGGCTTTTACCTCCTTAGGAGTCCTGAACTCAAACTCTGACTCTGAGTAAGGACAGGGCCACAGGCTCCCTGCAAAGCGGTCGTTCCCCGCTACTGCCGGGCTTGCTGGGACAGCGGTGTGGGGAAGGGAGGCCCATATCCAACTTTCACGACACAGCAGCGCCCACCAGAGGAGACTCAGGCAGAAGGGAAGGGACTGAAGCGTATCTGGAAATGGGAGTCCACACGCGGTGGTCCTTGCGGCGAGCCGACTTCCCGAAGACCGTTTTCCCCTGACGAGCTCCCAGTACAGAACGCGCCCCCCCCCAGGCCCTTCCTGCAGCACACCCCGCTCCCACACAAGCTCTGTAGGTGCCTAGATGCCGCCTAGGTGCAGCTACTGCTGCCAGGCCCACTTCGTCAGCTGCAGAGAAGCCCCCGAAGGGAGCAAGCAGGAAGGGAAGGCAGGAAGGGCTCAGGAGCAGCCCTTGGGGAAAAGCAGGTGAAGCTCCCAGAGGGGTCAGCTCCCCCCTGACCTCCCCTAGCTCCTCAGACCCACCGCAGAGAAAGATGGCGGCCAAAGGATCCAAAGGAAACACCAAGGTCACCCCTTGCCTGCCCAGAGGCCTCGCTCCCACGGGGCCCCTGGGCCTGCTGGTCTCTGCCTAGGCCCTGCAGTCCCCTCCCTGCCTTTCCCTCGCCACTTGTCTTGCGACTATTGTTCCTTCCTTTAGATCTCATCTGACACGGAACTTCCTCAGGAAACCCTTCTGTAACGTCCCTTCACCAGTCCCCTCCTGGCACCGACACTGCCCCTTCACGCCGCTGGCCACAGTCTTCGCTGCTGTTTTGTTTTTCTTTCTTGACAGTACTACGGATTGAACTTAGGGCCTTCGCACTAAGCTACATCCCAACCCCAACCCCAACCCCATTTTTAGAATTTTGAGATAAAATCTTGCTAAGTCACTAAGTTACCTGGACTGGGCTTGAACTTGCAATCCTCCTGCTTCAGCCTCCCAGAATGCTGTGATTATAGGCCTGTGCCACCACGCCGACAGTCACGATTTTACCTTTTTTGAGACTTTATTTTGATCAAGATCCTTCTCCGTCATCCCACAGAAAGCTCTTTGAGGGCAGGGCCTGAGTGTGACTATTTTTGTTGACTATTTTTGCTTACTGTTAGATTCTTTTTTTTTTTTTTTTTTTGTACTGGGAGTCGAACTCAGGACCTTGCGCTTGCCAGGCAGGCGCTTGTGCCACTGAACTATATCCCCAGCCCTTACTATTATATTCCTAACACCATGCACTCAGGCTCAACATGAAACGGCCATGGGGCTGGGGGGTGGGAGTGAATGCTTGTTTAGCACGTACAAGCCCTTGGGTTCCATTCTCAGTACTGTAGGGGTCAGGGAAAGCAGAGGAGGGGAATGAAGGGGGAAGGGAGGGGGAGGGCCCAAGAACGGGAAATCAAGGTTCCCAGGCCACAGTAAAGAGCTGACAGAGGGGCTGGGGATTTAGCTCAGTGGCACAGCGCCTGCCTGGCAAGCACAAGGTTGTGAGTTCGATTCCCAGTACCGGAAAAAAAAACCCAAAAACAAAACAAAACAAAACAAAAAAACAAAAACAAAAACAAAAAAAGCTGAGAGATACAACAGAGCTTGCAAGTCAGACCTCCACCCTCACTGGCATCTGCCGTGGAATCATGGTCATCTGGCTGGTGCTTTGCTTCTCCCAATTTTATTGACCTATGTATTTATTTAGGCTTACAGAACATACTTCTGCATTCACAGAGAGTGTTTCTCATCAACCGAACTCTCTGGGACTGGCTAACCTTAGGTATAGCCATAGGAACTAAAGACAAATCCAATTCTTTGAGCCCTGTACACTTCTGCCCAGAAAAATCTTCAGAACACATCTGTCATCTTCCAGCTCTAAGTAGGAACTTATACAAAGAACCGTGAAGACACTCACTGAGGGAGAAGCACCTGAGGCGGGTCCTGGCGGAAGTGTGTCACCTGGGCACACATTCATGAGGTGCGCAGAGGTCAGTTAGCTACCTCCTGAAGAAGATGGGGAACTGGTCTCCTCAGCTGCCATCCAGATGCATCCGGGTAATGTTTTACAGTTCCTTATTTTAGTCATCCACAGCAAAGACTGTTTTCATGGCTACTCCGCATCGTTTTCTAGACCGGTCTGGCACCACACTGCCTTTGCCAGGACAGCTGCGCCTCGGCTGCTTCATCCTCAGACAGGAGTGCGCTCTACTGCATGTGTGGGCATGAAATGCCACGGTGGAGTCCAGCAGTCACGGCCAGCAAGTGCTCAGCCACCAAAAGCCAGGCAGGAACCCCCAGCCCCGGTACACGCCAGGCTTAGGGCGGCAGCGCCAGCAGACCTTGGGTCCAGGGGACACAAAAGCGCCGCTGTCCACACACACGACTTCAGCTTCCTGAACGCCGAGAGGAAGTCGGGGAGGGGCACGCGGCACACATGAGCACAGAACTGTGGCTGGAGTTAAGGGTGGGGGTGCGACGCGGGCCTCACGCTGCTGCAGGATCAGCAGTCAATCCAAGCACTCAACGGACACGGACAGGCAAATGAAGACTACAGGGGCAGGTCCCAAGATGGGAACGAAAGGGACACTGAGGCTGGGCAGACAGTGCTGGTGAGTGCAGCAGCACAGCGTCATGATCTGCTCCAGCAGCTCCCGGCAGCTGGCAATGGGCTCCCACGGAGCAATCCGCCGGGACTGGCATCTGGGAAGGGTGTGAACTGAGGAGGCAGACACACGCAAGGTGGCAGTGGGTGCACCATTCAGTGCCACGCCCAGGAGTCCGAACCATCAGTGAGCTCAGACAACTGGCCTGGGGACCAAGGGCCTGGGGATTATAATGAAGACAAGGAGCAAATTCCAGACAAGTGAGGTCTCAATGGTATCCCCACAGAAGAGAAAGAGAAGTTTTACATTTTGAGTCCCCGTGAATACATCCACTCGAGGGACACTCCACCCACTCATTTACCCGTCACTTTATTTTCTCTGCATTTCTCTGGGGCCCTGCAATGCACCTGGAACCATGTGGGAGCAGACACAAAATCCTCCTGGGACCATTCGGGACACTCCTGAAGTCACAGCCAATGAAGCGGCGATCAGTGGGTGCAACCTGGCACCCAGGCACGCAGATCAGCACCGTATTGTGATTTGTTCCCACCAAACGCCACCATCCTCACAAACTGGCTGTTTCATAAACTCGCTCACTGGGCTGGAAGGCACGTGAACTTGCGACCACTGGACTACCGGCTCTAGTCCCTTGTTGCTCAAATGTTCTTCCCCGTACGATCAGGTAATACATGTTCAGTCCTGACCACAGCAAGGAGATGCGACGGGCTAGCAGAAGGAGAGGCAGCCAGGTGTGATCTGGCACAGGACACTGGACAGAGTCCGCACAGGTGAGAGGTAAGCCGAGGGCACCCTGTGAACAAGTCACTCCCACAGCCAGGGTGGGACAGGACCCTGGAGCCTGGGAAGTTCAGCGTGTGCTCTAGGAGGACAGGACACCAGCTTGGCTTAAGGGGAAAGTGCTTCTAAAGGAAGAGGGAGATAAGGCAGCAAAAGCCTCTGGAGAACTTTAAGCTGACGTCTGAAAGGAGAAAGTCCCAAGTCAACTACAGCTCACTACTCTCCTCTCCTCATTCAGCTATAAAATCGAGCCGGTTACTTGAAATCCAGTGACGATATGGGCAGGAGATAGATCAAATATTAACTAAATTTGGATGCTATGGCCTGCGAGGCAGAATGACATTCCTCTTAATTATTTAAAATTAAAGCACTACAGGGCTACACAAAATAATGCAGGGAAATACCCTAGCTGTCCAACGGGAGAACGCAGGTGGCAGCAGTGTGGTGATGAGGAATATAAGCTGACAGTACACTAAGATGGGGCAGAAAGGCACGTTACAAACAGTATGTTTATTAGGACATCACTAGGGGTAAAGATAAGCATGTGTGACTGCATAAAAAAACTGGAAAACACTGCTTTTGCCTTTACGTTTTCCTCTGTTTTCCAGTACATGTGCTGCTAAAGCCAGCACTGTTTTCTAACAGAAGGAAAAAAGTTATTTAGTAATAAAATAAAACTACTTCCTGTTTGTAAGCCTTTATATTTTTGCAAAGCCTTTTTATATTATCTCAGTTTTACAAATTTAATGTTTTTTTTCTTTTGGCAGGACTGGGGATAGAACCCAGGGCCTTGTTTATGCTAGGCAAATACTCTCCCACTGAGCTACACCCCCAGCGCAATTAATTGACCTTTTAACGGAACTATTACACCGTTGTTCTGCCAAAGGCCTTTATGCACTACCTACTATATACAAAATCCTGAAATCCATCTGCCTATCCTAAAAAAGACAGCTGACCTTGCCACTAACAGGAGGCTGTTCACCAATGCCTCTGCTAACAATCCCCTAACTGGTTTTGCCGCACTTCAATACAGCAAGGAGACATACATCCATTTTTATAGCCAGGCGCTTTTTACAAGGAGTTTTAAATGTGGTGTTTAAATGAATGATGCAATGCAGTAAAGTAATACAAACCATTAGTTAAACCAGGGGTCTGAACTGTATGTCCCAGGGCTTCGCTAAACTCGTTCACCTCTCTGATGCGAAGTATCCAAGGAAACGTTTTCCCAAAGTGCACCCAGCATTAGGATCCCAGGGCGAGACTACTGGCTGCTTCCCCCACCCGCCACGTTCACCCTTGGTAACGGACCCTTGTTATGAGTGGGGCTCAACAGCACCCCACAGCAGCACCTCCACTTCCCAGCCTCCTCTGAGGCACACCGCTACGCCCACGCGGCCACGTTCTGGCTCACTAATGCGAGCGGGTATGTTGTGCTGGACTTCCCGGAGGTTCACGGGAGCTGACTCAGACATCAGAAGCACCTTTTTCTTTGCTTCTGCTTTGCCTCTTCCTTCAGGCCTATATTGTTCTGGGATCAAATCGTCAGTGCTCTAGTAGTCATCTCAGACCCAAAGGTGACGGGCAGAATGTAAGAAATGGATGTACTGAAATGACGGAATAAAGGATAGAACCCTGGGGCCCTCGAGGACACTGTGGAGCTACCCCCAAATCTGCCAGACTTTGCAAAAATAAATAAATTTATACCTTGTTTTCACCACTGTTATTTTTAAGTCACTGTCAGTTCTTAGATTATGCAGTCAAACATAATGCAGATTATACATCAACGTAGGATACTATGCGCCACATCCACTTCACTACCAGTAAACAGCAAGTGACTATTTTAAGTAGGTGACCCGGATAATAAAATTTCTTTTATAAATCACTTTTCACTGAGACTTTGTAACCAACGGCTACATGTTTATCAGCGGTCACTTTCTCTTTCCCACGGAGACAGATCCCATACACACACACACACTCTTTTCTCTATTAGTTCACATTCAACTAGCATAATCCTCAGAATGTATTCTGCCCCAACATGACAGTGACCAAAAATCCAACTCTCCAGAGCCCGTAATAAAAAAAAACCAGGCCGGTGTCCCCGAGTCCACAAACCACAAAGAGGTTACTACTTGCAAACTGGACGATGGGTGAACAGAGATCTCCAAACCACACACACGACAGCGGAGTAGGAAGGACTGTCGCCAAGCTCGTGCTGGGTGTTACAATCCCCAGCAAACCTCCACCCACAGACTAACACCAAGGTGCTTCCTCAACCTACATGTAAGATGTATAGCCAAATCAACCTCAACTCCACCACATGGTCCAACGTACCACGCACATTTCTGACATCTTTTCTTTTTACTTTTGTGGTACGGGGGATGGAGCCCAGAGCCTTTTCACACTGAGCCCTGTTTATTTTTTATTTTGAGACAGGGCCTCAAGTTGCCTAGGCGGGACTTGAACCTGCAATCCTCCTGCCTCAGTCTTCTACAGTTCCGGGATTACAGATGTGCAGCAGAGGCCCTTTTATTGCCCTATGTAGAAATCCACTACAGCCACGATACAGGGTCCCTGTAACCGCACCCCCAGCCCCAGAAATCCTAAAACCCACTCCTGGATAGAGTATTGTCTTCTGGATAAAAACTGATGCTGAAGTCCTATACCTTCTTCTACAGAGAACTTTGGCAAGGGAGCTTTTTCTTCACAAGAACTTAGATTCCCGGAGATAAATCCTGTAAAAGGTAACACTCTATACACCTAGCTTGAAATTACACTCAAGTTTGAAACTTCATCAAGGAAATAATAGACATTTACAATTCTATTATCCCAGCTAGACTTTCTAAATGGGCTCAATTATGTAACGTAACAGCACTCTGCCTGGTTCCCACAGCATGATAAGGATGCTTAAAAGAAAGAAAATTTCACTTCTACCAGCACATCTGCTGCTTCTAACCCACCATCCAAAACAGTCTCTACAAAGACAGCACTCTGAAGAGGTCTCCAAAAGTGATACTGAAAGAATAGAATTTTGGATGAGGGACAAGAATAATCACATGATAGAGAGATAAAGTAATGCCATAGGAAATAACAGAAACCAGATTTTATTTTATATAACTTAAATCCTCTTATGTACCATATGTAACATACATATATAATGTTCCACACTCTTGGAAGGTGGAAGTTTTCTCTTTTTAAGGGACCAGAGCATTCAGGTAGAAGATATAAAAGTAATAAATGCTATTTTAAATTGGAAAATATATGTATGTATGTGTATATATACACATATATGCATTATAATACATATCTCTCACACAAACCTTTTAAAATAACCAGAAGGATACATCCTATGTTCTCTCTAAATGAAAACACTGTAGATCAATTCTTTTTTTTGTTTTTGCTTTTTTTCCGGTACCGGGAATCGAACTCATGACGTGGCGCTTGCTAGGCAGGCACTGTGCCACTGAGCTAAATCCCCAGCCCCACTGCAAGTCAATTCTCTCTTCTATTTATCTGTACTAAGTTTTCTAAAATAAATACTACTTAAATAACTTCAAAATTCATATTTTTCAAAATGCATTTTTAAAAGTGAACAGATGTACAATAGCATCAACAGAAAATAAGCCACATCAGCTTGGACCAAAACAAGGTCTGAAGGATTTCTGGGCCAAAGCTGAAGAATGCAGAGAGTAACGTCCCTAGGGCCCCCGCGTCCCCAAAGTCCTTCCCCCTCTCCTGCCCGCCGCCTCTTGGAGAGGAAGTCAATGTGATCCTAAGCATATCCTCTAAGCAACTGTAATCTCGCTACAGTCAGGTCAGACGACAGAGTACAAGTCATTCTACAAACGAAGCATATTCCTGTGCCTTTAGTTCAGCCCAAGGGAAACACTGAAGTCTCTGTCGACTCACTATTTAATTATATCTAACACTTCCTTTACTGTCCAGTTTATAGATTCTGTGTGTTTAATAAAGACAGTTACTTCTCAGTTGTCTGCTATTAAACATCAGGTAGTTATGGAATTAATTAGTAGCACTCCTGGGCTACCAGGAGATCTGTAACACTACCAAGCCATGCTATGCACTCCAAACTGACACCACCACCTGCTCTGGGTTCCACTTTGAATGATATGCTCCTCTTGGGGTGGTCCCTCTTCCACAGGGTACCTCCAGTTGAGGTGTTTAGGTACAAATTCAGCAGTGGTACAAGTTAGCTTCAATTGCTATCCCACAAAGAGGAAACCCCTGTGATTACAGACTTCCCTTCAGTGGGAAAATCAATGTACTTTTTAATAGAGAATATCAGAATTCCACACCACCAACCCTGCCTGCTCATGAGTTCAAAATTATCCTGAAACCCCTACAGTGCCTCATTCTTCTCCTCCTAAACCACCTTCTCCTGGCACTCAGTCCGTCCCTGCATTTCCACTCAAGGAGCAATGCTTCCCGGCATCCCCTCCTACTGACGCTGCTCCCGGCCCCCAGCCCAGCTCTGCATACTCACTGTTGCTGGACTTAAGGTCGCGGTGGATGATGGGAACAATGGCCTCATCGTGTAGGTAGTTCATCCCCCTGGCGATCTGCACAGCCCAGTTCACCAGAATGTCTGGGGGAATCCTTTTCCCAGATAACACTCTATTCAAAGGCCCTCCCCGGGCAAACTCCATGACCAAGCAGAGGTTTGGCTCCTTCAGACAAACCCCTCTAAGGGCAATGATGTTGGGGTGCTTCAGCATAGCGAAGAGCTTGGCTTCCTGGCGAACATTCTCTATGGTCTGGCTGATGTCTTCATCGGGGTCATAGCGAGCTGCTTTCACGGCAACCTCATCACCTATCCAGAAGGCGCGGTAGACCTTCCCGAAGCCCCCAATGCCAATGATCTCCTCCAGGGTGAGCTCCGCAAAATCAATTTCTAACACTGAGAAACAAGAGAGAAGAAGCGAGTCAAACACATCCCGAAAACACCACTTAACCATCCCCTTACCTGGAAGGGTGAACACAGCAAGGTGTGCACTGAGATCTTCTGTCTCCTGCTGTGAAGGAAACACAAAATGGACAGCAACTGTGATTCACTCTATTCTACTTCCACTATGCTTAGTGGTGTTGGGTACACGTTCACGAAACACCCCAGCTGGAACCCTGCCTCAGGACCAACCACTGTAACTCAAGAGGGGTCCTTTTTGAGGTTTCCTCAGCTTCACTGGGTATTTGGTGGTGAGATGCACACACTCCATGCCACAAGGCAGCTTGGGAAAAGATTTTGCAGACACATGACCCGAAGATGAGGAAAGTCACTAACTCCCCCACAGCAGGACGGCTGACAGTACGACTGGGGAAGGCAACATTTGAAACAGGCTCTAGGAAGTGAGGAGATCTTGAGATCCCAGGGAGGGCGAACCCGGGCAGGGGGCAGGACGGGAGAGTGTAGGATACCTTGGGCAATTCAGGGAATCCAGTGTGGCTGGATCTGCCTGGGGGTGGGAGATAAGGCTCAAGCCCTGGTGGAGTGTAACCAACAAGTCCTGTAGCTTTCAGGAGGGGAGTGCTGTTAGGCCTGTGACTTAGAAAGGGCACCAGCTCTGGCAGCCGTGTAGAAGAAAAGCTGAAAGACAGCGCCACAGACCAGCATGGGGGCCCTTGGTACCAGTGATCCGGGGAGAGCTGCGTCAGCCTAGGAGACGCCCAGAGCTGGCTTTCGCCAGGACTCGCAGATGCGGGTATGAGGAAGGGGCTTCGCAGGAGACATCTAACTCGAGCAGCGCCCCAGTTGGGCCCCTGATGCTCCCAGTTAACACCCCAACCATTCATTCTTCTCAAGTCTAGAGTCTGAACCAGAGGTTTCTGATTACGCTTTGGAAAGGATTTCACGGACAGAAAATAGCAGCTACCAGTGATGATAAAAGCTGGGCCAGATATGCTATTGTATGCTACGTGAGCAAAGTGCTACCGTACGCTTCTCTCATGAACCCTGTCCTCTGCCCCCTGAGTCGTCTTCTGTCTTTCCCTAGCTGCTTCAGATTCAGCCCTCAGGTCTCAATTTAGATGTCAATTTCATAGACCTCCTCCTAACACCCAGACCAAATGAAGTAAGGGTCCCCCTCAACTGAATATTTTATAGCGATTTTCCAAGGCTCAGGGAGGCTCTAATCACGTAATCCCCTGCCCAATGCCTGTTGTCCGGCTTGCCTGTGACAGCCGCAAAGGCAGAGACGCTCTGCCTTCCCGACCCCTGTACTCACCACGCCAAACATTTAGTAAGTGACCAAGGGGTCACTCACACACAATGAAAACAAAGCAAACTACCTCAACAGAAAATAAGACACATTTCAGATCTGAAAACAGAAGCGCATTGGGCCTTTGGAAACAAATACAGGAAAACATCACGCTTCATTAACAAACTAAGAAAACGAAGATGTATTTCTAGACTTTCGGCAAGACCAAAAGAGGGTCTGCCTGCTGCTGGCTGTTCCTTTCCTTCCTTGGCCAGCCCGGTACCCACGCTCCTCACTAGGGCGCTGGTGGTGCTCAAAGATCTGCTCTTGCTTAATTATAGTACCTCCGTCTGATCTGGGGCTGACATTCACTTGTTTTTTTGTTGTTTGTTTGTTTTTGTTTTGTTTTGTTTTTTTCCGGTACCAGGAACCAAACTCACCACCTTGCGCTTGCCAGGCAGGCGCTGTGCCGCTGAGCTAAAATCCCCAGCCCCCTGACATTCACTTGTATTTTGCAATGTCTACACAAAGGGAACTCTGTGGAACAGTTAGACACAGTATCTTTAGGTGCACAAAAAGCAGAGTCCATCTGAACCCAAGTTCCAACTGTTAGACAGGCTATCGTCTTGGGGCTGGGCGTACTATTCAGTGGTAGAATGTGTGTTTATCACATTCAAGGGCTCAGTCTCCAGCACGATGAAAGAAAAGGAGGGAGGGATGGCGGGGGGGG
>NW_004955523.1:4319347-4324190 GCF_000276665.1 Chinchilla lanigera | reverse complement strand
GGGAAGGGGAGGGGAGGGGGGGGAGGGACAGAGAGAGAAAGATGAGGGAGGAAGGGCGAGAGAAAGAGAAAGTTACTGCTATGTCTGGCAGTCTTCCCAAATAAAGGATGTGCTAGCAACTACAAAAGTGTATCCCCAAATCCTTCTACCATGCCTTTCAGTACTAGAGGCCAGAAAACTAGAAAATACCTTGTCCAGTGTTATGGTTTGTGTCAGGATGTCCCCCCAAAGCCTCATGCAGTCATGGGGTGGGCTTCTAGAGTTTATGATTGGTTCATGTTCCAACGCTGGGATTATGGGTGTGAGCGCTACACCTGCCCTGGGGTGGTAGTTTACATACAATGCAACAGAGGGAAAGATGCTCTCCCCCCACTCCTCCCCTTTTATTCTTCCTGCTTTTGCTATCGTCTGTAGCCCTGAACTGTTGCCCTCTGCCACGTGCCACTCCGCCTTGGAGCCAGTCAAGTATGGCCCAAAACCTCCACAAACTGTGAGCTAAATAAATCTCTCCTTCCTTAATTGTGGGTGTTAGGTATTTTGTCTCAGCAACCAGGGAAAAGTAACCAAGACACCCAGGTTCTCTTAAAGTTAAGAGTTCTGGGGCAAATTAAGATCTGCCAACTGCAGCCACAAGAACTGTAAGGCAGATGCGAGAGGGGACCCATCTTCTCACTGCTTCTCCTGGCAAGCATGGCTGTGTGCAACAGCACCACTGGCTCCATGGATGTGGAATATTACATGGTCAGGAGCTGCCTCACCTCTGAGCTGCAGATACAGGGTGGTATTCTCGAAGTCAACATCTTCAATGGCAGCCGCGGATTCTGCACCTGTCCAATTAGACCAGTGGCTGCTCACCTGATAGGCCAGTTCTGCAGGCTGTGGGAGTTCTTCCCATAGGTGCAGTTGAAGCCTCTTCTCTCAGCCCTTCCAACAATTCTGTGAGCACCTAATTTTTATGCTAAATCCCTTTCTTGCTTGAAATACCTTGAGTGCTTCTGAGTCCTAAAAATGATTCCTGACTGGTTACTAATTTTTGCCTGTCATCTACATGAATGAGAAAATATGCCAAGTACATCTACATTAAAGAGAGATTAAAAACTCTCTTGGAGAAATACATAAACGATATTCAGTCTTTCTCATCATGCAAGAAAGAAACATTCTCTTTTCCTCCCGACAAATATTTACACTGATGAAAAGCTATGTACCTCTTCAACAAATTTGTATTTGGTATCTTATTTCCTCAACTGAGTCTTTGAACTCTCCTGAAGGGAATTAACCACTATATTTTTTCTTATACTCTCCCTACTTCCCTCTGATCTGAAGTATAGCTGCCAACACACAGTAGGTGTTCAATATTTATTAACATGCACAAGGGTTTAAAAGACCTGACTGAGGGGCTGGGGATTTAGCTCAGTGGCAAAGCGCCTGCCTGGCAAGCGCAAGGTCGTGAGTTCAGTTCCTGGTACTGGAGAAAAACCAAAAAAAAAAAACAACCAAAACTAGAAGACCTGACTGAGGGTTCGGGTGCTGAAAGGATAGCTCCTCCAACCGCACTTCATACCCTTAAGGGAAAACTGTGGGGAAGGGGGACCAGCACTGTACCTGTCTGGGTAGAATAAGGTCTTGGGGTTTTCCTTGGTTAAGGAACTATTAGGAACAACCTTTACGAAAACAGAACACAGATTCCAAACATATAGAAGACAGAACCCAGGAAAGGGGCGAGGAGAGTTTCTTTTTCCTTTCCTGCTATGAAGTCCCTTCAGGTAGGAAGAGAGGCACCAGATCTTAAGCTGCAACAGTTCCCCGCCTTCCTCAGTTCTAGTCAAGACCTGGTTTTAAGCAAGAATCAGGTCAACCTGCATTCAGCACACTTTTCAGTGTCAATGGAAGGATGTTTCCAGGAATAAATCCTTATTTCACTTTTGGAGTCAAGATGTTACTCCTCTCAACTGTATGTTTCAAAGCTGAGTGTATAAGTATATTCTGGTGGATTCTGGACAACTCCATGGTATACTTCTCATGTGAAAATATTATGTGCACCTGATAATACTCTGTTATATTCTACTGGGTGTAGGAAAAAGTGTAAATTAATAATGATCTTAACGTATGCCCTGTCTGAAAACAGAAACAACTCTTGCAAGAGAAGCTTTTTTCTATTTAAATACGTAGGTCTATATCTCCCAAGATGACAAATTTGGAGCTGTATATTTTTATCTTGGTCTATATCTCCCAAGACGACAAATTTGAAACTGTGTATTTTTATCTGTCACGAAAATAAAGATAAGCATAATCCTACGTTACTTATATCTGTCGTTCATGGAGAGCTAAATTCTAATACCTACACTGGAGAGGTCAAAGTCACTGTATAAATGTAAGACAGCTTATGATATCACAACTACATCCTTTTCTTTAACCCGAGACTTAGTAATTTTCCCCTTCTCTTTTGAGAAATGACTGAAACACAATTTTCACTCTGGAAGACAATGCTATAAAACTAAATCCGGATACTATTGCTTGACTTAGCATCTTCTACTCAGGATCTAGAATGTTAATGTCATAACACATGCCCCAGAGGGCAAATTCAAGAGTAATTCTGGAGTTGTCAATGACTCGATTTTATTCCAGATCTTTGGACACAAGGTTTGTCGAGTCATCTTTACTTTCTGAATGACACTAACTAAACTGGTGGACAGAGCACACAAATCAGAGACGTGCCTGTCTTTATCAAAGTACTGTGCTAACATTTTATATTTACACCACCAATCTCCTTCGTGGAACTCATAAGCAACTCCTTATCTTATCATTTCTTTAGCCCATGAGTATTCAGCATAGTAGCTATTATTTATCAGGTATCTGCTAGTTAATTTTTGTCTGGAACTAAAGTTTCTCAATTGACAAGAATCAAGGGAGTCCGGAGTGAATGCCGCAGCGAGGCCGGTTAAGGGCACTTGGCAGGACTTGCAAGTATCACGTTCTTTGAATCAGTTACTTCAAGTAGCATAAGGTACTTCCTACTTTCTCACTATCTGGGATCTTGGTTTATGATTCACTCCATCAAGGTAACTATTGTCACAATAAAGATAAGTCCTGGCCACCTCCCAGGGAGAGAGCTCCTAACCACCACACTGTTGACACATCTAGCTCTTGGGCAGAGGTTCCTTCGGCCTAAGTCTCATTTACTCCTGACTGGTATGACAGCCTGGATCCTAAGATACTGAAGAACTGCTTCTTGCTCGTGAACTGAGCATAACAGAGTAGAGACATTAGGTGTCCCTAAAGATAAAAACACAGAACTTCACCCACAAAGAACCATGACATCTGACTTAAGGTTTAAAACTAGACTGTTTCCTAACATACCAGACTATTTGTACATCTTACAACATACGGCCAAATTCATCTTCGCCATTTCAAAACACTACGCCAGGACCCTCGCTTGGCTATCATCTTACAAGTACCAGTGCCAAAAAAAGTGGGTGGCACTCAGAAACAATTTAAAGTAGTATGTCACCCCCAAGCATTATAAAGATAAAAACATAGAAGTTATAAGTTGAGTGAGAGGGTCAAGAAACAGGAAACACTTAAAACATCAATTTGACAGTTAATACCTCAAAAGAAAAAGAAAAGCAGAAAAGGAAAGAGGATACGGTTTTGACATTTGTAACATTTTAAAATAAAGTAACAGCCCGGCATGGTGGTGCACCCCTGTAATCCCAGGACTCCGGAGGCTGAGACAGGAGGATTGCTGCAAGTTCGAGACCAGCCTGGGCTACAAAGTGAGCTCAAAGCCAGCCTGAATTGCATGGGGAGACCCTGTCTGAAAAAAAAAAAAAAAAAAAAGATAAAGTAACACAACTGTTTGGGTGAAAACAAATTACAGGGCCAGAACGACGACTGCTACAAATGAAGTTTCAAAAGTAAATATTCAAAGTCGGCCCTTGGTAAGAATTTTTTAAGCAACTAAAATGCAAAGTATACAAAATAAGAAACAGTAATAGATACAGATTAGCCATGCCTTTTAACAGAAAGAAATTATGGAAACTCTTAAACACAAAAAACAATGTAAACTGCACTGGGGCATATTTACATCTATCTTCTAAAAAGACTCCATAGAATTGACTAAGGCATTCTAATGGCAATTTAAAGCCTTTGGAAACAAAGAAATTTCATTACAGGGATGGAACAGGGTCTCCTGGGAAATCGATGAAAACCAGGACACGGGGAGAAAGGCCCTGAGGGGGAACCCTGGGTATGGCCCCCCCTGAGATTTGACCAACTCCGAATATAGACAAGGATCTGGGTGAGAAGATAACATATTGTCTGAACAGTCTGGCTGCGCAGGGGGTGAACTTAGCCACCGCACAGGACGCTCATGGGGGACAACGTACTTTCCTCTAATAATCTCCCCACTCGCCCCTTGTCTCCAGCCCCTCATCTTTCTTAGCACCTTACTCAGGGAGACTCCTCAAAGTACAACTTCTGAAATACAGGATTAGGATCCAAGCAATCAACAAAACATTTCAAAAGCACTCGGGCCCGAGTTCACACATGCTTCCGGGACTTGCGAGCCGGCCCAGCCCCGCGAGACACCTCCATCACTGAAGGCAAATACTTTTAAGGGGCGGGGACAGGTGCCAGAAGAGGCTGGCTGGGTCCCCGGTTTGAAAACCGAGGTTATGGCAGCAACCACCAGCTCGCCTGGAATTCTTCCAGACCTGGAGGGGCGCGGGGCACGGAAAGGGGCTGGAAACGGGCAGACTCAGGTGCGGGGGCTTCGGGATGCGCACACCAGGCTGGCCGAGGCCGTGCGGCCAGGGGCGGCTGCCGGGTCGCCGCGTCCCGGGCA